>NW_025999998.1:20178347-20281786 GCF_001458135.2 Marmota marmota marmota | reverse complement strand
CCCCCCCCCCCCCGCCCCGCCACACACACACACAACATGCCTCTTCCTTGTCTTATAAGGCACCAGCTGCATCCGATTAGTGCCCCACCCTTATGGCCTCAGTTAACTTTTCATCACCTTTTTACAGGCTTTGTTTCCAAATGGTCACATTGGAAATCAGGATTTCAGCATGATAAATTTCAGGGAATACAATTCAGTCCATTGCGTGTACTATATAAAAATAAAAATACTCTTCCTAGAATTGTCTGAAAATGAACCTAGATAAGCAAACATTAATCAAAACCAAAACAAACAAGTGCCTTTGCCTTGCCCTGAGATACACAGTGGGCCTGAGAGGCTGCTCTGGGAATCTATTTGTGACAGCAGAAATAGAAGACTTGGAGACCAGTTTCAAAGTTTGTTCCAATGCACCAGCTTTTATTAATCACATTGTCTTTTTGATAAGGTCCTGAGGTGGAGGAAGTGGCTCAGCATAGTATCTCCATGGGAACTCTTTTCCTGGTCCATTTCTGAGGGGACTTACCAGCTCCCATTGCCAAGTCCTGGGTATATGACCCCACCTCCTGCATTAATACTAGTGAACCATGAGTGATAACAGAATCCCCTTTCATGATAAGAGCAGAAATAGAAGACATCTTGTTTTAAGAACCATCAGTGTGTGACATAGCATTACATTTTCCCCATGAGGCTAGAGTCCTTAATGAAGACAGGGAATTGGGTAATAGGTACAATTTGGAGGAAGATGCATTGTCAGCCTCTCTATTAGTCCAACCTGAATGTTTTTGTGCCTAACCAAATCTGGTGTGCTCTAGGGTGGCCATATACAGAGCAATGGAAAGACTAAGAAAAACTTAACTATAAAATTGTTTAATCTGCATGGAAAGCAATGCAGCATCTGAAGATCAATTAAAGAATTTGTCAGACATGTTTTTAAAAAATATTTCTGTTTACAAAATGAATTACAGAAATAATATTATAATAGCAAGCAAAAGTAAAAAAAAAGAAACATGACTTCCATTCTTGTAACTACTCAACATCCCCTCTCCTTGTCCATTTGAACATGGAAATGTCACATCCTCTGGAGCAGAAAAAAGGACAAGTTTTGACTGGTAAAGAAAAAAAGATTTCAGAGTACTATAAAATAATGCAATAAAGAACATTTACATGGAAAGAGCAGAGCTGAAGGGATAGCAGACTACTGTAGTTTAGTGGAACCATGTGGAAGACTGACTTTGACATCTTTTAAACCTTGATAGATTACTGCCTGACAAGTAATTTTGTACTCAGTCACTACTAGGCTTGTGACAATGCATAAGTACTTACTGGAGTGACAGCTGGTCAGTCAAAAATGTCCCTGGGTCACCATAATGCACCAGGTTTCAATTAACTCTTCCGCAGTGCCTCCAAATGGTAAAAAGAGAAACAACAGCATAAATTGTCGTTTTCCTTGGGCGATTAGAGTTCCGGTTTTCTGGTTTTGTTTTTTCCATGGACTATTACTAACAAGCCTATTACCAAAAAATTCTTTGGATTAGATATGCATATTTTAAATTTTTGTCTCAACCTTTTGTCTTAAAGGTTGAAAACCAAAAGTTGGGAAAGAATTTTCCTAGGGTAGAATTTTGCGGGGAGGGACGGAGGATAATAAAAATGTTGATTTCTTTTTATAAAACACAGTGGGAATATAAAGAAGAAAAACAAAATGTTCCCAAATTATCTATCCACATAACACTTGTTGACATTTTTAACAATTAAGAATTTCACATGTATACGATTGAAAGAACCAAACAATATAGGAAAATGAAAAATGAGAATTAAATGTCCCCTTTGCCCTTCTTCTTTGCAAGTGCATTTTATTAAGAAAGATGGGGAATTTCTGTTCTCTGTCCTCCCAGAAGCAGACAGATGAATGAAAATTGGGAGTGGGTTAGGAGAAGCTAGAAGAAGCATCAGAACATAACACAGTTCTGACTGTGAGGGAAGGAAAGAAGGTTTGGGTATCTTACATTATGTGCAGTTTCAAGGAAATTTTAGCAAAATGATTGAAGAGTCCTAAATCTACAGTCACCCATCCAAGGAGTCCCTGGTCTCTGAGGACTATCCTTGGTAGATGCAGCCAGTGGAAAGCATGGCTTCTACTTCAATGCTGTAATGAGTTAATACTGTCTGGTGTGCATCCCTCTTGGACATTCCGTTAACTACTTTTTACAATTGTTTTCATAAATTTTTATAAATTAGACTTCAATCATCAATTTTTATTTATATACAAAAACATCTCATTCTATAAACAGTTGAGCACCATGCTACTTTAAGTTAAAATATCTTGATCTTTTTTCATGGTTTCACGCAGAACTATTCTTATTAATATTCACCTAATATTGTATCCTATGGTTATATGATAATTTCAACTAATTACTTATTAATGTAATTTCCTTTGAACCCAGATCTTGCTATTATAAAATAGATGCAATAAAAAAATTCTGAAATTCCATTGTGATAAGTTAGAATTATATTGACAGTGTATCATGATGAAATTACTGAGTGCCACTGGATGAGTTCCCAAGCTAGAGTAAAAGCACTTTCATATGCCCCCAGTGACTAGTTATTGGATTGAGTTGCCCTGGGAAGAGGCAACTCTCAGCTGAGGAGTTCCCTAAGTGGGTTGACACCTGGGAGCTACTATCAACTCTCCAGGGACCTGAATGATAAATCTTGCACTGAAGGGTGTTCTGGGCAGTACATCATAGCCTCCATTACACTAGGTTTTAAGCAGACGTGAAATTTTTTTTTGTACATATTGCTCAATTATTCTCCAGAAAAATCCCATCATAAAGAAATGAGTGTCAATTTCTTCACATTCTTGGTAAGTCAAGTTTTGGTGGTCTAATAGATTAGAACTCAAATATCATTACTATCTTGATTTGAAACATTCTTAAAGTTGTGAATGAAATTGAGCTTCTTCATTTTAGCCACTTATTTTTCCCTTTCCTGGAAACTGCCAGTTCAGATCATTTCTATAGGATTGTTAGACTTTTTGTCTGATTGATTTGTAAAAACGGCGAGTAAAACCAGAAAAATTGACTTGGATACCATAAGCGTTGTAAATGTGCTTCCTGCAGGGCCTTTTATATTTCTGCCATGGTAAAAATGTTGATTTCTTCTATAGGAAGTACATCTTTTCCTTATAATTTCTTTGTGTTTTTTTTGCCCCTCCTCTCCGCAAGTAAATAAAAATATTCATTCATACTTTCATCTGAAAATCTTATGTTTCTTTTGACTTTTAAAACTTTTGTTATTGTAAATAAAATGCAAAAAAATATAGACGACATAACAAGAAGGCAGCCCAGTAACCACCTACAGTGTACTCACAGCACTATCAACACCCCAGAAACTGTCTGTGTTTCCCTTTCTAAACATAGCCTTTTCCCTCCTCCCAAAAGGAATCACTGCGTTGATTATTATGATAATTATTCACTTGCATATTTAATAAGCATCACAAACCAAGCATGGCCTTTTCCATCCTTTTTCCCACCACCATCAAAATACCCTGTCCTTTGTCTGATGTTTCCCACCTAATGGATGAGTCACACACTATTATCATAGCTCCAAGTGACCTTGAGGCTGTCCTTCATCCAAATGTGACCCAATAAGTATATTTTTATGGCTACTCCCTGATCTACATCATCATTTTTTCCAGGAGAATTTCAAAAACTTTTACCAGTCTTCCAGGCTTTCTTGCCTGCCTATCATTCATGCTTAGTAGTGTGCTAAGCTTCAGATTAAATGTGTCTCCCAGCAGTTCATGTGTTAGAAATTTAACCCAAAATTCCTATAATAGTATTTGGAGGTGGAACATTCGGTAGTAGGTAAAATGAGATTACTATGTGGATGGAACCCCATGATAGCATTAGTGGCTTTATAACAAGAGGAAGAGACACTGGAGTTAGTATACCTGATTTGCTCATCATGTGATGTTCTCTCCCATGTTATGAGGCAGCAAAAAGGCCCTTGCCAGATGCCAAGCAGCTTCTGGAACTGTGAACAATGAACTTCTTTTCTTTGTACATTTCTAGATCTTAGATATTTTGTTATAGCAACAGAAAATAGATTAGGACATGCTGGTAAGTGCTTACCTGGGGAAGAAAAACCTTGAATTTGCTAATTTCTATGGTATAAATACTCCCACCATTGAGATTTCAAGACAACTGTGTTAGAGAAAGCACTTGAAAAATTCATGAAAATTTAACAATATACTCTTGCAGCCTGTGAGGCTAGTTCTAGCAAAACACTGTCCATTACCCCTATCATATCCAGAGGGATCTTTGCAAAATGTGAACCAGATCATATCATTACCCTCTGTTCCAAACCCTGTCATATCTTTTCATCATGCTTAAAGTAAGGATTTAAGTAGGAATTTACCAAATTTATTAATTGGTAAATTCAAATTTTCTTTCCATTTCATGATCTGTATTAAAATAAATAAAATCTGGGATAGAATCGTTAGAAAATAATTACAATTATTCTTCCATACATCTGTGTTCTCTTGAGACTAATTTTAAAATTAAAATTACATTTATACATTTAGTTGTAATTCTATTTGAGCTGGCTTTACTCCTCTCCAGAGAAAATTTTATACTAACATTTCTGTCTTCTTAAATTCTTTAATGCCTCTCAATCAACTCTTTTTCACCCATGCATCGTTGTTGTGCAAATCATCTGTGGGCATTATGGAGTATGTATTCTACCCACCTGCTCTCCTCCACCCCCATCCATGTCTAAAAATCTTTCTCTTTTCTTTATGCATGGTTAGTTACTTGGCTGGGTACAAAATCTCAGGGTTGATAGGATACTATTACTGCTACAGAAGAAAACAATACACTCTGGTGGTCTAGTAGAATGTTTTTCTTGCAGGAGAAACATAAATACTCACTTTTCTAGATAGTATAAACTATATATAGATTTTCCATTTCAATTCTAGAAATAGGTGATATGTAATTGGTGGAGGAGCTCCTGTTGTCCTTCAAATAACAGCTGTGCAGCAGCCACCAATGTGTCTGTCGGTTCAGTTCCACAGATTAGTTACAGATAGACACCCCAACAGCAGTGGATTGACCCTTACTCTAAATTGAAATAGTGTTGCAAATTTTCTTCTCTTTCTTGTGTTTTTAAGGGTATTTCACTTAGAATTTTACAGACATTACACCACTGATTGCTAACCAGCTATTACGTTTTTAATTTTTTTTGTAGTTATAGATAAACAGCATATCTTTATTTTGTTTTATTTTTATGTGATGTTAAGAACCAAACCTAGTGCCTTAAACATGATAGGCAAATTCTGTGACACTGAGCTACAGCTGCAGCCTCTCAGGTATTATTTTTTTAAGACACAATTTTAGCCATCTTTATATGCTGGCTGTCTAGTAGAGTACCTAATGCTTCATTCCCTAACCCCAAACTTTCAAAGGATCACCAACACCCAGAGTCCTAGGCATGAGGCCATTAGGAAAGTGTCTGACCACTAGACAAAGGCTAAAATTAGGAGCCAAGCCAGAATCTTTGAGTTGGAATCAAAAGGTAGGACCCAGAATGAATAAAAATAAACTTTAAGATTGTAGAAGCTGTTCCATGATTAGGGGAAATTGTAACAACAACTGCAAAGGAAACTGGATTTAAATAAGACTAGATTAGAAACAAGCAAATTCTAGATGGTCTAGAATTATCACCCTAAAAATAAATGGAGCATCCTCATCTTAACTTTGTTAGTCAGTGGAAGTGTGGTAAGTAGTATTTTCAGGTGTAACATTAGAGAGAAATGCCTGACTGTGGTAGCCTTTCAGTATCTTTGCTGAGTTTTCAAAAAGCCTGAGATGAGAGGACCAGTTCTTTGGGATGTGTAACTGATCCCAAGTGACACAGGTGAGGATGTAGGCTAAGAGGACAGGGAGAGAACCCAAGAAGTGATATTTTTCTGTGTCATTTTTAGACCCAATCCGATCCTACAGGAATGTCTGAATATAAATTACATTACAAGTTCAGCCTGTCTAAAAGCAAAGAGATGGACTTTCAAACATGCCAGTTGCTAAGGCTACCCCTGAAGGGTTGTAAAGTCCCAGGCATTTCTAGCTCTGTCTGGGGGAAGCTGTCCTAGTGCCCAGGTGTATCTCTGGAAGAAGGCTGCAGGCATAAATACTTATGAGTAAAGCAGTCAGGGATTGGAGTACAGGTGCAAAAGGAGTCTGTGGGGATCTCAGTGGTGCACCAACAGCATCCACTCTCCTTCATGAATGTTGGTAATTGTTGAATGAATGAAGAGCAACCAACTAGAAAAGCTGCGGGACTTCAGGCAGCATGCAGTGTGGGTAGGAGGAAGTAGGCAAGGTTTGGACGGATTTTTAAAATAATAAAATAATTCAAAAGGATAGAAAAGAGAAGAGGTACAGAGATAAACATTATCTTCCTCAAAATTATGTCACATTACATACAAATGTAATTATTTCTTAACTCAAAAACTTGTTCTTGATCCCTATAATTTATTTAATACAATACTAATATTCTTATAAGAGGGAACAGGGTTTCTCAAACCAAATCTCTTTCCACTGTGATTTTTCACTTCCCATTTGTCTACCCAAAGTACTTCCTACTTTAAAAAAAATGACAGATTTTTCTTCTTGCCTTGGCCATAGCTTCATCTGATTATTTTCTTTTTTATTTATTTTATTGATTCTTTTTAGTTATATGTGACAGTTTAATCCATTTTGATATAATTATATAAGCATGGAATATATTTTACTATAATTAGGACTCCCAGTCTTATGGATATACAAAATGGTGAGATTCTGTGTGGTGTATTCATATATGTACATAGGAAAGTTATGTCAGATTCATTCCACTGTCTTTCCTTTTCCTATCCCCCACCCTTCTCTTCATTGTTTTTTGTTTACTCCACTGAATTTCTGTTCATCCCCCCTCTCCCTTATTGGGGTTAGTTTTCACATATCAGAGAAAACATTCGACCTTTGTTTTGGGGGGATTGGGTTATTTCACTGACCGTGATAGCCTCCAGTCACTTATCATGATAGTCTCCAGATATATCCATTTTCTAGCAAATGTAATAAAGTCATTCTTCTCTATGGCTAATACTCCATTGTGTACATATGTCACATTTTCTTTATTCATTCATCTGTTGAAGGGCACCTAGTTTGGCTCCATAGCTTAGCTGTTGTGAATTGTGCTGCTATAAATATTGATGTGACTGCATCACTGTAATATGCTGATTTTAAATCATTTGGATATATACTGAGGAGTGGGATAACTGTGTCAAATGGTGTTTCCATTCCTAGTTTCTTGAAGAATCTCCATACTGCTTTCCAGAGAGATTGCACCAATTTGTGGTTCCACCAACAATGCAGTATTCTGTAAAATTGCCATTCTAACTGGAGTGATTTGAAATCTCCATGTAGTTTTAATTTGCATTTCTCTAATTGCTAGAGATGTTGAACATTTTTTCACATATTTGTTGGCTGTTTGTATTTCTTCTTTTGAAAACTGTTTAGTTTCTTTGCCCGTTTATTGATTTCATCAAATTATTTTCATTCATTCATTCAATTATTTACTCTTTCAATGACAATTATGTATTAAGTCCTTATTCTAAGACAAGGAATAGGAATGCAATAATAAAAAAGGCATGTTCCCACTCTCAAGTGGGTTAAAGAGATACATTTATTTGTACAATATTTTAAATGAAAGTGAAAAATTCACAATCTCTCCTCAATTTTATTTTGTAAATTTATTCAAAATGCTTCATTGAGCATATATCAAAACTATGATATGTACTATGAGGAATACAAAGTTGAAGTTTCACCTTATATGACTCTTCAAGTTTTCATAGTTTACTTGGAAGTGTTGTAGTTTTGATCTGGAATGTCCCCCAAAAGCTAATTTGTTGAAGATTTGGTCCCCATTCTAACAATGTCCAAAGGTGTGGCTTTTAGGGAGTGATTGGATCATAAGAGCTCTGACCTATCAGTGGATTAATGCATTTGATGGGTTAATAATTGAATGGACTATTGAAAGGCGGTGGAAAATGTAGGCAGATGGGACATGGTGGAAGGAAGTAGGCCACTGGGTGTGTGATCATGGAAACTATATCTTGTCCCTGGCCCCTTTTGTGTGTGTTCTCTCCTTCCCTCCCTCCCCCTCTCTCTCTCCCCCCCACTCTCTCTCCCCAGGGCCTCCCATTTACTCTCTCTTTCTCTCTGTCTCTGTCTTTCTGCTTTCTGGCTGCACTGAACAGCTTTCCTCTACATGTACTTCCACCATGATGTTCTGTCTCACATCAGGCTCAAAGCAATGGCGTAAGCCAACCATGGACTGAGTCCTCTGAAACTGAGCCAAAATAAATCTTTCTTCATCTAAGTTGTTCTGGTCAAGTATCTTTGTGATAGCATCAAATGAAAAGCTGACTAACACTGTAGGTAAGAGCATTAGACATTTTCTGCTCAGTTTCCGGCTAACAGAAGAGTTGATAATATAAGGAAGTGGATGGTGGAGTTGGCATTTTTTTAACTATGATGTACCAGGTTGTTTAAAAAAATTCACATATGTTTATATGTTAACCTATAAATTATATCATTTTAAAGTTCATTTATTAAATAAGAGAACAAAAATAAAAAGATAATGATTTGTCCAACTTTATGGTATTAGTAGCTAAAACTGAATTCACTACTGAGGATATGATACAAGTCTATGTTCTTCTAATATACCATGCTGGAAATTGTTGATTATTGAAATAGTACTTCTCACTCTCTCACAGTATGAAAAAAAGTATTTGTTATCAGGATCTCTCTAGAACTAACTAGGTTGAAACTTCAAAATAAAACAATGAAAAGAAAATGTACAGAAAGAAATTATAAATGAGCCAATTATGGCATTGTAGCTGAACCTGAAAGACTGGGGGAAGGAAAAACAAATATCACCAAGAAAATAGTTAAAGAATAAGGACAAGATCAATACTCTCCCTGGTACATGTACACTCCAAATGCGCATCTAGATTTTTGAGTACTTGAAACTCAACCAAAGCCTTGAACTTTCTGAAGTTCAACCACTACTAATGATTAGTTGGCTAATAAATATAAGGTCTGGGTTTCCACTACTGCACTATGTGTGGAAGAAAAAAATCAATAATACCAGCTTCATATTAAATGAAAGCCCTTTGCTTCTCAAACACAGCCTAAGGGCAAATGTGTACATGAACTAGAAGTATCATGAACTCAATGTCAGTCAAGAGGTCATCAAACTCAGGATATTCCTGAAATACCACATTGTTTATCACTTCCTACTACATATATACCATCTAGGTCATAATAAAAAGTATGTCAGCAACAAACAATATAGCAAGATTTCATGTAGGAATAGGCCAGAATCATTCCCCTTCCAGCATTGGAGCTCATCAAAAATTATTGAGCATCTAATATTTGCTTGGCTCTGTGCAAGATACTATGAGACACACCATAATATATTCCCTTAAGAGATTTATAACACAATTGTTATATCAGAGGAAATATCTCCTTATCCCGGATTTTTCCAAGACAGGCCTAATTTCAAGCATTTTGCCACATCAGTGAAAAATGTGTCCTCATTTTTGGTTCAGACTATATGGGCACACATATATTCTCTGTGTTCTTACATATGCTTATATGTGTGTGTGAGAGAGAGAAATATGTGTGTTAAGACACAAATGCCTCTGTCTCTTTAATACTTCTCGAATCCCTCCACTGTTCTCCACCTCAGTTACCAGAATTAAGCCCTGGCCCTCATCAGTGGTTCCATGTGGATTACAGCAATACATTTAGCTCCCTACTCTTAATAAGCCTCACAACCATTTTTTTCCCACCTGGCAAACAGATCTAAGAATGACAATCTTTGCTGAAAAGACTTCCTTTTGCCCTGAGGATAAAGTTTGAACTTTACAGCATATTTTACAAATCTGTTCAAGATCCCAGACACTGCCTACCTCTGCAACCCTACCTGGTGCTTCCCATTCCTCAGGGTTCACTCCTGCTCCTCTGAGCTCCTTCAGCTCTTAGCACTTACTGTCACATCTTAGCACTACTGTCCCCTCTTGCCAGAACTGTCACCGTTCTCTCCTCTCACCCCAACACACATTTTTAGATATGGACATTTTCTAGATAATTTCTAATCATCCTGTCTTACATGCACATACTCAGAAGACCAAATTTTCTATGCTACATGAAACTACCTGTGTTGTACTTCCTTGATACTGTCCCTTTCTCTATTAAAGTAATCGCCATCCTTTATTTTAGTTATTAATTAGTACTTTTTCTCTCTGTGAGAGAATAACAATCCTATCTCTCTTATTTGACTTTATGGTAGCAGCATAGTGCATGGAACATTTTAGAAACTTATTCATTAACTTGTGTTCACGTGTGGATACTAAATGACTGGTAGGGTCATGGTGCTGCCTCTGTGATGCACAGATGCATCATGAAAACCAGTCCTGAGTACATGACCATAAAGAGTCATACTACATCACTACATTTTAATGTAGTTAGGCAAGATTTTATATATAGCAGAGAATGCTTCTGGTATAAGAAAACTGCATACAAAAATGGGAAATGGTCCTATTTTTTCCAGGTCATTGGTGGTGTGTGTTTGGGAAGGGGTCTTTAGAATGAGTGAATGGTTGAACTGTGTGGGCTGTAGGTGCAGAGGTGTTGCCTGGACAGTGACAACAAGTCCGTGGCCATATGGAGAAGTGGAAGAGTAACACACATTCTCAGGGAGGAGTCCCCCGGCATCTTTTCCCTTTGTCCTTTCATCTGAACACTCCCATAGCTCCCATCCAGTTGTCTCCTCATTACTCACCATATGCACAAGACACCCAGCCACACCCATGACTATTCAGCTTTAAGAATATGATATGGGTGGGTTTGTACCTAATTTGTGCTGAAGTTAAAGTAACTGGTACTCTTTGTTGAAAATGTGTGGAAATGGGTTTTTCTCTGGGATATCCATTAACGGAACTGGCTGTGATGTCAGCACAGCTGAAAATGAAAGAAAAATGGGGCCGTAGTCTCCCCGGGAACTGGGAAGGGGAAGACTCCAAGCTTCAAAATAAAACATTTCCTCCTACATGCTTAGTTATGTCTTGAGGGAGGAAGATGGGTGTGAATTTACTTTTTAAATGAGAGACAGAAATTGACTCAAGACATCAAGTGTTTTTAAGGGTTAAATAAAGGGCTCGTTATTGAATTATAAAGCTTACTTGATTATAAAAATCTATATGACTTTCGGCCTCTAAATGCAAACAGAGAAAACAGTGTTTCTCTCAGTATTCATACAGTATGTCTATTTGCAGTTGCTAAAGTGAATTTGACATCACGGTAAGTAGTTCAAACAATCTATATTGCTGGGAGCTTTTTCTCACAAGAGATTGATTTTCTAGCACCATCAGCAGCAAGCCCAGAAACACCTTCCTCTTGTGTTTACCACCCAACAGGCTTGGAATGCTGTGTTTCACACGGTCTGATGACATAAAACAAACTTTTAGATATTTAGCTGGAAAAGTTAATAAATTATTTCAATCTTTATCATGTGATGATTTAAGATTTATTTTGACAAAGAACTGCTCGTTAGGAAAATTTTGGTCTGAGTAACCAGAAGAAGGGTTATAATGGAGATAATCATATTATCCATAAAAAGTCCACTCAGGAAGATAGCAGGCCCCAACAAAATTTTGATTTGAGGGATCTTAGTACTAGTTCCCAAAGAGCAGGTAGTCCCAGGAGAGGAAGGACTTATGGTGTGACAAAAGGACAGAATAGACATAGTAGAAGCCCTTACCACCCCAAGGGCTGCAGAGACAAAATGAGGAGGTATAGTTACCAGAGCTGATAAGTGAAGGTCACTCAGTGGGTACAGGGACCATAATAAGAGCTACCCAGTGGGGGCTGCAACTATGAAAGAGAAGGCAGCCACTTGGAGCAGAGAGAGAATGGTATCCATATCCTGCATCCTCCTTTCCTCCAATGTCTCATCTCTGTCTGGCATTTGCTGATTGCAAAGGGAAGCCAGTTGACTATGGAGCCTAAGAAATCAAGTTAGTATAGCCCAGTTCCTTGTAATACAGAGCAGGGTGAAGAAATGTTGAGCAACGAATCCACAAGCAAGCAAACACATCATCTGCACACCACTGAAAAATAATACATGAGAATACAAGAATCCCTGGGAATTCAAAGGCAGACCCCAGGTCTGGCCCAAAATGGGACTGATCATAAATCTAAACAGATGTGTGAAGTCAGGAAACAGCATTGTCATTGTGGGCAGATCACTTAGATGAAAGCATGTTCTGAGCAGCAGATAAAGATGAGGCCCTGAATGGGAAAGGGAAAGATACAAGCAGGCTGGGAGTAGAAAAGACTCCTACCAAATGGCCATGAGTGTGCTCCATAAGCAATTGGAACACACTTACGACGCAGGTATATTAAGAGAAGAACTTTATGTTTTAATCAGAAAAGTGGCATGAACAGAGAGCTACATTTTGGAAGGATCAGTCTAGTTCCATCTGATCTCCAGGAAGGGGACCAGGGATTATTCTAGTGATGGCAGTTCCAGAATTTGTTCTTTTGAGGGCACATCATGCTCCAGCAACTCAAAGAAAAGAACTCAGATCTCTTAGTAGTAGTGGTGGTGGGAAGACCAGTTTTGCCCTAATTCCCCCTTTCCATGTAATTTGCCCCCAATTAAGCCCACTTCTAACATTAGCAGACTGGTCCAATGAACCCTTGTTAGTCGGTCCCAGAACCATCTGTTGCACACTCTGAGGGTGGTTGATTGTAGCAGAAGGCAGTTCTCTGAATGCCAGGATCTGGCATCTCTGGCTTATTAAAGTTCCTGTAGATTTAAAACTTATCCTCCATGGCATCTTAGGAAAATGGAAAAACAAAGAACGCCTCAAACTTCCACCATCAGATCGTGGTGTACAACCCAGATTTATGCCTGCATGCATACTACCTCAGAGTTCTCCCCTAATTGTGGTCCTGGAGCTGGGTGATATTTATCTTGTTTATATTAGTATGAATCTAAGAAAATGTGTTTTTCTCTCTAGGGTGTTTGTATAATAAGCTTTACATCCAACTGTGGCATGATAACTTTTATTCTCTGAGGAATTTTAGGGGTAGAAAGGAGAGCTATTTTTAGAGGCAAAGGCTTCAAATGGCTAAGACTACCTCCCTCCATAATTCTTAAGATGAAATAGCAGATTAGTTACTGGCTATGATTTCATATTTTTGACTGCTATTAAAATAATAATATTATATTCATCCAATAAATTTTTATTCTTTGCTTTAACTTTGTAATATAAAGAAAAATGCAAAAATGCATTCAAAAGAAAACAATTTTTCTTGAAGACTGAATTTTTTGTTATATTGGAAATTTCAGATTTTCTGCCAGAGTATGAAGAACCTTTTTGGAGGTGGCCAATTTGCTAAAACCTGTTTTAGACTTATAATCAATCTGGATTTATTTCAGGTGATGAAAGAAAGAAAGAAAGAAAGAAAGAAAGAAAGAAAGAAAGAAAGAAAGAAAGAAAGAAAAAGAAAGAAACGAAGAGAAGAAAAAAGAAAGCAAAAATATCAGATAAAAATTTAAATAATAATTTCAATGATCTTTTAAGGTACCCCTAGGTTTGGAACAATCCTAAGCTAGAACTGATTTTGTTTTTTCATTAACACCAAGCTGACAAGACAATGAACACATAAGACATGTATTTTCATGATAGAGGTTCTTTCCAGAGCTGTTAGAATCTGCACAGCTTCGAGGTTTCGAGCTTGTTTCAGGAGTGACTTATTAATAATCACCAATAATAATTGTTAATACTTGACAAAAATAATTATAAAATTAATAAATATTAATTTATATTAATTACCATGAATAATTATTGATAGTTTTCAGTCCTATTATTAATGGAGTCATTGAATGAGTCCTTCTCATGATAAAAGAATGTTCTAAAAACATTTCTTGGAGTGAAGACCAAGTGAAAGTGCTCACTCACATATGTACAGACGCAGGTATTACTCATTATTAATAGTGCCCTATTCTAAAGAGGATTATAATTTATTTGCTTTACAGATTAAAAAAATCTGGTATTGAATTTTGTTTAATTATATACTTAAATTATTTAATTATATGTTTTAATTATTTAATTATATACTTAAAAACTTTTCCTCTCTTTTCCTTTTGTACCTTTCTCCCTCTTTCTTTCCTCTTTTACTTTTATATTTGTCTGTATTTTAAAACACAAGTAGATTAATAAATACATAGTAATAACATATTATTATTATTTATTATTATTATCCATATTTTATACTGTTTCTATATTAACACATTAGGAAAGAAGTAGAAGTGTTAAAACAAAAGAGAAATGACAGTAAGAGAGAAGTAATAAAAATAAATATGTACACTGCATATTGCAAAACATTGTTCCTCTTCTAAAGGGTGGTCATGAATTTGACTGGATTTTCTACGCATCTGTATAGAGAAGAAATCAAACCCAGTTTTGAATAGGCAGAAAAGCACAAAATCACACAAAGAATTTCTCTCATTGAGCCTTATGAGATGGATGTGGAGTTGTGTAACAAACATATCATTCTTACATTAGAGCAACACATATCACTGAATTGTTTATGATGGCATTCCTTAATCTAGGCCAGTGGCATGACACCAAAGACAGCCTGAGAAGAGCAATTCTGTGGATATATCTAAACACATTAAGAGCTTTAGCTTTGACTTCCACTAAGCAAAATGAACTTTCCAGACCCAGAACAGTACATGGATCCAAGAAGTTGTTCTGTAAAATGAATATTAAATGATAAGAAAGTCAAAGGTGAATAATGGAAGATTGGCTCTTTCCTCACTTGTCAAATGCATTCAAGTACATTTTCAGTGTTTGGATGTCTCATAATTGCATACCAAGGATTTCAATGCTCTGGCAAACAGTTATTTTCAGGAAGACATAATCTCACAATTTGCAACTAAAATCTAGATCTTTTTCTTGATTTTAAGCAGGTTTACATGGCTCTCCTAAGTTTTAGAGGGTCACTTGTAAATATTGAAGATGAAAAGTATTTCAGTAGGAACTACCAGGTTCATACTGGATGTATTATCTGTATCTCATCTAAAAGAATTAATGTGAGGGCTGTAGATATATAACTCAGTTGGTAGAGTGCTTACCTTGTGTGCGCAAGACCATGTGATCAATCCCCAGCACAATAAATAAATAAATAAATACTGTGAAAACAAATGAGAGCCAAAATAATGAGGCAAGTATCAACGTCTAAAGAGAGATCCACTCACTCATTTTAAGTTGGTTTCAATGAAACTGTTCCCTTTCTAAGTATTCACATCTTCTTTAAATTATTTTTATGTTGAGTTTCTATATATAAAATTTGACATCTTGGTTAAGGAAGCAAATAATCATACAAAAGCAATACTTGAAAACTATTATGGAGCACCTATTGTATGCTAAAACATTATACCACTTACATAAGTTAACTGTTATAATTCTCACACGCTTGAAAGGCAGTTATTTTGCCATTTTGTTATCATGCCCATTTTGTAGATAAGGAAACTGAACCAAAGAGGTGTTAAGTAAATTGCTCATGATCATATATAGAATGTAACGGCAAAATTGTTATCCACCAAAGAACATCTGATTCCATAATGTCCTCGTGACTTTTGCTGATATTTACTTATAAAGAAAATGCTTTATATAATATCAAAATACTTTTGTCTAGTGGCACTATTAATATTTAGCTATGACAAAAAATAACACTTGGAACTACAAAATAATCAAACTGGTTTCTACTTTAAATAACACAGCCAAATTAGCATTTTTTATTCTATTATTGTTATTGTGCTTGAGATATTTTTCCAAAATAATCCATAATTACTTTATTCTATGAAACCTAGTTACTTTTAGGTATAGCTGAATTTTTTTCACTGACAGCCATTTGACTCAGCTCTATTGCCATTAACATTTGCTTTTATTTCAAATAACTGGTGATTATGTCTAAAAACTTCATCTACCTTCCAAAAAAGTAAAGAATGGTAATCATCCATATCACTCAAAATAATATAGTGCCATATTTCACTCCTCAGATACTTAGCACTGTGATGTGATGAATACCATGTTAGGGTACTGATGATACCAATACGAATAATAAATAATTACTTTCCCAACTCATTCTGCAGTTACTACCTCCTGCCTCCAAAGAGTTCATATTGGTCTCAATAAACCCCAATGATAACTGCATATAGTGTAAGTGCAATAAAACAGATAAGAGCACAGAGACATAGAACTAGGAACTAATTGAAGAATCGAATAAGAGTATCAGGAAAAGTTTTCAGATGAGATAGTGCTAGAGATGAATTTTAAATGACACTTAGAATGGCCCAAGGAAACCAGCTCATTTATCACATGTGGAAGAGGCATGGATACCAAAGTATCTTAATGATTTTCAGAGAATCCTAAGTGCCGCAGTCTGCTGGGCACAAATCACGAGCCACTGAAGCAGGAACAAACTTTATTTCTGAACTCCACCAGCACACTCCACACATGCTCCACAGGAACTCTCCCGAACGCCACGTGGCTCCTCCTGGAACCACCACACCGGAAATCCCTCCTCCGGCACTTCCCCAACCAATGGGAACTCTCCGGGAATCCCCGTGAGAACTCCAAAGTAGCAGGCCGAGGCGGACAGCAGGGGTCTAATATACACAGCTTAACATAACCATTATCATCTCAATGGCTTGCTGGCATCACCTCTCATTCTGGCAAAAATGCCATGTGTCATTCCGACTCGGCTATGGCTCTCAGCACCTAAGGAGTGAGAGAGAGCACAAGACAGTGCTGAGATAAAACAATGATAGAGAAATAGACATAGAAATAGACATAGGCCATATCACAGAGAGTCTCATGTGAAAAGTTTTAGCATTTGGATCTAAAATGGTCCCTCAAAACCCATGTGTTAAGCTTTGGTCGCCAACTTGTGACAATACTGGTATGTGAAGGAACCTTCCGGAGGTAGGGCACAGTGGAAGGAAGTTAGGTCATCAGGGCAGTGCTCCTTCCTCTCTTTCTTTGCTTTGCAGCCACCATGAGTTGAGCAGGCCTCCTTCACCATAATAAAATGTGCCACCACAGGCCCAAAGCAACAAGGCCAAGAGCCCATGGACTGGAACCATGAAACCATGAGCCAAAATAAACATTTGTTCTTTTTAAGTTGATTCTCTCAGGTATTTTGTCACAGAAATAGAAAGTTGACATGCACAGCTTCAGAATATTAGAGCAGGTGAGATACTAATCAAAAGTTGTAGGTAAGTTAGGCATAGTGGTGTATGCCTGTCACCAAGCAATTTGGAAAGCTGAGGCTGGAGGACTGCAAGCTCAAAGACCACCTCAGTAGTTTAGTAAGACCAGCTCAAAATTTAAAAAGAAATCATTAAAAGGTTTGGGGATGTAGCTCAGTGGTTAAGCACCCCTTGGGTTCCATCTCCCACCCATGCCCCCTAAAAAGTGTTATAGGTAGAGGCAAGGAATAAACAGATTTATTCTAACAGTAGGATGAAAAGAAGAAGAAAAAGATGGTGAGGGAACAAGACTGAATTATGGGAGATGTGTTTGGACACTATTGAGATAATCTAACAAGAAATGATGAGGGTGATTCTGAAGGCACTTCAAAGAACTACAAAGAGTGCTGTGCGAAATGGCAGTCCTACTGACTCAAGCACACAGCCTCCCTCATGAGTGCTTTTAAGAATCGGGAGCTCATTTAGAAGTGTGTTCAGGCATTTTTGCATGTGTGGCAAGGACAGTTTTCCAAACAATAGTCCTTGAATAGAAAATTTACTCCTTGGAATGCACAGGATACTCATCAAGATAGAGATCACTTTCTCTAAACCCTTCAAGAAAGAAGCTGCCTCTCTCCCCCTCAAAATCCCTTTACAAGCTCTTCTGTTACTTAAGAAGTCTTGTAGAGCCCCAAAGGTTGGCAGAGAGAGAGATGTTCTCTTTTCTCTTTATCCAGAATTCTTGTCGAGTGGTACCTAACATCTACCCTAGTGCAAAGGCAAGAATCAAATTAAGCTGACTTCTGCCCCAGCCCACAGACCATTCCAGTCCACCTGCAACAGACACCTACACTGCAAATTTACTCAGCGCTGAGGTCCCTGGCTTCCCAGAACCACAGCTCTTCCAGCAGCTTGGGAGGCTCATTAACATTCACATCTTTCCCAGCCTCATTATCTCGCCCAGATGTTTCTGTGACTGCCCCTTTAAAGCATCTCTGTCTATATTTTATTTACATTTGTTCGGCAATATTGATGCTTAATGAATAAATGCACTAAACTGTCAGTACTGGAGACTAATTAAATCCGTGTATGAGCCTGTGAAGCTGATTGAAAAATTTGCAAGTAACTAAACTGGGTTTAAATAAACACTTTAGTGTAGTGCTTTAATTACACTTTAGTTTGTAATGTAATTTTTGGCTGTTTAAACTATGATTTAGGCTGAGCTAATTACAAATGATTTTCTACTCTGTAATTAATAATAACAAAATTGTAATTAGACAGCTGCTCTGCATCAGGGCAACAGTTGTATGTGCTGGCTCACGATGATCGGTCTGGCAGAGGCAAAAGAAGAGTACTTGGGAACTGGGGCAGCCTGCACTTCTCCTAGATTTATTTTTGAAGGAAAGTGCCAGAGCACCCAGGTGAGTTTCATAATCCCAGGTAATACTGAGAAAAGAGATCTTTCATTCATTGTAGGCTAAGTGATACCAGATAGACATTCTCAGCCCTAATACCTCACTTTTTAAAAGCACTGATGATACCAAAGCTCATTTAATTCCTTACTATAGCTTCCAACGCATCTTTCCTTTTTGTCAGAAATTAAATCCAATGAAATTAGTGTATCAATTCATAAGCCAATTAATCATCATCATCATCATGATTATTGTATCTTAGTTTCTTTCTGATGATATTTGCTGTATAACAAACCATCCTAAATGTTACATTATGGAACAATCACCGTTTCATTACGGTCCAAGATTCTAGGGTCAAGAACTTGGAGTGGGCACAGTGAGCGTGGTTTGTCTCTGCTTCATGGTATCTAGAGGCCTCAGCTAAGCAGACTAGAATGGTTGATATCAGTGTGGGTTGGAGCCACCTAGAGGCATTTTCACTCAGTACATACACAGGACCTCTCCACGTGGCCAGTGCTTCCTGAAAGCATGGGGACCTGAGAGGCTGTACTCTCCATGTGGTAGCTCCAGGCTCTCAAGGATGTATTCCAGAAAATGAAAGCAAAATCTGCATTGCCTCTCATGGCCTAGCCTCAAAAGCCACACAGCATCCCATCTACCAAACTCTATTGTTGGATGTATTAGCAAGTCCATCCAGATTCAAAGTGAGGAAACAGACCCTATCTACCTCATGATGTGCAAGTGGGAAAGTGCTGTGAACTGAATGTGTCCCCCAAATTTTATATGTTAAATTTTAATGCCCAATATAATTAGGAGGTGGGTCTTCAGAAGGGTAATTACATGATGCAGGTGAAGCCTCATTAACAGGATTGGTGCCCTCATAGACAAAACCACAGAGAGCACTCTTGCCTCTTCTATCATGTGAGGACATAAAGAAAAGATGGCCAACTCTGAACCAGAATGTAGGCCCACAAGAACCTGATCTTCCAGTTCATTGCTCTTGGACTCCCAAACTACCATAAATGTGAGAAGTAAATTACGGTTGTTGGTAAGTTAACTAGTCTCTGATTGCTATGGAGCTCATATGGACTAAGACACACGGTCTTATTGCGAAGATGATATGAAGTAGGAGATGCTGCAGTCAGCTTTGGAAAAGGCCACCTGCCATAGATTTGCAGAGTTTACTATTGTTGACGTGCATTTGTTATGTAACTGAATGTTTAAAGCAAAACTGATGTCAGCAGGTCATAAATACTACCTACCATGGATAATTAGGCCTTTGGATATTCGACAAAGATAGGATAAGAACTAAAATACAGACTATACCTCCAACTATACCTCCAACGCTCACTGTGCCTAGAACTGTGCGAGTTCCTAACCATACACTTAACTCTGAATAACTTACCTCAACCAATTTGTCTTGTCTGAAACATTTCTGTTTCTAAAACTCCATCTATTTTCCTTGTTGCCTGCTCCGTTTTTATCTTCTGCCACCCTTCTCATGTATGGTGACCCCATGACTCTACTAGACACATAACCACGACCTTCTTGTTTTAAATGTCAGTTGAGGTGACAAAAGTTAATGTGACAAGTGATCCTTGGTAAATTCATTCTAGGAGTTGGTGCAGTGATAGTTTTAAATAAACAGTGAGAACAAAATTTCTAAACCTCTCTACCTAGCCCCTTCCCTTCCCAACTCTCTCTCTCTCTCTCTCTCTCTCTCTCTCTCTCTCTCTCACACACACACACACACACACACACACACACACACTGACAATCACATACAAAGAACTTCCATAGTTGAGATCTGAAGTTTTTCAAAGTAGGGATGAGAGTCATCATGGTGTAATAGTGTTGATTGAATGGCAGTTATAGAAGAAACCTAACCCTTGCCTAATCAATCACTTTTGCTCACATCACATTGGCCCAAACTTAGTTGTTTGACCCTACCTAGGCATAAAGGAACTTATACATTCATGTGAATAAAAATGTAATGCTGTGGAAAAAGAAGGGATAAAATTCTAAGTGGCAAGAAGTTCCTGTCACAACTACCATGATTCTGTACAAGGAATAAAAATACATTCTAAGATCTCAAGCCTTTATTTCTTCAAAACAGTTGTTAGAGTCACACCACAATTAGAATCCTCTCTAATGTGGGTAGTACAACACAAATACACACATAAACACATACATACTTGCATACACACACACACACACACACACACACAAGAATTAATGAATCACCAAAAGTGCTGGCCCTTCATTGCAGCAATAAACTGAACCATATAAATAGTAAATGCACAGAGTTTGGGGCTATAATTATGTAAGTAGCTTGAATGACACACTCTAGCTGATGTTTTATGACTAAGACCTCAACTGAAGCTTGTTTACTCTCTACCCTGCAATGTTTATATGTTGTTTTAGAAGTTTCATATCCATTTCTGAATCTAAGTTCTCATTTCCATTCATTTCCTCTATTCTTTTACTTTCTATCTCATAATAATACCCTTTCAAAAATTTAACATTTAACACTGAATTTTCCCCAAAACTTCTCACCTTCTTTTAGTATGCACATAATTATTGTCTTTCAGCTAAAGCCTAAATGTTGCTTTACTTTCTGCCAATATTATTAATAATATTAGCATATCTCTAGATAGAATGGGTCAGTATTCACATTTGAGTATCATCTGTCACCATCCATTCATTCTCCTTGCTTACTAGTTTTTGAAATGGAAATACTTTTCTCTTCATCTTGTCTCACAACTTTGGCATTCTTTTTGACTATCTCTCTTGCCTCAAACATATTTCATATGTCTCCAAATCCTATCAAGTCTTTGAAAGTTCTCAGAAAATTATCCCTACCTGACTGATCCCATTGCTGTTTGTGACTATTCCTAAAATCATGACAGCCCACATCTAGACCCATCAATTTCTGCCCCATTGTCTATATTTAAAAATCAAACTCTGCCAAGCTTGGTGGTGCATGCCTATAATTCCAGCAGTTAGGGAGGCTGAGGCAGGAGGATTGTGAGTTCAAAGCCAGCCTCAGCAGTTTAGTGAGGCCCTAAGCAACTCAGGGAAACTCTGTCTAAATGAAATACAAAATAGGGTTGGGGATGTGGCTCAGTGGTTAAGAGCCCCTGAGTTCAATTCCTAGCATAAATAAAGAAATCTTCAGGAGCCTTCACATGTGCACCAAGCCTGCTTTCCTGATCTTACTCTAACTCACCATGTTAAACATTTAGACCCTCAATACTCAATGTTTGTCCCCCAAACAGTCCAGGCCTCATCCTAGCCCCTTTGAGACCTACTGAACCAGAACTTGCCTTTAAACCAGAACCCTCTCTTTGCAGATGACTGGTGTGTACTGGTTTTAGTACACTAATTCTTGACACAAACTTAGACCAAGTTTGGATGTGATGACTACTTTTATTCTTGTGTCCATTTTTCTCCTCCTTTATTTTGTTTAATTGTCCTGGGTAGATTGACTTCCATCCTCATCTGATCCCCCAATTTTCTGTTTCCTAAAGGTTAATTCAAGTTTTACTATAATACATGTTAATGTACTAAATATTTGATTGCTGATGTGACATTTTCCCAATATAACTTTTGAAAAAGCAGGGAGCCTGGCTCTCTTTGCTTTCATAACATGACAGATTCCTCTCTCTGGGCTGTTAGCTGAGACCGAGGAAACCAGGCTTGCCTCTGTGAGTAAGGAGGAAGGCACTGTGGTTCTCACAGTGAATATGTGTTTAGGGACTGTCACTAACTCATTTTACCTGGATTATTTATACAAAGGTTTATTATCTCATTCTACCTAAATAACAGAATAGCTGCTAAATAATGGCAGCTAGCAACCTACTGATAAAAACAATATAACTACAGAAAAGATATCGTGTCTTTTAAGCACAGATTAGAACTACATGTGACTTTTATCAAGGATGCTTAGCACTCACAAGTCTACAATAAACTTAAGTGTAGCTGTTTATAAACACATTAAATGTCACCACATTCCATGAATTTACATGGTGGTGACTTCAGTCCTCAGTCCTTACTTGAGTCCACTGTCTATGCTTTCTCAAACCCACATCTGACAGGCTTTTCTCCCCCAAACTGTATAAAACTACCCTTATGGGAATTTACATATCACCAAACTTAATCAAAATCATTAATCTTCATCTATTTGAATATTTTATGGCTCTTAACATCTTTAGCCACTCTTTCCTTCCTGAGACCCTTTCTTCTCTCTACTTTATAACATCAGATTATCCAGGTTTTCCTTCTACCTCACTGGCTTCTCCTTTTCAGGCTCCTTCGCTCTTTCTCTTCTCTTTTGACTTTGAATGTTGATGTCCCTTGCGCTTAATCTTTGATTTCTTCCTTCTCTATCAGATGTACTTGGGAAGTCTCATGATTTTCAATCCTATGGATACAAACATCAATAACCAACAGATTCATATCTCTAGCCCATGTACTTCCCCTGAACTCTAAATGCTTGCAGACAATAGTTTCTGTGACTTTTACTTGAATTTCTAATAAGCATATTGAACTTCTATTCAAAACAAAGTCTTATTTTCTTCTTGCTGTGTTCCAAATGTTGGTATTCTCCCAAAAACCCCTGTTGAAATTTTAATGTCATGGTGGGACCTTTAACAAGTGTTTAGTTCCTAAGGACTCTATCTTCATGAATGAATTAATGCCATTATCCTTGGAGCAGGTTCCTTGTCAGGAGAATAGGTTACTTGTAAAAGGGTGAGTTCAGTCCCTTTTATCTCTCTTACCCTCTCTTTGCCCTTCTGCCTCCCATCATGGGATAATGCAGAAAGAAGGCCCTTGACAGAAGGCCCTTGATCTTGGGCTTCCCGGGCACCAGAATTGTGACCAATAAACTTCTGAATTACTGAATCTGTAGTATTCTATTATAGCAGGAAAAAAAGCAGACTAAGACATGCCACTGTTATTTGGCCATTTGCTAAGTAAAAGCAAGACAGATTATCCCATTACCAGCCAAAACCCTGACAATGACCCCTGGTTTCTCTCTTTATCTCATACCCTGCTTCTCATTCCTGTACATATCTGGTCAGTTCTACACTTAAATATATTCTAGTCCACCTAATTCTTACCTAATCTGCCATTACCATCCTGTGATGACTTCATCCTGAACTTCCACAATGAACTTTAAATGGTCTTCCTACTTCCACCCTTGACCTAATATGGTCAGTCTATCCTCATCCTTCAGCCAGAGGGATTCTTTTAAAACATAAATTAGATCATGCATAACACAAATAGCATGATAAATTCCAATGCTTCCTGACACACTTATAATACAATCTAACATCATTTACTTATTACCTGGTGCTTTTCCATAAGATATTTGTCTAATTTATTCCCTGCTTTTTATTGTAATGATGTTCTTAGGTGAGGTGGTACAAATGGCTTAATGTCTTGGGCTGGAATTCAGGGTAGGGTTTCTTTCTGGGGAAGACATCAGAAGAAATGTATCAGAATGAAACTATGTAAGAGAAGTGCTAATAATTAAATATTATTATTTTAATTATCTTCTACCCATAAAAAGTGCTTTCTTTGTTAAATAAAATGAAGAGGAGCAGCAAATCATCTTAGAGTGTTACCATTAAATATAGCATTTATTATTTTATTTTTGGCAATTAACTGAACTGCAAAAATGCTAACCTCCTATTTTTAGATTTGTAATATACAATAAAGCAAAGCAAATGAGATTATAATACTTTCTTGTGCTGGAAATTTTTGTTATTTGCAGTAAATGCCTATTTATAAAGTGTTTACTTCATTACAACACGTGTAAAAACCACTGGTCATGATAACATATTTTAAATGCCTAACAAAATTACATACTTAAAGATATGACATGCAATTTATTTTATTTTTATTTATTTAGTTAGTTAGTTTCATCATTTTGAGACAACATTTCACTAAGTTCCCCAGGTTGGCCTTGAACCCTCAATCCCAAATTGCTGGGATTACAGGCCAAGTGATTGCACCTGGCTTATTTTTAAAAATTATTAAAAGTAGTTTAATGCCTTCATATCTATGGCTAGATACTATTTTTATAAATAACATTATTTTTCATAATTATCCATGTTATTTATATGTGTTTATAACTCACACTTGATAATTTTACAAATTTCCAGAGTACAGTATAATATTTTTTTATGTGTATACACTGTATAATAATCAATTACAGTATTAAGCATATTCCACCACCTCAGACATTTATCACTTCTTTTATGGTAAGAACATTCAAAATCCTCTCTTCTAGCTATTTTTGAAGTATTCAACATAATTGTTAACCATAGTCACACTACAGTTTTATTCTTATCATTTACTGGCTTATAATTCCTGAAATTTTCTCATTTTTTACTTTTGCAGGGAGAAGTGGGGGGAGTTAACATTTTAGGTTAAAAATACCACCTTAACATATCTATTAAATAAATTACATAGAGTCAATCCTTCCTTCCATTTATATAAGCAAAAGAAAGAATTAAATAGCTCTGATGACAGATCTGAGGTCTTTGCTGATTTTTGCCTTTGTAGGTTATCATCTTAAGCCAGTGAATAATTCTTTCATTTTGAGCTCATCTTGTCCCTGATGGCCCAATTATTGCTACTGGGTAATGACCCAGTGAGATCTTATATAGAAAGAAACTTAGCAACCAAACAGCACACAGTGATGCCTTTTTGACCTCAAAGGAGCCACAAAGGACATATACATTATCATACAGAGTAAAATGGATCCAGTAAAATTAGGTTCCAGTTCAGAAGAAAGCTTCCTGAAGGCATTTGGTGCCTCAGAGTCATCAACTAGATCCCATGTTCCATTAGAAACTGTAATTGGCTTCATTCTTCTTTCTCCCAGATATCATTCATTAAAAAAAAAAAATCATGAGAAGGTCATGTTTGACCACCAGGTAGACCCTTTTATGGAACCTTGAATCTGTTCTGCTATTTAGCTAAAGTACCAGTTCTTTAAACAGTCACCTTTAGATCTGTTTCCATCCCTTCCTCATTACTGTGTATTTTTTTAAGCCTGTACTCTTCTTCAAACTTTAAAAAGCAAAGAATAGAACTGGCTATTGTAAAAAATTGTTTTCTCCATGCACTGGAGAGAAATGCCCTCTAGTGTAGAATGCATAATGAAGGAAAGAGCTTCACTATTCCTTTTGTTGTTAGGAAATCTTAACTGAGAAAGGCAGATTGCACAGAAACGTGTAATTGTTCAATTTAGGCTGAGATTTATTATGTGTTCTTCTTGAGATCAGACAATTCCAATAAAAATTCAAGTTAAAAGTTGAAAACAGGGAGCATCCTCTGGTCATTGGAATGGCTGATGTGTTGAGGTTGTGATGTATATAGGAATGATAAAGCAGAGAAGAAAAATAATGTTGACTGGGGAGAAAAGAACACTGAAATTGGGAGTGGTGGGAGGAAGCGGGGTGACCCATCGACCATAATGTCCATATGCAGCAATAAGCCAATGATGGGCTTCCAAATGGAGGCTCCATTGCCAATTCTTGATTCTTAAAGTCTCTTGTGTAGTTTTGCATCTTCCTCATTGCCTTGGCAAAAATTGAATTTATATCCTTCCTCATCTCCTAGTTTTCCATATCACTATTTCAACACAAATTAAAGGAAGTAGTCAATTAATTACTAGATTTTATTGCTAAATTATGAATCTTTCCCTGGTAAAAAGCAATTATAACTAATTTAACCCCAATAATTTTCTTCACACCTTTTTGTATAGTGAGAGGTTGTCTTTTCATCCCTGGATCATGAATGAACAAGTACAAAGTCTCCTAGTTCTCTTTGCTGATGTACAGCTAATTACCCTCAAAGGACAAAACAAATCATAATTATGAGCAGGGTGAAGACGTTCCCCTCCAACTCTGATCAAACTCATTTCTTTTCCTCTTATAACCTCATAATTCCAACTCAAGGTGTCTGTTTCCAAAGAAGGTCATGTTTTAAAATATGACTTTGGGCCCATAGATTTTACATAACTGTCCCATTCTGAGCAAGCACACTGCATAAATCAGGTATTATTGCTGTTGTCATTAAATCATATTGCTGGCTTAAGGCAACATTTCTCAAATTGTTGTACCTTGACCAGTAGCATTAGCATCATTTGGGAATTTATTAGAAATGCATTCTCTCAGCCCAACCCCTACTGAGTTATAAACTCAGGAGGAGAGACCCAGCCCTCTGTGTTTTAACAAGTCTTCCCTGTGATTCTGAGGCACACTGACATTTTAACAATTAGTGCTTTTAGATGTGACATTTAAGAATTTGACTCAGGTAGCATGAATTATGGCTAAGAGTTTTAAAATTAATAAAGACCACCAAATGAGAATAAACAGATATTCAGAGCTTTGTCCTGTAAGGGAGTTAACTAACATCAATTACATTGGGCAGAAACTCCAAGCAGACAGGGCACAGGAGAAGCTTTATGTTTAAAAAAAAAAATGCGGAAGTCTTTAAAATGCTCTGAGTTGAAGTTGTTAACATGGAGAAACTGGAGGTAGGCATCTTACGGTCCTATGTGATTGATTTCAGGACTCCAAAGACTTCCTCTGCTGGATTTTTGAATTGGAATCAGGATTAAAAATAGAGAAACTGGCAATCATTGATCAGGTCCTGACCATTCTGGGCCAACTGCAACAGATGTGGTTTGTTTTACCTGACTGGATGCTACCAAGGGTTTTGGGTCACAGTCCTCTTTTCACATGTGATTTGGCCATTATCTATTGATATATTCAGTATTACAGTTCCCCTGTAGGACTCTATCTTGTGAGAGGGGTTGAACAACTTGGGGAAGGCTAAAGATCTACATCTTCATTGCTCAATTCTGGTGCTCTTGTCTCCATAGTCCACTATGTCATGTCATCTCTTAATCTTTCTGTTTTTGTGTCACTGTGGCAAGCAACTAATAAGAAGGCAACTGCACACAATCACTTCAGAATGAACAAACCATCATTAAAGCACCATAACAAAAAGAAATACAATTAACAGTCCCTGAAAGATCTTTGGAACATGGAATCCCAACTGCCCAATGAAGGCCAAGAAAACTAATTCCACAGGCCATGAGGATCAACCTTAGAGCCAAGTAGCTTTTACCTTAAGACTATGTGCAAATAGACTACTGTGAAATCTCCTTCATTGATCAAATACAAGAAATATTAGTAATGGGACAGACACCAAAATGACTAGCCAACAACAAATCTAAAGCAATGAAATTGCCCCTCATTACACATGCACATAAGACTATTCTGTATTTCATCAATCCATAGGTGGTATCATGAATAATTTTTGTCAGAGTTAGTGAAAAATTTCATACTGTCTTTTTTATCAGCATGATTTCCACCACACTGCTCTGGCTGCTTGCGTAAACAGTGAGTCAGTAATTCTCCCAAGTGGACTGCCTCAGTAATCAAAGGTGATCTTCTTGAGCTCACACATGAGTCAGAATTTCCAGACTTGGTGATTTATAGAATTAAGCTCTTTGTGTACAGAAAAGAGTCAGAATATTATTCCTGAACTGAATGAGGTATTAGGATGGAGCAAAGAAAACCGGATATCCAGGTCCCAGAGGAAGTCAGTATCCAGTAGGGACACATGAAGTTCAAGGTTGAAAAAAGGAATTTTTCATGACACAAGGTAAGAACTGAGTCTTTAAATTGGTTTAATTACATATTTGGATGTCTATTAATCTTTTTCAGATGGCAAATATTTAGTCCATGCTTTACAAATTTATTAAATTCAAATTTAGACTTAATAAGGATTAACCAATAGATTGTCATAATTTGTTCATTTTCTTAAAAAGGAACACTGGCAAGGTTAGTCTGATTTGCTCATGATCAATTGCTTAAGTTTATTTGCTTAAGGTCATTTCCCATGTAGGTTCAAGTAGAACCTACTTCAAGGTTCAAGTAAATTCAAGTACAGCTTTTATTCCTTATGAATTTATTTGATGAGGCCAGAATTTCTTCTGAGATTTTTCCCCCACAGATTTTTATGGGGACCCAGTAATGGATGGAATATGTAGCAGTGGCAAGATTAAAGGCAGTGGCTAGAATTTTAGAAATCCAAGAAAGGCAAAGAATGATCTAAAAAATTATAATTAAAAGGAAATAAAAGAGAGAAAAGCCATTAGAGTGAACAATAACTGGTAATAATGAAAAAAAAATATGTTACAAGCCAGGAGGCAAAAGTAAAACAGAGATTAGAAATGTCTTGGTCAGGAGTTGTTCTCTTTCCAAAGTCATCAGCTTGATCCAAAGGTCCTAAATCAGCTTTCTGCTAAAATTAGCTTCTAAAATATTTTGAGAGTCATTGTTTGATTTCCCCTAACAGAGTAGACTCCTCACTGTGTAGGACTGTGAATTGTTTCTATAGTCATGAAACATGAACACAAATATTGACCTTCTAGAGCTTCATCCCTATATTTGTTATTAGTAATTCCAGTAAAGTCACAGAAAAGTTTTTTTACTGATATCTTTACTTGGTATATATCATTGACCTGACTCAATAGATGTCATTGGTTCTTCCTACTTTTCCAGGAGATTGTGGGTAGTAAGGCCAGTGTAGTTTTTGAGTAAGGTATAATTAACACCTTACATATTTTTTAAAACATTTTCCTACAAATGTGTCCCTCATTCAGTTGATATGAAATTTAGTAAATCCAGGGTGGAAATGGAAAATCAAGTAGCATTTTAAGGATGTAAGGGATGAATATTTTGAACAAAGAAATTGTTTAACCAATCTTGAAAATAGATATACACTCATAAAAATCTATTCAAGTCCCATGGAGGATGATAGCTGGATAAAAATCCATCTGAAGTGGTTAAATACCTAGTAAGTTCTTGGTTCATAGTTAGGCCCTGTCTTGAAAGTTTTTCTAATATTGTGTCATTGACATGTAGCACATGATCTGAATATAAGCTGCCCCGTTTTTTATTTTTAATTTCCCAACCAAAGTTAGACAGTAAGTAATTTGTCTGAAACATGACGAGTGGTTTCCTGGAGAAATTTAGCTAACACCTACATGAAATCATCTTGTGCCACCAAACAGCCATTTTATGATAATCAGATATTATCTGAGCAAAGGACAACTAAAGTATTTCCATTCTCTCTTTCCAAACTAAGGGGCTATTCATTTACATTGCCTAATAAACCCATGGAACCCTTCCATGGACATAGGCTTTAAGAGTTTAGATGGCAGCAGCATCTTCATGAAGACTGTGTTTGGCATAATCAGCTCCTTGACTTTTCTTTAGCTTCTATGTTTTCTCCTTTCACATGAGTCTTGAACATTATAATAGGAAATTCTTTAGGAAGTAGAAGGGCATCTTAAATTTTCTCAACTCATCCATTGTAGTGGGTTTTTCAGTGGGGGTAAGGCTCTCATTGCTTCAAAAAATGTTAACTCTCCATTCTCTGGGTAGTTTAAGAGCTTTAGCATATGCCATTTGAATATAGTAAATATATGCCATAGAATATAGTAAAAAACTATATTCTCAAGCCAAGCTAAGTGAGCACAGAGCCTATGTGATGGCCTCCAGTTTCCATTCTAAAAGTAGAACCACTGACAGAAATTATAGGTCACAGCTCTCAAGAAGAATCTCCAATAACTTCAAGCAAGATACAGAAACTTCTCAATTGTGAAGTTCTCTTTTTCTTGGAGGGACAGGAGAGTAGAGGGTGGCAGGATGCAAGATGTTGCATCAGTGAATTAAAGTGTAAGAGAAAGTAAGAGAATCCCACAGATTAATTGGATGACTGAAAGAAGTGTATTCTCAATCAATAATGATTCGGTATTATGGGAGGAACCCTAAAGTCCAATGAGTTGCCTAGATATAATTCAGCAAAAGCCTCCACAAATTTTGAAGTGGCAACTATTGCTTCAAGACAAGGGGGATAAGTCTTTATAACCAGGTCAAGGGTAAAACCATAGGTGATTTTTGTTGTTGTTGTTTCTTACCATGATGATTTAAGATCTCAAGGACATGTACAGATTGCACCCATACAAGAAGGAATAAAAGGCTTTTGTAGATAGGGAAAGTCTGTTCAAGTTTGGGCTCCCAAAGGAAAAGGAACTTATCCTAATGACTTAGTGGATTCATGAAGAGCTACTGCAATCTCAGAAAAATTTAAAACCTTTTGTCTGCAGTATCAGACAATCCTAGAAATCTTCCCTATTGTCATTTTATAAGGAGTCTTCAATAAGTTAGGAAACTCTTTATTCCATCTGGAGAGTGTCTCTCCCTCCTTAGATAGGTCATACCATAAATAATGGATTGTGCTTTGGCAAATTGAACATTTGTCTTCTGAAACTTTATGTCCCTGTTATGCTAAGACTGGGGATAAAAGAAGTAAAGGGAATCTTTTTTATAGCCTTTCTTGTTCTTTGAATGCAATCTTTGTTTTTTAACAAATCATCTACACGTCATTTCAGAACTGAGTCATTCAGGAAATTTACATATGTTGAATCTTGAATGAAGACCTGGGAAATATAGGAGGGGCTTCAATAAAAGCCCCTGGGGCATAACTTTCCCTTTGTATCATTCTCCTTCACAGTTTAATGTAAAAAGCTACAGACCATCCTGGACTAGAGGCAAACTGGAAATGGCAGAGAAAAAGTTCACTTGGTGAGATATTTAGGAAGAATTGATGCCAGGATGGCATTTGGATTAGGTACTACTGAGAAGAAAGACATAATTTTGTTGAAAACCCTGAGATCTTGAGCAAATTGATATCCTTATCCATTTGCTTCTTTACTGCCTGGAGTGTTACAAGAGCTAGTGTCAAGTATGAGATAGTCTTTGGATATAAGGCCTTCAACTGTAGGGTGTTTTCCTTTGATTCTGGTTTCAAGGGATGTTGAGAAGACTCCTGTAATAGTTTGTAGGCTCTATATGAATTTCAGTGGATTTTTTTCCAGTTTTCTTTTCTATTTCAGTGGAACTTTTACACCATTTGGTGTCATTTATGGGGTCAAGATCTTTTAACTTGGTATACATCAAATATGATGGAGCAGGCTAAGTTATATCCAGAGCATATTCAACTTGATTCTAAACATTAGAGTCCTCTGGGATCTCAAGAAATCATCTCTCTGTTGTTTGTTTAACTTGGCACATACATTGCAATGTAAATCTCCTTCTATTAAATTTTTAGGGGTGGTATTAGAGAGCAGAAAGTAGGTCCAAGGGTTACATTGTAAGAGCTAAGAAGATAGGTGAAATCTGTCGCTCTCATTGCTGTTTAAAGTATCTACAAGTGTCCTTGTCAATAGGTGACCTGTTTGGAAAAGTGCCACTAGATGTTTGAGTCCTAGAGCAATAAGTTTATTTTGAATCTCTTTATTATTCAAGGATAATTTCAAACATATGATAGTAAGCACTATAATACCTGTAGCTCAGGTAAAGAAAAATTTTTTCTCATTATTATTTGATCTTTTCTCCAGTTACACGATTGGATTATGGTTCAATTGATTTTTATTAGAAATGTTTTAACTATAGTTGTTTTTGTTTTGTTTTGTTGCTTGTTTGTTTTTTATTTTGGGGACTTTTTCTTTACCCTTTAGTTTATTATAGAAAGAAAAATCTTTAGGAGTCAGTTCAATCATCATTTGCTATCTAAAATTGGCATTTGAGACTACTATCAATATGTAGAGAAGTTGATATAAGTCAGGCAACCCTTGGTCACATACATCCAAACAAATTCCAAAATTTTTCTATAAAATAACTTCTAGTTTCCTCTGAATTATGGGAAATCCTTGATGATAACTTCTACAGTAGCTTGAATTTAAGGCTGAAATCGTACAATTTTACATAGATCTAGCTCATGATAGATCTGGATCAAGAGAGGCAACTGATATTTCAGGTCTTAGGAAAGTCATCTGAAAAAGGAGAGGATCTATAAAAGTGGAAAAGAGAGAAAGGTGTCAAAAGAGGTAGAGAAGGAGAGAAATTTGAAGTACAAAGGGGAAGAGTAAACCAATATACAAAAAGTGAAATGAAGGAAATGGAGTACAAAGTTTCACTCAGGAAACTAATATAGTTTGCATTATATAAGTTTGTCAAATTATTCATTAAAGTTGTCTAGAAAACATTTTAGTGACACATGTCAGCTTCCTGTTTCTTTAGCAAAGTACTTGAGATAATTAACTTATACAGAGAAAAGGCTTATTTGGGCTCATGGCTTTGGAGGTTTTAGTCCAAGGTTGATTGGTTCCTTTCTTTGAGTCTGTGTTGAGGTAGCACATCATGACAGGAAGGTGTGCAGGGTAAGACCACTCACCTATGCTCAGGAGCAAACAAGGGAAGAGGAAAGGGTCTGGGTCTCACTGTCTCTTTTGAGGGCACACTTCCCAATGACCTAAGATCCTCCCATTAGACCCACCTCCCAAAGATTCCGCCACCTCCCAAGAGTGCAACACTAGGGAGCAAGCCTTTAACACATGGGCCTTTATGGGACATTTAATATCCAAATTGCAACATTGAAGCAGTTTGAAACCACAGTTCTGTTTGATGGTCTCTATATACCAATTTTAAAAATGTCGTCCACATTCCCTTTATTTTCTGAAGTGCTTCTCAAAAGAACAATTTCCTTGTAGCCAAGTATTCCCCAGAGTGGATAGGGACAATTTCTATTGTAACCTAGGAGAAGCTATGCCATTTAGAGAGAGAATTGGGATTGTAATTAGAATAAATATAATAAGCAAGAGTTTCCCCTGGAAAATGAGAAGACCGAAATTTAGGCAACCGGGTAAGAGTTGGTAGCCGCTGAGTAAAAGTGATACTTGTGCACTTCCTGTCTCAGGGGCCTAACCTGATGATTGGACATCTCTAGACACAGACTGGACAATCTTCACTCCTTATTGGACAGAAAGCCAGAGAGATTACTTTCTGATGCTAAAGCCAAGCTGCTGGAACAGAAAACTTAGAAAGAGAAGCTTATCTAGTTATATCAGTGACCCATAACAAACCGTGTCCCAGTGGACACTCGTCAGTGAGAACCATTAGCTCCCCTGTCTGTGAGGCTGACATGTAAAATGGCGATACAGCATGCCTGTTTCCTACTCTGTGCTTCTCCTTGTGGGAAACAAAGTTGTAGACAGCACAACACAAAACAGAAACACAAAAGGAAACAAAACAGGACAAAAAAGCAATGCCCTGTTTCCAGCAAGGATGCCAAGTAAATGGGAAAGAATAATAAAACCGGGGCTACATTGAGAATAGATGGCTCTGGAAATAAACCCAAAGGAAGTAAAATTCAGATCAGGTGCTAAATTACTATGTCAAAGCAGACTCCATCCACTGTGATCAGCAAGCAGAGTTCTGTATGAGAATTTTAACTGTTGAAAGCCTGGGATCCGTGACCATGAGCAGTTCAGGTCATATCCTGGTGGAACCTCCAAGAAAAACAGGAAATAAAGGAAGACCACCCAAGTGGAAACAAACAGAGGTTATTTTTTCAGTGTTCTATAACAAGGGAGTCAGCCACCACTACTTGCATTTGACAGGGACTGAAAATCTTTATAATTAAAATAAAAGGCAGGAGGTGGGGAGGAAGATTCAAGTTTGCTCTGATTAGAGGTTGTTGGGAGAGGGAAGCTGGAAGTGAATTAACTAGAAATAGGACATCCTATGTAATCTGTTTCAAGAACATGTTTGCCTTTCTCTGGTTCTTAGTAGGAGGGGAAAAACATAAAGAAGTTAGTTAGTCATTAACTAAATTCTGATCACACTGCTCTGACTGTTAAGAGGTTGTGGTTTGGCTTCAAGGGCTGCTTGCAGCAGAGGGCGGTCACAATTCTACGGGCAGGTATGATCTGGTTTATAACCTAAGTTGTGTCTCTGCTTCACTTACCTTCCTCTTTTTATATTACAGAAATGAGAGCATGAAGTGGGAATAATGAAGGGTAATTATTACATGACAATAGATTGGAATATTATTCAATGCACATGCTTTTCTCCTAGTGGAATGACTAGCCAGCAATGTAAGAGTAAGAAAAATAATTAGAACAATAATTCTAAAGTTGAATCTTAGATTTAACTGATATTTTATCATTTATTTTGCATTTTGAACCCTCATTCTCTGTCATATCACAGAGTTGAGAATATTCAACAATGAGCCCTACTCTCTATACCTTTCACTCTATTCTTCTTCAGAAAGCTTCCAACTCCTTCATATGCAAGGATTTGGGTCACTTACTATTTGAATCCAGATTTAAATCTGTAGATTCTATTTTTGTTTGGATCTATGTTATCTCATGTCCCCACTCCTGGAGTCAGTTTGTATCTTGAAGCACCTAGCATTCTTTTTCCAAATAGCCTCAATCATGTTGTTAGGGCCTGAGCAGATTTTGATCCCAGGTCAGGCCCCCCAAGGATAGGCAGGGCTGCTTCTTGAAGGGTAGTAGAAGGAGTGTTTGCATTTGCTACAAACAGGACTTGCAAGTGCACGTTAAGGTGTCTTCACAGATGCATACAAAGCTCTTCCAGCACTTCAGTGTGGATATATCTTGTTTTTGGCCCATACATATATTCAAACCACTGAAGAGCTGAGAAAATCAAAATGTCCCCTGTTTTGATTTATATTTCTTCACTATTTTAGTATTGTCCAAAGATCGATAGCCTCACCTGCAAACTTGTTGGAAATGTAGAATCTCAGTCTCCACCCTCAGTCCTATTAATAGATAATTACTTTAACAAGAACTCCCATAGTGATGCATATTGTCTTTAGAATTTAAGAAACACTCCTAGAGTACCTTAGTACCTTCTTCCTGACAGTCACTTCATATTGTTGAGGGAGAGCAGGTACTATGCCATCTCACTCACTTATCTTTAATACTTTGGGTTGTGAGACTCACCCTGTGTATTCTATAATGTTAAATGAATGAATTAATGAAGATTTAAATAGACTTCCAGGTCTAACAAAGCAATACACTTAACACTCACCCTCTGCTAAGGAATTTCAAAATTACCCACATAAATGTCACCAGACAACCACAGCATTGTCATTAGACTGAGAAGCTGGCCTTGACTATTCCAAGGCTGAATAGCATTTGGTAAAATGAGGCACTCTTTAGTTTTTTCCTGTACTACTTATAATAAAATATGCTTATGAACACCTGCCAGTAATCATAACTGCTCACTACTTTAAGAACTTCAGTAATGTTCTGAGAGAAAGATTTCAACATGTTTCTCAGAGTAATAAGCATGAGTTTATTGAAGGGATAAGGAAAAAGGAAAGGGGACACTCTCAAGGGAGCAAGTGGGTCCTCTCAGAGAGGTACATTGTGCCTCTCCTGCACCCCACTTTCTTGATCCCAGAGGAATTTTCAGAGAGTCCTGCCCAGATCCAACTCTTGAGTTTTCACTGACAGCAGCATGACATCAGACTTTCAAGAACCCACTGTCATTGCATCTCTAGATCACCTTGGCCCATGCTGGACCCATTCTAATTGGGTTCTTAATTATACATTCTTACAGATTTTATGGTTAGGAGGAACTATCCTTATCTCCAAGAGTTTCAGAATTTGGTCATGAAAGTCTCCTGGGTCCCTTCCATCTACATTATCTTGGTCCTGCATTTCCCCCGCAGTTAACAGATAGTTTGCTGAGGAATGTGACATATCCTGTCCACTGAGGCCAGGCAGGGTTGAAGACAAATTGCTTCTTGGAAAAGAAAGCATGTGGGGGTCAGCACAGTGGGTCCATTTTTAGAATTATTCTCTTAACCTCATGTTCCCACCATTCACATCTGTCTAATCCCTAAAAGGACACTGATGCATAAGCAAGATTCACTTGGGAATGATAATTAGTTCTAAGCATTTTCTCCTATAATGTCACCATAGCATATGCTATTCGGTATAAAATGATTTTTTAACATGATAAATAATGTTTCTCTTGTTGAGTCTCATGCAGTATTATAGATGGTTAAGATAAGATGATTAGTTGCTCAGGATATGTTCCTCAAAAACCTAGAGGAGATGCCAATGTCTTTAAGTCCCAAAGTGGCATTTTAAAAATCAGACATATTCAGTCCCTCCGTGTGGATGGTTCTTTTTAAAGTGGTGCTCATAGCAAAATACTGGTACAAAAAAATAATGTAATACACCTAAAGCATGTTTCAGCATTAGCATAATTCATTAACCAATTAATTCAATGAGTATTAACCAAAGTGCTTCTATTTACCAAGAACTGCACTAATCAATGTGGAAAATGTGAAGAAAAAATTATTCTGCCCTCAACTTGTCTCCAATATTTTACTCTATATTTCTCCTACCACAATTATTCTATTTTTTTGTATATTGAAGAATTTCTAAAAATGATTAAATATATGATGTGGGTTAGCATTGGATATCTTTAGGCCACCACTTCCTGACACATTCATTTATTCAACAAATATTAATTGTCTAAATATAACAAATATTAATATGCCTGTTACACAGTGGTAAGTAAGACCAGCAATATCACTAACCCTGGGGAACTTCCAGTCTAGTAGGGAGAGATTGAAAATAAACAAATAACAAAATGTATATAAGCTCTTTGCAGAGAGTGAAAAATTCTATGAGGAAAACAAATCAAGACAATAGGAATTAAAATGGCTGAAGGACATGCACTTTTTTCATGCAGGGCAGTCAAGCATTATCAGATGAAATAAAATTTAAACAGATGTCTAAGTAATAACATAGAGCCAAGAGCATGTATTAATCTGGGAGAAAGATGAGCCAAGCATAGGAAGCAGCAAACATAAAAACATTAAAGTGAAAATGAATATAGTTCAAAAATATTCAGAACTGCATACCCAGGTAAACTAGTTTCACAATAAAATATATGTCATTAAAAAATACACTCTTCAAAAATTATATGTAAATCAATGGATGTGTAATTGATGTGATTCTGCAATCTGTATATGGGCTAAAAATGGGAGTTCATAACCCACTTGAAGCAAAGTGTGAAAGATGATATATCAAGAACTATGTAATGTTTTGAACAACCAACAATAAAAAAAAAGCAAAAAAAAAAGTTATTTTAAATTTCTAAAGCACCAATAGTTCTATTTATAGGATAAAAAACTTTTATAAATTATTACAAAACTTGATAAATGGAGTAAAAAAGAACAAAATTATAATCAGATGAAAATTTCTACATATTTCAGTTATCTCATTTACCAACCTACTTGCATCTGTATTTGTATGCTCTGATTCCTGCACAGTTATTATGAATAGACTGTCTCTACATCCAATGCAAATTGCCCTCCTTGTATGCTAATTAAATCTAGACCTCTTGCTTATTCAAAGATGTAGCTGCAGAAACTCTACCCTTCTTTCACATAGCATCAGTTCTTTACTTTATTCTGGATTTTATCTACATACCAAAATACTGTTGTAACTTCTATCCCCTTTCATTCATTTTTGAATTCACATTAATAAGGCTTAACATCTATACCATTTCACCAAAAGTCCTCCTGTCAAGAATGTGAATATCCCCGCTATAGCCCATCACCAAACCCAAAAGCCAATTCTCTGTGCTTATATTACTTGACTATTAGACACCTTCTGTCATGGTAGATCATTCTCTTATTTTTGAAATAATTACTTTATTTGGCCTCCATTATAGCACTCACTCCTGATTTACTTCTAAACAGCCTCTTCTTGCTCTTGGCTGGTTCCTACATATCTCACCACCCTCTAAATTTCAAAGTTTCCTTGCATCTGTTTTTCTTTTTTCACTACTCTCACTCCTGGATGAATTCATCTTACGTTTAAATATTTTCTAACATTCCCCAAACTCCCAACTTGCATCTCCTGTCCTCTGAACTCTACTCTATACATGGTCAATTCAACTGCATTTGAGTTTTGTAGATGTCTGACTCGACATATTCAAATCCATGCCTTGCTTCTCCCTAATTCAAGCCTACTCCCATGATCACCTACATATCAATATAAAAGTTAACTGCATCCTTGTAATTGAAAATGTGGTTCTCGAAAGACATTTTCTAAGAGATTAGTGGTAATATATAGACTGAAAATATATATACTTTATATTTGTTCTGATTTTTCTAATTTGCTGATTTATCCTGTTAGTTCTGATAGTTTTTCAGAACTAATAGGATAATTATATCCTATTCATACTCATGACTTTGGGCATACTTACTTTGAAGAAATTTTCTCACAATAAATCCTTTTGATGTTCATGCCTATATAATAAACATGCTGAGCTTGTTGTGTGTTCACTCTCTCCCTACAAGGGTTGTAGTCAACTACTGAGACCCAGCTTTTTCTCTATTTGTGTGTCTGTTTGTCTTATCTCCAACCCCTCACTGCCTGATCCAGAAACTTGAATTAATGGCCACGCAGGTCGTGGCACATCCTGGGTACCAGACTATCAGGGATCAGTTTTCAATCTCTGATTACTTTTAATAATTTCATGTAATAGAAACAATATAACATATAGAATTTTCTGCATGACTTTTTAAGTTTTTAAGGTTTATCTGTGTTGTGTGTGCCAGTAGCTCATTTCTGAGTAGTTCTCTGTGGTGAGGACATATCATATTTTACTGTTCACTTACTGCTTGATGGACATTTGAATCATGCCAGTTTTGTGCTCCCATGATTTGAAGTGCTTTGACCTTCCAATTTAAATATCTTTGTGGTCATGTTTTCATTTATCTTAGGTAGATACATAGGAGTAGAATCCCAAGCTGTGTGATAAGTACGTGTTTAACTTTTAAAGAAGCTGAAAAACTGTTTTCCAGTGTGTTTGAATCATTTGATCTACCAACAATATATGGGTTTTATTTTTTATATACTTATTTATTTTATTTTTTCTTACTAGTTATACATGACAGTAGAGTGTATTTTGACGTATTAAACATTTATGGAATATAACTTCTCATTCTACTGGTTCTACATGATGTAGAATTACACTGGTTGTATAATCATTTATGCACATAAAAAAAGTAATGACCAGTTCATCCCACTATGTTTCCTGTGAACATTCCCCCTTTCTTCCCTTCATTTCCCTTTGTCTAATCCAAAGTTTTTGAGTTGATTTAGAGAAAATGGAAGAGAGAGAGAGAGAGATGTTGAAGCAAAGGGCAAGAGAAAGCAAGAAGAAGGTGTGGGGAGAATAGAAATTAAAAGAAAACAAGATGAAGTTGTTGAATGTTAAGGTTTCCCCCTATTTAGAACTAATCCCTAGCAGGTCAGGCTCCCCGAAAATATAGTTTTCTGAAGAATGTAATGAAACTAGTCATAGACAAGTGCATAGGACAATTGATCCTGGTCAGTGAGAACACTGGAATTCAGCCTTTCATCAAGCCAGAGGATGGCCTTCATCGCCCTCTTCCTCATTGTGAATGCAGAACAAAGGGGTCATGCTACCCAGCTGCCATATCCTACAGGTACAGTTACAACATTGGCAACTAGCACTCAGATCATACCAGGAAAGGAGGAGGCACTTTTAAAAGCATGAAGAACAGTCAGGAAAAGGCTAGAGTTAAGTTGCCACCATGACATATTGGTAGAACACCAGAGTTAGCTACTAATAAGTAATGCTTATTTTCAAAGAGAATTATCAAAGACTATTATTCTCCACATGAAATGGAATGCAAAGGAAATGCTCAATAAGGAAATGTTTCAATAATTTATTTTGAAATATAATGCAGACATTGAAAAGAATGAAACACAGCCAGACCAGCTGATTTTTAAGGAATATTATAAAATATGGATTGGGGAAAGAATTAAGATATAAAGAGGTATGCATCAAAATCATTGCATTTTAGCTAAGTGAAGAAGACAATCCCAAAAAACCAAATGCCAAATGTTTTCTCTGATATAAGGATGGTGATATATAATAAGGATGGGGTTGGAGCAGCGGGGAAATAGATGAACTTTAGATAGCGCAAAGGGGAGGGAGGGGAAAGAAGGGGGCACGGGGGTAGGAAAGACTGTGGAATGAGATGGACATCATTACCCAGAAGACACAAATGGTGCGACTCTACTTTGTGTACAACCAGAGACGAGAAAATCTGTGCTCTATATGTGTAACATGAACTGAAATGCATTCTGCTGTCATATATAACAAATTAGAATAAATAAAATTAATTATTTCATTTTAAAAATAGTGAACATTAGATATGATATTATTTATATTTATTTTTTAAATGTTTACTTTTAAGAAGAGAAAGAGAAAGATAGTAGAAAGGCATTTTCCAAAAATCCAAGGTTCTTTTACAGGCTATTCTTCCAGGCTAGAAATTATTTCTAGATGATCTCACTTGTTCATTGACTCTTATCAAATATACAATAAACATACCCAATCTGTATCTGTATTACAGCAGCCTGTGACTATTCTAACACATTACCACAAACTCAGTGACTTAAAACAAACACAGAAGGGTTCTTCCATTTCTAAAGGCCAAAAGCCCAAAATGAATTTTTAGAGCTAAAATCAAGCAAGGTTATGCTCTTTTGAAGGCTCTAGAGAGAATTCATTTTCTTGCCTTTTCTAGTACCCAGAACTGAATTCCTTGCATTCTTTGCCATTTGGCCCCCTTCTGCCATCTTGAAAGCCTATGAGAATTATTTCTCTGGCTCTACTTCCCCTGATTTTGCCACATGGTCTTCATCTCTTCTTTCAAATCTCCCTGTATCTTCCTCTGAGAAGGACTTGTGTGATTGCACTTGGTACAAATAACTACTATAGTGAATACACCTATGAATCCATTGACTAATGCAGAAAAAAGATCTTTTCTTTTTTCTCATTTAAAAGACTATATGATGATATCCAATATAATTCAAGAATTCAGTCTCTTTTTAACTTAAAAAAAGAGGCCTCATAATTGTCAGCATCACTTGTCTCCAAAATAGAACTCACTTTTACTCTCATTCTATTGATAAGAACTAATCACATGTTCATACAAGGAATATTGGGAACAGTAGCCTTTGGGTAGAAAGGTGATCCTCAGGATATCTTATATATGGAGTAGAACAACACCTGTGCCAAATTTAAAATATATGAGAATAAATAAAGGAAGATACCAGAAAGACCCTTACGAGGAAATATACAATTTTTTGCAACAAAAATTTCAATTAACCTATGGAAGCTCTCAGAATTGTTATTCACATTACTTATGACCTCATGGCATTCATTCATTGACCCAAAGCTAACATAGAAGGAAGGATTTTTACAGAGATCTGAGAGTCCAATATCTTCTTTTGATTTTGGTTTGCATTCCTCATCACACCATTGCCCACAGTCCATTTATAAGGAATCAAATTCTTCTAGTCTTTGAGAAAGAGAGATCAGAAAATGTACCCCCAGTAATATTTTCTTAGATTTTTTAAAAAATGAAAATTTTTTGCACCAAACATCATTTTCTGGTGCTCAATTTATTGAAAAGTCATAGGAGAAACTAATTTATCTAAATTTTATTATCATGCATCTGACTTTCCTATTGAAAGGATATGTAAAAAGCTGACCATTCTGCTTTCTGAAGAGAAATCAAGATTTACATCATATAATTAAGGAATCACCAAATTCAAAGTCTATGTTCATATGACTTTATTCTAGCTCCAGAAGAGAAACAGGGTCTTCTTCAAACCCAGCTTACTAGTAGAAGAGATGGCAGTCAATTTAAAAATAAAGGAGCATATAGTTGTTTCATATATGCATTCAAGTTACAAAACAATTTCATTGTACACAGTTACTCTAGGTTTGATGTATGCGAAGTCCTGTCCAGTTCAGGAGCAAGCACAGGCCTAGCCTCTCAATACTCATACTTTCTCAAGAAATCAGGAATCACAGAAGATGTCAGAGCAGACAATGAAGTCAAACTTCCAGAAAACAAGCAACCTTCACCTCCATTTCAGACCTCACAGGCAGCTCCAGAATTTATTCCAACACATATCAGGGAAATTTTTGACTAAATATATAATCACATAAAAGAAGTTATGCACACTTTGCCTTCAAATATATAGCTTAGCTTGAGAGATGACTTCTCTAAATACGTACTAACTGTATATACATGTGTTCTAACTACAAACGCACATATACTCATTCATAACACATCTTAATAAAAAATGTGGATGGACATTTTGAATATTTATTATTTGAAGGCTACCAAAATAAATGCAAGTCATATCAATACTCTCAAGTTAAAATTTATACTAATAAATAATCTAGAGTTTATTAGGTCACTCTCCATTTACTCTGTAGTATAGATAGGTCAGGGAGCACCTTAGCCCAAGGAATAACTTTTTCATTCTCTATATTTTCTGAATGATGCTCCTCAAGAATTGTATGACACATCAGTATTGAGCTCAGGAACAGCCCTGGGTGTAGTGTTAAGAGGGTTCAAGAAAAGAAAACTTTCTTCCCTTATTACTTTCATGAGAGTTAATTGTATGGTGTCTATGATGTGGCCATTGGACATTAACTCAAGGCATCTGTGCTCAAAACATGGCTTGGTGATGCCTAGATATTACGAAACTCAGACTCTGATAATTTTACCTAGTTTTTACCCAGGAATAATAATTCCTTCTATATATACACTGTTGTGAGGCTGGGGTTAGGATAAATTGTGAAGTTATTACTTCTGTATTCTTTAAATCATTTCTAGATTACATATAATACCTAATACAATGTAAATGCTATGTAAATAGTTGTTATACTATAATGTTTAGGGGATAATGGCAAGAAAAAATAGTCTGTACATGTTCAGTACAGGTATAATTTTTTCCCAAATAGTTTTCCTTTGTGGTTGTTAGAAACTACGATGCAAAAACCAGAGATACATGGGGCTTATTGTATGTATAAGTAAGTGAATGGGAACCTCCCAATTCTGAAGTATCTCCACTTCATAGACTGGAGATTTAGAATATCTTAAACATCAGTGTTCCAACATTGTGCTAGTTACTTTCAAATTTTCTCTTTTCTCTGCATTACTATCAAAACATATAACAAAGATCTCTCTGTGTTATTCATGTAATTACTACTTTCCCTGATTGGAAGCTGACTCTAATCCTGATCACATTGCCTTCAATTTCCAGCACATATCCCTTGTGCATAGTAAGTGCTCAGTAAATGTTAGTTGAATTGAGGACTGACTGAGAATCAAAGCAAATAAAATGTTGGTGATGAAAAATGTATGAATGAGACACTCTATCCTTTGAAGGGCTTGGGTAAAATAAGGAATCTAGGGACTTTTAGTAATTTGATTGGGGCTATAGCTATGAGAGAGTTAAACACACAAAATCAAATCACAGAGGCAAGTGGCAGCAGCAGCCTAGCAGGAAAGAATAGTCTTTGTTCTCCTGATTGGGAGCAAATATGTTTGGAGAAATATGATAACTGTTAATAATGTGAAATTGACAAGAGAATGGGGAACCACCTTGATACCTGATTACAACTTAGTCAATATTCAAGCTCATAAGAAAGGGAACAGATGTTAACCAAAGCAGATGTGAAAATGCATAAAGTAGGAGAAGGATTAAAGGGATTTGGTTGCCTGCTTGCAATATACATTTGTTTGGTGGGGGAAATTTATCCAACAAAAATGAGGCACACTTAGTTCATTTACTTCACCTTTACTCAATTTCCCTCCTGAAAAAATTTATCAAATATTTAAGATTTGGCAGTTGACCAAAATCTTCATCATTTGTGCAGCTCGAGAGTCCAAAATATCAAAATCTGAACTTCGGAAGTCTGAGGATCACAATGTATGGGGCTCAAACTTCCACTAGTTTTTTCAATGCTTCATGTAATTCTACTAATGTAGAGGTATTGTTTGAGAAATACTGGATTAGAATTAAGATAGACCTTCCCATAAACTGATAAAGATAGCATAACAACTGCATTCCCAGCCACTCTCTGGAACCTACCTTGCAGCAAAGAAAATAGTAGTCAACACTTCAGGATATCAACTCCAGTCAAGCACATCTGATTTCCTAACCAAATCTCTGCTCCAATTGAGGGCAAAAAAAGACAAGAAAGAGGGTTGAAAACATAGTGACTATGGTTAATAACAATCTATTGTGTTCTTAAAAATTGTTGAGAGATTTTGCATTCTTAACTTGAAAATATAAAAGTGTATGAAATAATGCATATGTTCATTAGTTGGCTTTAGCCATAGATTTCGGAATGTAGACACATTCCAAAACAACAGATTGTTTGTTATAAACATGTATAGTTTTTATCATCAATATGAATTAATTAAAAGAAGAAGGAGGAAGTGGAGAAGGATGAAGAAAGAGGAAATATTAAAAATAGCAGTAAACATACTTGATAGGCACTGTGCTGGGTACTTTGATTTGAAAACTCAGAACAATCATGTGGTTCATGGCTTCACTCTGGAAGGAGATACATTTTTCATTTTCTACTTTGTTACATTGAAAAGAGACACTGTTGTCCTCTGGGATGAAGGGGATTTTATAACCTGTTTCCTGCCTCTGGAATGTTGGGGGCACATATTCATTTTAAGTCTCCAGCTGTTCAAACTTTAGCCTCCGCTCATGGTTTCTCTGACAGTGTAACAGTCTTAAAGCTTAGTAGACTTCTTAACTACTTGTAGTCTGCTCATGAGTCAAAAGCCACACTTGCTGATAGTTTTTTTCTTCTTTTTTGATTTTCTGTATTTCTTCGCTCCTTCAACCACTTCCTTCTAGACTAAGTTGTTAATTCCTTGTGTCCATCAGCCTTCTGTAGAAGACCTACACTACCAATCCTCAAACCCCAGTTGCTTTGTCCAGTTGAAATAATTTATGGTCATTAATTTATTTCACTTGGTGCTTTTAACAATGAATAAGACAACTATACTTTTGATCTGAACATTACTATAAGTCTCAATTTTAATTGACTTTCATATGTCTAAGTATGTCTAAGCTGTATATTTCACTAGTTGTTGAGAAGGAGTTCCTTCCAACTCTACATATTCCCAACTTCGTGAACATTCTCTGATTCCTTTGATTCTTCTTTGCAAGTAAGGATAATAATTTCTGAGTTCATCTCTTGATGTAATATGTTGTGAAATATAGCCACTTTCTCCCAACACACACTGATATATCTAGTTTTCCATTGTCTTTCCCTGTGACCATACATCCATTAGTCACCTGATCTGTTAACAAAAGTTTTACCATATGTGGCCATTTCAAAACAGGACATAATCCTTATAGATTCTGATAAACTTGCAGTCTAAATCCAGTCCTAAGATGATGCCATATATATATATATTTTTGTTACAGCAGTGTCCCAGTTTGAATTATCACCTTAAATAGGTATGATTTATTTCTCACTTGCATTTTATGTAAATTGCAGATGGTCCAGGAACTCTGCTCTATGTGATCTTCACTTTGGACAACAGAGCTATTCTCTAGATATTGCCAGTTTCTACAGAAAAGTAAAATAAATTCCACACAATAGAAATTAGATTCCCCAGTCTGAAAATGAATTGTTTTTCTGTCTTTCACAACACATTGGCCAATATTAGTCATGTGGACCCACCTATGGAAGGGCCAGAAATGTAATTCCACCATTAGTGGAACAGTGCTATTAAATATCATCCCCACCTCACCCCCAACAGTCCAGTATCCACACTACAGCTAGAGGGAGGCTGTTTAAACTATGTCAGCACATGACACAACTCTGTTCAAATCTCTCCAGTGGCTTCCCATACCATTAGCAAGAGTTAAAGCCAAGGCCTCCTGCTACCCCTCTACTTCATCTACTGCTCTTTCCCCCTCTCTTATCTTCACAAACTACACTGGGCTCTTTTGTTAGTCTTTGTTTATGCCAAGCTTCCAAATGGCTCAGGCTTTGCACTTTCTATTCCCTTTACTGGGAAAGGTCTTCCCATAAATATCTGCATGGTTCACTATTTTCCTTTCTCACATGTCACCTTCATGTCCTCTATTGTGAGCTTTCCCTGACAACCCACCTCACCAACGATGTTCTCTAACCTTGCTGTTTTGCTTCATTTTTCTTTATAGTACTGAATACTGCCTGCTAACATGTGTATGGGGGGCATATATAAAAATATGTATGTATGTTGTCCCCCAGAAGGAAAATATAAAGTTCTTAAAAGACTTTTGTTTCATTCACAATAAGATCTTAGGAGCCTGGTACTCAATAGCACCAAGTAAGTGCTCAATAGATATTTCACAATTGGACAAATGAACACATCAAAGAATAGCAGACTGGTTCCAGGACAACAAAATACTTACCAGGTCATAATATACCAAAAGAGTATCAGAGTTCTTAAGTAAGAAGAAGAAAAGGAAAAAGAGGGAAAAAAAAGGTAGTTGACATAGACAAGTTTTCCTCACACTCTCTTTCTCCAGAAACTTGTCCAGTTTTATAACAGGATACAACATATTAAGGAAAATACTTTGACCTGCATGTCCACCTACTTCTCTTCATTTTCTCCTGTGAGTCTTTTACTTCCAATGATTTAACAATATTAGCACTGAAAAAAATTGGTTAAGGAAAACAGAGATGTTATTAAGTTGAAAACTAAGGAGAAAGTCTGAAAACACATAGGAAAGAAAGAGTGAAATATATAATCAGGAAATGTTTGCTTTGGAGATCTGTCATGATACTTCCAAAGTATGGTATATGGAAAGCTACATGAAAAAATCATCCATGTACTGGACATAATAGGTGGTCTTTTCCCAATTCAACAAAATAAAAAGTAAGACATAGGAAAGTGTAGAGTCACAAAAATGATGAGCAACAGAAGTTACTCAAGCAAGAGTTTCTGAGGCCTGTTTTAGTTGTTTCTTTCCTGCCCTATTGTATCTACATAACTAAGTCTCATTCTATGTTCCCTTGGAGGCAGGATTATGTAGTTTGTCTTTGTGGTTAGCACAGCAAAATAAAGTCAGTCTTCCAGCAGAACTTGCATTCAAGAAAACCAACATCAAACTCTAAAATAACAGATAAAAATATTCAACATAATCATAAATGTCAAATACAAAAATCTACATAGAATAAGAGTTTGAAGAATGTTTGCAAGTGAATAGTTTTATATCCTGTCTATTCCCAAGAGAATAAACATGTCTATAATTTTGTTTATTGCTCATCTTCTTTTCCCCTCCTTTACAACAGTCTGAGTTTCTGCTGTGCTAAAAACTGGTCCTAAATATGTATCCCCATGAAGATTTAGAGACTGTCTGCCCAGTGTTTGCTGAGCAGTTTTGACTTGCAAACTCAGTTCACATGACCTTTCAAAAGCACGAATTTTCAAAATAATTTCTAGTTTTATCTTGGTATCCAAAAAGATGCAAATTTATCTAGAAAATTCAGTTTATAGGCTGGTAAGGATTACATTACACAATACATTTTCAATATTACCAATTATATCTCAAAAAGACTTCTAAATAGTAGAATATACATTCTTCTCAAGCATGCATAGAGCATTTGAAGATATTGGCCATAAGTTAGGCTAAAAGACAAGATTGTACATAAAATTATTGAAATTATACAAAGTAAAACCACAATAAAATTAAATTAGAAATCAATAACAGGAGGATTTGCTCAACTCATAAAACAGTAAAAATTAAACACCCGGCCAATAGGTCAATGGAAGACATGAGTCATTAGAAAACTCTTTGAGATAAAAGAATAAAAGCACAACATATCAAAACTTGCAGATCTAGATTAAGCAGCAATCAGATGTCACTTAAGCAGTGGCCAGAAGTTTTGAACTAGGGATGAACTGAGTCATGATGTTTCCCTGGACATAGACATGGACCATCTAAAACTTCCCTATTTAAAAGTAGTATGTTGTCAACTTCAGTGACCCGAACAAATTCCTACCTTCATCCCTTAGGGATTTGGAAACAATTGGTCCAACTAAGTCATTTTGCAAAGAGTCTGAGTCATTTCTCAGAGAAAATGACACTTGTCCACTGTCACATAGAGGAATGGCCATAACCTATATGCAAAACTTGGCTTCCTTTTCATCAAACCATGCTTGAGCTGGTCACAATTCACACACACACACACACACACACACATGCACACACTGCTGCCAACTCACGTATTGGGTGGTGGTGTTAATAAAACAAGACAGCATTTATTAAATATAATGTTTATTTCCACACTGTACATACAAATAATACTATCAAAGAACTCAAATTAGTTACAAATCATGTTTAGTTTTGTGGAAGTTAGTAAGTCAAAGCACAGTTTTCTTCTTGTTAGATATAATCATTTTTTTAAAACTTGAGAAATTGCTTTCCATCAGCCCAGACCTTTGGAATGGATACTTGCTAAATTCATGATTGTGTGTAATGATATGAATAAAATGGTTCCTGAAATTGATCCAACTACTTTTTGTGTGTGAAGTTATCTTTGGAGTTGATTATTCAGTGTCATCCTGTTTAAGGAGTGCAAGATAAAAATATGTGTCTCCTTTCATTAGCAACTAGGACAATTGTGTCTTCTGCAGGCACAGGAATACAATCCAAAAATCTGCCCAGCTTTGTGCTCTCTTGTAGGAACTGCAGATGTTGGTGCCTGGTGTACTAAGGTTGATCCCTCTTCTTCTAGAAGGGCTCAAAGGACTTGAAATAAGGCTGAACCTTATTCAAATCAGGAGCAAATTCTTTCATCATATGCATATAGGAAAGAGAGTAGATTGCTTGAAATTTTGTAGAAGTTGGAATTAGTCCTTCTAGAGTAAGTCACCATGAGGATCCTAATGCTACTTTCTTCATGAAAGTCACAAAAACCTTCTCTCCAGAATATTTGAAAGATTGAAAAAGTATTGATGCAAGCAGGATAAACTGCTATAGAAATTTCCCTTTCACAGTAAACAACAACAAAAAAAACTGAATAAAACATATTAAATGACTATTTTCCAGATATTGGGCATAGGCAGCTCAGGATAGCAATCACTGAGAAAAAGAAAACAAATAAGGTTAAGCCCTAAGATTGCATGGCCTTACTACCTGGAGAGTGTTTCAGGCCACAGAAAAGAGATGGGGAACCCAAAACAGCCTGATAATCTTGCAGAGTTAAGGCAACAGAGGTGACTGGAATTTTCAAGACAGAATCCCAGAAAAGAGAAAAATGTACATTTCTGCTAGAGACTATCTTGGAACATATAGTTTAAGAGGAGGCCATGTGGATTTCCTTATACTGAACTCCTGAGTTAAATAGACTTCCCCACCCAATTCTGGACCTAGGAAGACTCTTCAAATAATGATCCTTATGACCAGATACAATCATAACAGACAAAAAAGGGAGCTGGGTCAAGCACATGCAGCTTGCTTTTTCTTCCCAGACTTACCAATTTGAGTGATTATTAAACCTTCCCTGTGGCAGCATAAGTAAAGGGTAGAGGAAGGTCAAGAATATTATGCGAGTTGAACTCACTATGATGAACGTGATGTTAGGAGTAGGAAATAAGTATCCCATTCCAAGAGCATTCACTTCACTATTAATCTTTACAAAATTGTCTAGCGCCACAGGAGCACATTTGCTAGACAAATTTCATGTCTATCTGCATGTGAAGTTTATATCCAGCCAAGTCTGGATCTACTCAGATAACATGGTTCTTGCTATGCAGTTCACTCAGCCCTTGGCACACAGGTATGCAGGCTCTGATCATCCTGTTGGGAATCACAATCAGGACTTTGTGCCTCTAATCATAGCAAAGCCTTGGCTCTTTATCACGATGACCTTGGTGTTTGAAGCCATCTCTCTTTAAAGACCTGACCAAAACACTAAGTCCATTATTCTGTGTTGTCTTCAAGGTAGAACAAAAATACAGGCTAATGTAGAACTAGAGCTAAAGCAGTTAGGAACTACCTATGTATCTTTGCTCCAACCAATGAAAGAGAATTAATTACATAAAACAAGAACATGTGCTTTTTACAGATAGATGATGATTTTTGGAAACTGGCCAATACACTGGCATTTCAAAACAGGTGGCTCATTTTTGAGTCAGCAATTGTAATACTAGATTTTTCATCTTACAATTCCTTTAGAACTATCATTTCTCTGAAATTAATATTCTCAAATCTGTTCTCTCATTTATAACTTCAGCGCCTGCTTTCTCATCGTTTGGGAATTGTGTCTCAGACTGCCTACAAGTTTTTAAGTGTTTTCCTAGAATGTCAAACCACATGTCTAATTTTCCTGAAACACAAAGAATCCTTTTCCACTTCCTTACCCCTTGGAGATTAATAAAATAAGATTAGTAAAATAGGACTCCCACCAAATGAATTTTGCAATGTAATGTAGGCATTCTCTTGAAGTAATTGGCTAAGTTCTAACTCTCTAAATTGGTTTAAAAAATCATTTTTAAAATTAAAAATTTGAGGTTAAAAGAAGATGTCATATTCAATTTTTTTTAAATATGAGTGATTGTCAAAAGATGAGATTTATGTTGCCATCAACAGTACAGCATTTCTTTTTATATTTACCTGAGTTATTTGGTAACTCTCAAAAATTATTCACCAAGAACTACAGGAAAAATGTCACATACAAGATCACTTACTATAATACTTTTGATATTTAAATTTTTATAAATTAAAACTGAAATTCTGTGAATATAAAAACAGTATCACTGAGAAAGCCACATCTTATTCAGCATCTGTTGAAATAGGCACAACTTTACTTACAGAAAGTCATACATTACTAAAGATAGAAGATTTTATTGGGTCATCTTGTCTACCCTTTGTTTCATAGTAAGAAGACTTTCGAGAACCTCCCTCATGGGTTTTAAGCCATAGAGTTCACAGTCCAAAGGCCCCAGTCCATTGTGTTAGAAAAGGCCAATAGAAAATTTATCTTATTATTATTATTGACTCCCTTCAAGTATCTATTAACTGTCCTAATTGTGTCTAGGTGTTCTGTCTTCCCTTAAATCATGTCGTCTCTAAGCCAAATACTATTCACTGTTCATGAAACTCAGATGGTAAATTCATTATTGGCCAGTTGGGTTTTTTTAAATTAATCAATAACTTTTCTCCCTAAATAGATTGTCTCTTGGAAAAAATTTTATCCCAAAAGTCTGCTCTGAACTCATTCCATTTTATCTAATCATTTTACATTTATTGCTCCAGAGTTGGTGTGAAGCCAATGTCTACTTTTCTAGAATTCCCTGAAAACTTTTCTGTAATTTAGGGAAAAATCATCACAAGTTTTCTGATTCCTTGGGGATTTCTATTGTCTAGATATGGTTCTAGTGTGTCCCCCAAAGGTTCATGAACTTGAGCTTTGGTTCCCAGTGTGGCAGTGTTGAAGTGGTGGTACCTTTAAAAGGCAGGGTCTATAGGGAAGTGGTCATGGGGCAACTGTCATTAGAAGGGATTAATGCCACTTTTACAGAGTGGATTAACTTCCAAGAGGGTGAGTTTTTATATAGTAATTTTGGCTGTCTCAGCTCACTTTCTTGCTGCTTGTCTTACCATGTTGATTTTTCTGCACAGGCTCTCACAATTGTGATACTATCTGCAATGAGGCCCTCACTAGAGTCAAGCAGATTTCAGTTTCATGCTCTTAAATTTCTCCAACTGTCAGCTAATGTAGCCTATTTCTTTATAAAAGACCCAGCCTCAGATACTTTGTTACAGCAATACAAAACAGACTAAGACAGGGATCTAGCTCAACTGTGCTCTAATTTAATACTATCCAGGTAAGCCTGGCCCAAGTGTATCAAGAAGTGTGCACAGGAGTCAAACAAGATCAATAATATGAAAACCTGAGTGTTTGCCTGGAGTTGTCTTTAAGTGGATCAGTAAGAAACCTGGAGCTGACCCTCTGTGGGAAAGCCTACTTGAGAATGAAGCCAACACCAACAAGGAAAAAGGAACAAAGAGCTGGAACAAAGCTGTGTTCCAATGATCATCACTGGAAGTTCTTCCTGGAGATACATTAGCTCTCTTAGCTTCCCAGTTATACAGACTCATCTAACTTCTTTTTTGTTTATTTATTTGTCCAAGCCTGATTTAGTAGCATTGCAATTTCCTGAAACATTTTACTAATTAATAAGTATACTAGGCATACTGATACTTCAGGCTAGGTAGGTAAGTAGGTAGATGACAGAGATAGATGGATAGATAGATAGATAGATAGATAGATAGATAGATAGATAGATATAGATAGATATAAATTTTTTAATTCTGGTACAAAGAGCTAGATTCATCCTACTTCATCATTTATAACATTGTGTTATTACTCTAGTATCATTGGTTCAAATCTGATCCATATTATTTTCTATTTTCTTGATATTTCTCCTTCAGAGTCAGACTTCTTACATGCTGTACTCCTAATCCACCTCACAAATTTCATTTTTATGTATATGTATATCAATGTATATTACATACCAACACTTTGCATATGCTATATTTATTTGTAAAAGTAGTGTTGTGCTGTACAGTCATCCAGCTTACTGTTAATGATATTTTTACCTATTCATAGTACTGTGCATGTACAAATAGTTCATTTCTTTCAGTTCTGAGAAGTAGGCCTTCATGTGAAAAATCTTCACTCTGTTTTCTCATTTATTTATAATTTTCTTTCAAATCTTTGCTACTCCAAACAATGCTATCATTAATATTCTTATGCCTATTTCTTTCTATACTTGGGCAAGACATGTTCTTAATTATACCCTTAACCCACAAGGAGGTGCACTACAAAAGAACTTCTTGAGTTTTCTAATTCATAAAAGCACAGGAGAGGGGAATATATGTGAGAATGGATTTTAAGGGGATGGGATAATAGTGGAAGCAGAAAAAAAATCAGGGAAAATGTACAAAATTCTGCCTTAGATAAAATTAGACCAAGTTGAAATTATTGATTGGCCCTTTAAGCAGAGATTCTAGATTAAATGTAGCAGCTCACAGTGTTAAAAAAAAAGGTACTAATTGTTTGGATGGTCAGCTAAAATATGGGTTAAAAGATGGCCTATGGTAAGTGAATTGGAAATGCCTGACATCCTTTGGTTTACTGTCAATGAAGAGGTTCAAAGGCTCAAGGAGACTGGAATGCTGGGGTGGATCTGATCTGTACAACCTTAACTTCCATACTGAGAGGATCCAGAAGATATATCCTTAACCAATACTCCAAGGAAAAAATTTGTGAGGAGAACACCAGCATCCTTGAAGTGCTCTCTCATTTATCTTGTCTGTATACCAGACCTTACCATGGGAGCCACAGTCAGTCACTTGGGAGATTTAAATGTGATGGGAATAATTGGATCCCAAGTAGGAACGGGCCAGGTGACAGCGCTCAATCACCAAAGACAAGATGGTCATAGTTACCATAATGGGCAGTAAAGGAAAATAAATGGACAGAATGTCTAACCTCTGTAGATTTCTGGCACTGGCTAATCAATCAAGGTGTTTCCAGAAGCCAAATAGATAGAAAACTCACCAAATTCTTACTTATATAAGCAGAAAATTTTCTGGGAAAATGTGCAAAATTCTTTCTGCCTTAGATCATAATAGCAGAGAATTATGGATCCACAATCAATTCTCAGATTTGAGCCTGTTTATGGACCCATAATCCCCTTGAATTAAGGGGAGGCCAGGTCCCCTTGAAAAATGACCCTGGTATGGTATCAAAATAGTTTCATTGTTTATCTTTCTCCCACACTTCCTCAAAGGGACAAGAGGACTTTATGAGACTAGACACAGGCTCTGAATTGATGTTGATTCTGGAAGACCCCAAAACTCATTGTGATTCTCCAGTAAAAGTAGGGGCTTATGGAAGTCAGGTAATCAATAAAGTTTTGGCCAAGGTCTGAATCACAGGGGTTCCAGTGAGCCCCTAGACTCATCCTGTGGTTATTTCCCCATTCCCCAAATATATAATTGGTATAGATACACTTAGCACTTGTCAAACCACCCACACTAGTTCCCTAACCTGTGCAGTGAGTGTTATTACGGTGGGAAAGGCCAAATGGAAGCCACTGGAGTTGCTTATACCTGGGAAAACAGTAAATTAAAAACAATATTGCATCCTTGGAGGAATTTCAGAGATTATTGAACAGAATGTCTGACTTGTGTTGATTTCAAGGACTTGAAGTCGTCAGGGATGGTGATGACCACAACATCCCTATTTAACTCTCCTATTTGCTCTATGCAGAAGATAGATGGGTCTTAGAGAATGATGGGTGACTCCAGTTGTAGCAGCTATAGCAAAAGTGGTTTCTTTGCTTGAACAGATTAACACATCTCTTCGTTCCTGGCATTCAGTTATTGATTTGGCAATTTTTTCCCCTCTATTCCTGTGCACAGGGCCCACCAAACACAATTTGCTTTCATCCAGCAAGACCAGCAATACATTTTCACTGTTCTCCCTCAAGGGTATATCAACTCTGCAGCCCTGTGTCATGCCTTAGTTTGCAGAGATCTTGACTATCTTTCTCTTCTACAAGATATCACACTAGTCCATTATATCAATGACATTATTTTAATTGGACCAATTGAGCAAGAGGTAGCAACCACTCCAAATTTTCTTGTAAAGAATTTGTATATCAGAGGATGGGAAATAAGTCCCACTTAAAGGGCCTTCAACCTCAGTAAAATCTCTATGAGTCCAGTAGTAGCAATATCTGCTGAGATAACCCCCCTAAGATAAAGAATAAGATGATGAATCTGGTCCCTCTACAAACAAGAAATGCCTGATGGGTCTATTTGGATTTTGGAGGCGAGGCAGCACATACCTCACATCAGTGTGACCCATTTACCCAGTGATGTGAAAAGCTGCTTTTTTTGAGTAGGGTCCAGAAGAGAAGAAGGCCATGCAACAGGTCCAGACTAAGAAGGGAGTTACGGTGTTGTCAGGGGTAATGATCCAGATTAATATTGTGAACTATTACCCCACAATGGAAGTAAGGAAGAGTATGCCTGGAATGCAGAAGATCGCTTAGAGCATCTCTTGATATACCATGCTGTTATTAAGATCAATGGGAAACTACAACAACCCAATTCAGGGATGACAAATTTCTCAGACTTTTCAGAAATCAAGTTGTGGATTACACCTCCAGGAACTAAGAACAAAGACCTGCAAAGGTGCTTGCTGAAGGCAGAGGGAATACAGAATAGGTAGTAGAAGAAGAATTACTACCACACGACCAGTTACAGAAATTAGGGTTGTAATCGGCATTGATATTTCTTTCCTATTTTGTAAAAAATATGTTCATGCATATATACACATATGTTAAGTGGACATGTGTATTATTCTGTTATTTATTCATCATGTAATGTAATACTAATCAGTAGTTAAAGTGATATTAAATTTATATTAGAATACTTAAGTTGTGAGATGTTAGAAGAGCAAGCATCACTCAAAAAAACAAAAAAGAAAAAGAAAGAAAAAATCCCTCGTATTCTGGGCAAGAAACAAGTGCAGTTTCTGTTGGGCAAAGGGTAAATATATGATGTTGGCAGAATTACGACCTTGTTATTAAGGAGAGTTAAGTATGATGTAAAGAGTCATGTTTGGTATCACATTGACAAGGGGTAGACTGGTGATGGTTAAGCTGAATTGCCAACTTGATTGCATTAACAGATGCCAAGGCTTCAGAGTGTGTCAATGAGGGTGATGAGGGTGTTTTTAGGAATGATTGACATGTGGGACAGAAAACTGAGGTAGAGTCCCACTTGTGTGGACAGCACAGTCCAATAGGTTGGGGGCCTGAATGGAATGAAAGTTGTAAGAACAAGGAAGCAACAGCAGATACAAGGTCCATTTTTCTTGAGGGGATTCTTTGCTGCTGAGATCACTTAAGAACATCAGACTCCAGCTCCTTCCCTCTTCCAAAGCAACCTCTACTGGTGACTCTCCAGACAGTTTCCAGGCCTTAGGTCCTAGATTGGGGCTGCATCATTGATCCCTCCTGTTCTGAGGTTCCAGCTTCTTGAACTGAGCAGCTGCTAGTTCCTCCAGCTCTCCAGGCTGCAGATGGCCATTGTGGACTATCCAGCTTCTGGTTGTGTAAGCCAATCTAATAAATCCACCTTTTGTAATCATATATATGTATATGTATGTACACACACATTTATATATAAATATATATATATATATATATATATATATATATATATATATATATTTCTATTCCTCTAGAGAATGCTAATACAAAGTTAATTAAACTTATTTTTAATAATATTTTGATCTACTCATAGCACTGTATGTACAACTAGTTCATTTCTCTGATTTCTGAGCAGTAGGCCCACATGTGAAAATTTTACACTTTGTTTTCTATTTATTTATTTCTAGTTTGTTTTCAAATTTTTGCTACTCTGAACGGTGTTATCATTAACATTCCAATACATATTTCTCTATACTTGGGCAAGACATGTTCTTAAGTATACTCTTAACAGTGCAGTTTCTGGGTCTTACAATATGCACATACTCAGTTTCTCTCAATGTTGCCAAATTGTTCTTGAAAACAGCAGCACAATTTTCCCTTCAACAGATGTATGTGAAGATTTCCTTTTTCCACATTCTCTCCTCCCAATGGTAAATCTTTTCTTGACATGCTTTCTTCCCCACTGGTCACATATTAGTCATTAAAGTAATTAGCATAATTTGGATTTTGTTTGCTGATTTGATGGTCGTGACTATGATTACACTTTGTCCTCTCAGAAAGCAATTTTCCTCAACCAGTTACAGGTTGTGACTGACAGCCTGCATTATTTCTATTTAATTCCATTTTGAAATTTATCACTATCTTTTCAAGGAAGAGAAGAGCAACTATATAAATGGTGCAATTTCCTGTGATAGCATTTCTTAAAAACCTGTGGAAAAAAAAAAAGATATTCATACTTCTCAAACTCTTGCTAACAGCATTTTTCTCTAAATGATCTTTTATGATTTATCATTTTTTATTGAATGATTCCCTCACACCTCATTTCCTTCATTGTACATAATGCTATTTGACCATGTGTAACATAAATTCCCCCAGCAAAAGAAAAGTGGAAGTATCAGGAAAAATTAATTTTATTTTTCCAGCATTCGCTTTGCAACTTCTTATGCTGCAGACTTGCATTAGCATCCCAGTGTCCCCAGCCTGTTTAGGGGTCTGGGGCATGTGCCTCTTTTATCTTGGAAGTGAAACAAAGGAAAGAGCCCATTTGTTAAACACTCATGTCAGATCCCACTCTCTATGTGATGGGCTTCCTACAACTGCTGCATAAAGTGCCAATTGAAACCAGCCCTGTCATAGAGTCTTTTACAAAATATGAACAGTGCTAAATACCTTAAAGTGAATCGATTTCCACTGAAAGTGTTTGAACCTCCTTTTAGGTCAAGAAATAGCAATTTTATGAGCTTCACTGTAACCTGAGAATTAATCCTAAGAGGCAGATGTGCACTGCATACCTCATCTGTCCCATGAAATTTATTGAAAATGCCTTTGTATAGGACTGGCCCAGGAACCCTTCTCCCTCCCTCAGGCTAAAGTGCATGGTTCTTGGGCAATGGATTGGTGACTCTTTGAGGATATTCTTTCACATTTATTACTTTTTTTAAAAAAAGAAATTGGATTAAACTCAAAGGCAATAGAGTGTGTGAGCCTGTTTCAAAATTTTAAAGATGGAATGAATATTGAGTAAATTTTACAGATGGGCAAACTGAGGCTCCAGGGGGTTAAAGACTTTAGCAAGGATTCACAACCAGAGTCAGGATGGTGCTAGACCAGGGCACAGAGAAAAATCATAACATGGAAGAGAAAGCACTTGGAAGCGTATAAAGTGATAGGTACGCATTATGAATAATGGTGATAGCTTCCATACTGTCTGTATCTACAGGAACAGCCTTACTAAGGGAGGGGTGCCTGCTTATGGGACAATAACAATGATGGTGATATCATTATAACTAAGTTAGTGAGTACATCTCACATGCCTGATACTATTACTATTCCAGAAACTGTATTAACTTGTTTAATCCTTTTAAAAACCCTATGAATCATTTTTAATATATCCATTTTAATGACAAAGAAACTTAGAGAACTGAAGAAAGTAACACAAGAAAACCCAGGATGTGGCAGAAATTGGTGCATGATCACAGCTGAGCACCAGCAGCAGTGTGCTGAAAACTGTACTAAATAATACCACATATAATAATACCTCCACACCCTAAATAATACCACACCTAAACTGCACCCACACACACACACACATCCTTTCTTGAATGGAAAAGTAGCTACTGAATACTGAATACTGAATACAGGAAGAATAAATCATTGTCACCTACAATATAGTCACTCTAGAAGGGACTGTCATTCAAAATCAACACTTTCTCTGCATCTAGAACCATTGAAAGTACAGTATAGAGATTCTTCATAAAACTGGGAATGGACCTACCAGTTGAACCAATAATCTCACTCCTTGGCATATATCCAAAGGAGTATAATCAGCATATTACAGTGACACAGTCTCATCAATGTTTATAGCAACACAATTCACAATTGCTAACCTGGATGCCTATCAACAGATGAACGGATAAAGAATTTGTGGTTTATATACACAATAGAGTATTTTGGGGCCATAAAGAAACTTTATGACATTCACCAGTAAATGGATGGATCATGGACTATCATGCTAAAGTCAATCCTAAAAATCCAAAGGTGTAATGTTTTCTCTGATATGTGAATGCTAACCCACAACGGGAGCAGGGGGTGGGCATAGAAGTTCAGTGGATTAAACAAAGGGGAATAAAGGAAAGGGAGGGGGAAATAGGAAAGACAGTGAAATGAATCCAACATAAATTTTATATATTACATGTAAGAATACACCACAGTGAATCTCACCATTGTGTACATCCACAAGATTGGGATCCAACTCAGAATAAAATATATTCCATGTTTGTATAAATATATCAAAATAGATTCTGCTGTCATAACTAAAAAGAACAAATAAAAAATTTTTGGTTCAGGCCAGGCGTGGTGGTGCATGCCTGTAATCCCAGTAGCTCAGGAGACTGAGGCAGAAGGATTAAGAGTTCAAAGCCAGCCTCAGCATAAGTGAGGTGCTAAGCAACTCAGTGAGACCCTGTCTCAAAATAAAATACAAAATAGGACTGGGGACGTGGCTCAGTGATCAAATGCCCCTGAGTTCTATCCCCAGTATCCCTGCCCCCCCACAAAAAAATAAATGGTTCAGGTATTCTCTTTTTGCCTGTACTAGAAATAGAGGGAAACCCATATTGTTTATGATTTCACTATTCATTAAATAATATTAAATGACCATATTAGAATCTGGGAAGGGTTCAGACTACAGAAATGTTATCTTGGCTTCTTTCTTCAGTGGGCTCTGAAATACTTTTACTAATAAAAACCCATCTTTCTAGTACTGAGATACCAAATCAGGAGTTTGAATCAGTCCATGAATGTGTGTTGGTCCTGTGAAATCTGTCAGTTCTTTGGTCCTCCCCAATTCTTGGATGACTGGATGACTTTTCCTCTCTGGCATTGTTTTGTTTTTCAAATGAATGGAGATGCATTTACTGATCACTAATACAATTCTTCATTCCTGAGTCAAGGAAAACTTTATGCTCAGTGAAGAAATGGGAATATTCATTTAAAGGGATGACTCAAATTCTCACTCATGTTTTCATTCATAATTTTCCTCTGATTTAGTGAAAGTTCTGAAATTATGTCCTAAGAAGATTGTAGGGACAAACAGACACAAGTTACTACTGCTTTTATTGCTGCAGCTTGTATCTTTTGCTTCCATTTGCTCATCAAAGAGTAACTCCTGGTCCATACAGAGGAATTTAGCAGAATGAGGAACAAGGGTTGCACCTGGGAAAATAGAATGTGAAAAGAACTTAACTAAGGATGAGATACTTATTCACCAAAGCAACCGAAGAGATAAAACATTACAATTCCAATAAATAACGGCTATCTTCATGTGGTAGATGACAGTCATTTTTACAGAACAAAAAACAAAGTCCAGCTGTCGTTGCAGGCCATCTGAGACTCAAAAATATGGGCTACTCCAATCATGATAGAAAATATCAAAGTTTCTAGAATGATGCTGCTATCACAATGTAACTCTAACCCTAATACAACTTCTAAACATTTAAAGTGAATAGCAGGTAGTATAAGTACCAAATTTGGATAGAGGTAGGCACCAACACAGAAATGCACACTTGGCAATAGATGGTATTTGATGGGACCCAGATGGATCCTTGTCCTGAGTTCTTGAAGGAAAACAAGACAGTGCTTATGGTTGGAGGCACAGATTACATAATGCCTATTATCAACTCTTAGTCCCATCTGGCATTAATTATTTGACATTGACTATTTAACCATATTGTTCTTTAATTTCTCATTGGAAGAAATCATTTCATAGGGTTTCTGTAAGTACTAAAGTTACCAGTACTTGAAAAGCTCTTAGACTAGCTAGAATTTATTAAATTGACATGTAACAAATTGTAGCAATTCATTTATTTATTAGGTAATATTGAAAAATGTTGACTTAGAGAGCAGTTCTAAGATAATATGGATCAGGTACTTTGGGGTAAGGATGATGAGGTGAAGATTGACGGCAGGCTTTTTCTTGCTAAACATCTACTTAATTCAAGTATGACCACAAGGAAACCTCCCTGGCAGCCACTACTAAAATGGGTACGTTTAATTCCACAAATTTTAAGAAAAAACAAAAGATTCTAGAACATATCCTCCCCTCATTTCCTTCTCACAACCAAGAAGCCATTCTGGCAATAAAGAAAATGATCCAAGAAACTAATATATCCAAACTGGGCGAGAAGACAATTTACAGGTTATCTGTATCTCTTCATTATCTAACTCTGGAAACAGGGAAATGAATTGCTAGGAGAAAACCACTGAAATGGAAGAATTGAACAGGCTTTCTCTTGCTATTGGGAATGAACACCCTAGGTAACCTTGCTAAATTAGGGAAAGAATGGAAAATGTAAAATATCCCCTATGCGGAGATACATTACAAACCTTTGAGTAGACACTCTGAAACCTGGACTAGAGCTTCCAACAACATTTCAGAAGGAGAGAGCCAGGTATTCTAACACAGGCTCTACTGCCTCAGATGAGCATCTCAGTCATGCCACAGAGTGACAAGAGCTGTTGAATGATTGGTCATCCCTTTAAATAGGCTATGCAGTATATTTAAATAAGTATGGATTAATTTCCTCTATAAATAGATGTATATGACAAATAGCATTTCAGAGTCTATCTCCTTCAGCATTATCCTCATGATAAGCTAAAAGGAAAGTACCCAAAGGAAGCAATTACATTAACTCTAGGAGGACTTAAGTACATATTTAATGCAGCTACACATGTGTGTGTGAGTGTGTGTGTGTGTGTGTGTGTGATGTCAACAACATTGCTCTGGATGGTTTGTGCTTTTGTTTTCTCACTATACCCAGTGACTGCCCCAAACTGGGGGCTGGGAGGGAGCGAGCATGAGTACATCCCAGTATTTGCACATTTGTGACAGGGTAGAGAAGTAAGTTCGATAAGACAGACAATTTTTGTGGGATTTTATGGTGATACTGAGGATCAAATCCAGGGCCTCACCATACTAATCAAGCACTTTACCTCTGAGGTATATTCCCAGCCCCTGTAGACTATTTTTAAGATCATAGGACTCAGGGAGGTAGAAGGTCAAAGTGTCAGCCATAAGGTAAATAATTTGAAAATTCAAGGTCATCATGAGGCTCTGTCTTCCAGAAGGTAAGCAGGGCATACCACTGATCCTGGAGTCTAGTACTTATCAGCCATGAACCTCCCATCCCACATGCACAATTCAGGGCTTCAAGAGGCCACAGGGAAACTTACTGTTCACAGGAGATTGAAGGCAAGGATTATCAGGAGTTTCAATATGGGTGTTATTATTTCATATCATGGTCTATAATGATTCAGCAAGAACTTCAGAAGACACCATGACAAGTCCAATCTATTTCTTTATCAACTCTGACATTGCCTTGCAACCCTTAGGCCCTGATGGAAGTGGCCTTTGTTCTCTGCTAGCACTTTCTTTGCTGGAAACCAAGAAAGCAGATGAAAGTTAGACTTCAGCAGAAGCCGCCAGTCTGAAGCAACATCTGAATGGTTGATCATTCTCATGATGATTTCTAACATGGAGCCTGGCTTTCCCTGCCCCTTATCAGGCCTTCTTCGTCAGGCCCAACCTGTGCATAAGAAGTGGGGAACTGAAGACCATTTTTGCTCCTGGGAATAAGATTCTCCTGATGAGAATGCTTTTTTATTATTTTTCCTTCTGCTCTTCCGAAAAGACCACAGCTCATCTCAGTGTTCCAAATACCAGCATCCTTACTCTGCCTCATTATTCTCTGTCATTCTACATCAGCCTGCCCCTTCAAGACCCAGCTTAGTTCAGGCCTCTTCTCAGCCTTGGAAGCAGATGGTCATGACTTCCTTACTTCCTACTTATAAAACTGTGGGCAAGTTACTAAACCTCTCTGACCTGGTTGTAAAACATGGGCTCACAGTGCTCACCTCGTAAGATCACTATGAGGATTGGATGAGAAAATGTGTGTGTGGTTCCTGTCATATTAGAAGTGCACACTAAATACTTTCTTTACCCTAACATGTGACTTTCTAATTACTCAGGTTAAGTACTCATTTCATCTTTTTTTTGGGGGGGTGGGGGGTGGTGAGGATGTAACAGGTGTTAAATTCAGAGGCACTCAACCACTGAGCCACATCACCAGCCCATTTTTTTGTATTTTATTTAGAGACAGGGTCTCACTGAGTTTCTTAGTGCCTCACCATTGCTAAGTCTGGCTTTGAACTCACAATCCTCCTGTCTCAGTCTCGGGAGCCACCATTTCATCTCTTTTTAAAGATGAAACCTGCAGGTGAGCAAGAGTTTTAGATCTCTAAAATATTTTTTAAAGTTGTCAGATTTTTTTATTAGGCCAAGGTACAGTATGTTACACTTTTATTAGTATTATCATCATTATATTAAAATAATATTAAAAGCTACCATTTAATGAGCACTTTTATTATTCCACTATTATTTCAACAGCTTTGTGGTAGGTATTTTGGTTATTTGTTGAAATTACCCCAAAACACTTAGCAGTTTCAAACAGCAACTAATTGAATGTGCCTCATGCATTTGTAAGTAAGGAATTTGAATAGAACTCAGTAGTGCAATTCTTCTGCTCCGTATGGCATCAGCTTGGAGTATTTGGGGTCATTTGGGGCACTCAGCTTGTCTGCAGGCTTATTGGAAATAGACAGGATGGTTTCATTCACCTGGCACTTTGGCAGGAATAGTGGGAGAATTCAGCTGGGATAGTCAGTGGGAACATGGCCACATGGCCTCTCCAGTGTCCTGGCTGCAGCACAGTCACACTCTTCTAGAAACCACTAGGGACTCCCAGCAAGCCAGAAGTAGAAGCTGTCAGTTCCTCATGGTCTGTGTCCAGAAACTGGCACGATGCCATTTTTGTTATCTTCTATCAAAGTTATTACAGAGCCCCCTCAACGCCAGACACTCCATCTCTTGATGGAAAGAGTATTAAAGAATTTGTGTTCCCATTTAAGTCACAAGTAGGGATTACTATTGTCATTTTGCAAATACAACCCAAAATTCATAGTAGCTTGGTGGTCCCAGATCACACATCTAGAATGATTCTAAAATGTCTAGCTCTTTAGGTCTGTTCTCAAGGCTTAGCTAGTCATCTTCCTTCCTTAGTCCCCTCATATTCTCTCTCTCTCTCTCTCTCTCTCTCTCTCTCTCTCTCTCTCTCTCTCACACACACACACACACACACACACACACACACACACACACCAGCGGAGCTGGAAATGAACGCTTTTTCAAGCAGTTCTGTTACCTTCGTGGAGAAGCGCCGTGGGAATTGTAATGGCAATCAGTTTCCCGCTGCAATTGGAAAGTTGGTTAATGTATTGGCACTAATACAGCACCTCTTCCCATCACAGCAGAATTGGCTGTTACTGTTATAGTTGGATTATGGCCACTTCTCCCTCCTTTGCAAAATTTAAGTCTGTGATGTTCTCGTCAAGGGAAATGATGATGGAGTTACTGCAGACTGGTGATTAAATTTGCTCCGCAACAATCCGCAAATAACCTACACATTCCATTTGCTGGCTTTGATTTGGTTTCTACCTTGTACAAAGGGCTGACTTCCAGGTAATGCAGTGGAAAATAGGGTGGGGTGTGTGCAGGGGGCATGCAGCTTGAGATGGGAGGAAAAGTCTGTGTCAGATTGGTCTCTGAACTTCAAATAGCAGGTGATAAGCAGACGGACATCTCTGGAAACAATAAAAAAATAAATTAAACTGGTCATCCTCTAGCTTGCTTTTTCCCTCTGCCTGTGGTTGGTGAGCTGGGACACTCATTTCTACTTTGTAAGGTCTCACCATGGAATCCAGTCTCTGCTTTCCCTCATTTCAAGTAATTCTGATGGAGGGAGGAGAGGATTCAGGATGCTATTATTCTTGGATAACAAAATTCCATGGCTTTCATTATAACAGTCCTCCTCAACTTTTGTTCTCTCACTGCAAAGAGGTCCCAAACTCTGCTGAAATCCACACTCTTGCTATAAATGCCACCAAATGGTTACCTGGTGATGAGACAGAGAGAGAAAGAACAAATGAGAGCTAAACTGTTAGAAGAGGAAACTGATGCCAGGCAAAATGTACCCACAGAGAATTTCTGCCAATTAGCACAAGTTTGATTCTTTTCGTAAAATAAGAACTGTGAAAAAAGAAGCAAGGACTACATGATGTCCCTCCACAATCTCAAATTATATTGGTCTTTTCAGCTATGTTGTCCTTTTGTGATTCTATGTTGTTTCAAGGATAATAATGGAGGGGAATATTTTTTTTCTTTTTTAAAAACGTGGAACCATTTTGTTTCACACCATAAAATTCATCTACTTTTAAGTCAACAATTTAATAATTTTTAATAAATCTACAGAGTTATTCAGCTATCACCACAACATAATTTCAAAGCATTTTTTATCCTCCCAAAAGAGACCTCATGTCCCCTTCTGGTCACTGAGCCTTCAGACCACCAGCCTCAGGCAATGGCAAATCTACTTAATTTCTCTCCAGAAATAATATTTCTAAACATTTCATATAAACAGGGTCATGTGATATAACAGATATTAAATATAAATGGGATATATGTGAGCTCTTGTGTTTGGTTTCTGACTTAACTTGTTTTTTAGGTTCAACAATATCAGCATGTACCTATATTTCATGCCTTTTTATTTTCAGTGGCTTTCGGTTTTATAGGCACACCACATCTTACTTATCCATTCAGATCCTTGAGTCATTGCTACTTTTTAGCTATTCTGAACAATGTTGCTATGAAAATTCATGGACTTGCAAGTTTTGTGTACAGGTGCATGCACTTTTGTTTCCCTTGGGTGGACACCTAGGAATTGAATTGCTGGGTCATATCAAATATCTGTATTTAAAATATTAAGAAACTGCCTATTTTCCAAAGGGGATGCACCATTTTACCTTTTAATCCGCAGCAGATTTTTCTACATCCTCACTAATAACTGCTACTGTCTGACTTTTATTATTATTATTAATAGTAGTAGTATTAGCAGTATAGCCATGCTATCATCTGTGAAATACCATCTTATCATGAGGTGAACATTCTTAGGATTCTCAGATAAATTATTTTAAGATTATTGCCATTAACAAGAAAGACAAAAATTCCCCACATTTTAGTAAAACAATTGTCTCTTTACTAGGCACCTAGAAACTCAAAGTGGAATTTTACAAAGTTTGAGGAATATTTCTAGTTATTTTGGCAAATAGACTCAATCATCTCACAGACATGCTTATTAATAGATGGGATTCTATTTCTAATGTTACTGGGGAATGTTAAACTAGTAACCTTTGTCCATCTCTAAAACATGCTTCCTGTGTATAGGAGATGTTTTGATAAAAAAGGCTTATCCACAGCCACATCAATGTTTATAGCAGCACAATTCACAATAGCTAAACTGTGGAGCCAACCTAGATGCCCTTCAGTGGATGAATGGATAAAAAGAAATGGCATATATACACAATGGAATTTTACTCAGCAATAAAAGAGAATAAAATCATGGCATTTGCAGGTACATGGATGGTGTTCGAGAAGATAATGCTAAGTGAAGTTAGCCAACCCCCAAAAAACAAATGTCAAATGTTATCTCTGATATAAGGAGACTGATTCATAGTGGGGTAGGAAGGGGAGGCATGGGAAGAATAGATGAATTCTAGATAGGGATAAGGGGTGGGAGGGAAAGGGAGGGGGCAGGTAATTAGCAAAGATGGTGGAATGTGATGGACATCATTATCCAAAGTACATTTATGAAGACATGAATTGATGTGAACATACTTTATATACAGAGATATGAAAAATTGTTCTATATGTGTAATAAGAATTGTGATGCATTCCGCTGTCAGGTATTTAAAAAATAAAACCAATAAAAAAAACACTGAAAAAAAATGCTTATCCACTACCACCTCCTACTCAATGTGCATACTCCCCTTGTGTTATTTTCTCACATTTTATAAAACTCTGATTTCCATTTCAGGTAACCAGTGGTCATTCAGAAAATATTTTAAAAGGCTAAAGAAATGCTACAAGATGACACCCAAAGTAGAGGCCTAATAAATAAGAAGTAGCATCCTCTTAATAGTAAGTCATTAGTTGGGAAATTGGAGAAGACAGGTGAAGTTGGCAAGCAAAAAGCAGAGAGGAATGATGCTTTTTGAATAGATTGCACAGAGGCTTAAATTTCATCCACTGACCTCACATTCCCTATACAGAAACAAAAGCTCATTCTTGGTAAATGCACAGGAGGAAAACTGGGGGTGATGTAAGAGTCTTATTATCCGTAATACTTATCCACATGAATATTTATATGCATCCCATGAATTCAAGGTGTTCAAATGTCCCAGTAAGCCTGGAACTGAGGGATTTCCACAATCCAGGACCTAAAGTGCTAAAACCAAGACAATTCCAGACAAATTGGTATGGTTGGTCACCCTACTTAGCAAATGTGGAGCTCTGTGAGGATGACAGATGAAACATTTGGTAGAAAAGTCTACTATTGATCTGGGAATCAGGATATTCTTTTTTCTTTCTTTTTGTTTTTTTTTGTTTTCATTTTCATTATCTTAGTAATTGTCTCTGACTTAAGGAGTGGCTTGACCTTTCTGAACTATAGGTTAGGAAATAGGAAATCTCAGAGATCTTTTCCAGTTCTAATATTCTAAAATTATTAAGGTGAGCATACACATCTAAAAATATAGATGCATACAAAGAATAAACATGACTGTTTTCTTCTGCTGATCTACAACCCATAGCCAACAGATTTGGGAGGAGGAATGTGACTTTCAAACCAAGAATTTTGGCACTATTGACACTTGAAAGATATTCATTAATAAATTGTTGATTATTTCCCAGGGTTATTTCCAACTCTTAAAACCCTATAAGCATGAATAATAGTATGCTATTAAAATATCAAATACAAACTTTTTTATTTCAGAATTGCTCAAAAATCACAAATTCTAATCCTGAGAGGCTAAAACTTTTCTCATGTGATTCAAGACACCCTGTGTCTTTAATTTTAGAACTTATCACAATATTTTATCATAGTATCTGACACATGATAGGAACCTAATAAATGTTTGTTGAATTCAAACAACAAATGAATTAATGCTTCTATTTTAGAGTTACTGTATTTTGAAGGCTGAGGAACCTCTTATGTCTGTTTTCCCACCTTTTCATTTTAAAAAAGATTAGGGTAATATCAATACAGGCTTTATAAGTACTAAGTGAAAAAACATATATAAAAATATTTTGTAGGGCTGGGGTTGTAGCTCAGTGGTACAACGTTTGCCTTGCACACACAAGGCACTGGTTTGGTTCTGAAATAAATAAAAATAAATAAATAGAATAAAAATAAATAAATAGAATAAAGATATTGTGTCTATCTACGACTAAAAATAATTTAAAAAATATTTTGTAAATTACAATGTAATTGTAAATTACAATGAAACTTATTCATGTATCTTAGTAAAAAAGAGAAAGACATCCTAGTTAATAGACACTGGGTAAAATAATCATTGAAGACTCAGTGAATTTAATGGGAATTCAGTGGAGCTCTGAATTTCCATTCTGAAAAGCATAGACATTTTTAAGTGTTTATATACATCTCTGATTATTTGAATTTATATAAGTGCAAATGTAAAATTAAAAATAAAATTTGTATGTAGCTTAATTCCATCTAAACCCAGAAATGTAAGGCATAAAATGCAGTTAATTCAAAACCGCAATCAGCACAATTAAAAACAAGCAAACCCACAGAGCAGACATGAACATACAACAAGCCTCACCCCCCCACACCACCACCACCTAGCAACTGCTTAGGGGGAATTTGATTCAAATAGGAAAAAAAAAAATCATAGGCTTGTTCTCTACTTTGTAAGGCACATGGCATTTATTTTGTTATGGAACCAGGATTTCTCAACCTCTGCACTATTGACATTTGGGCTGGATAGTTTGTTGTGAGGGGGCTGCCTGTGCATGATAGGATGTTTTCAACATCCCTGGCCTCTACCATTAGATGCCAGTTATGATTACATTCAATCCCCCATTTTGTGACAATAACTACGGAAGTCTGCAGACATTGCCAAGTGTCCCCCAGTGGACAAAATCACCTCTGTTCAAAATGACTGATTTAACCTGAGGGTGTATGAACCAGCTGGAAGAAATACAATAAATAAGACATTGAGATACTTATATAAAATTTCCATTGCAATCTTTCTATAATAATTTACACACTTATCTGCAATTATTACTTATCACATAAGGTCATTTTTGTCCTTGAATGAAACTGAGATTCTCTGCCTACCCCACCCCTTTACCTTGAAAGTAAAGTTGTTTTCTTGACCCTTGCTCTCTCTTGTAGTTCAAATGCAGCTTTGTTTACCAGAGTCACATTTGGAAAGTCATCCATCTGTAACAAGCAGTCGGGCCTTTTGTTAATGCTTGCTATTTCAAAAGGTTTAGCTTGTCAAATCTTAAAAACTTCTTTGATGTTGAAACGCCCTATATTAGGTATTAGTTTTATCCATTCCAATGAAGCTTCTACCAACAAAATAGCACTTCCTTGCAATAAATGAAAGATATACATTTCTATTTTCAATATTTTAATAAAATACATCATGAAAAACTGAGCTTCTTGAAAGAAATAAGAATTAGAGGAAGGCAACATTTCCTGAAACATTATAAAGATTTGTAGCTTTTTGTCCTCCAAGAAACCCTCTCATTTCTCTGCATAATTGGTTAATATCCACCTTCATTGAGAAGATCATTGAAATAATGATAGAAAAAGGAAAAAAGTATTAAGTGCTATCTATAGTATTGCATAACTTCACATTTACATAGCCAACTACTTGCTAGATAAAATATTTTAGTGTCTAAAACACAAGGCAGCCAAAGAGGAACTGATTCTCTGTTCCCAAAAAACCTTTCCTGAATTATTTATCTCAGTGAATATACCCCTTATTTTCACTCAAGCTGGAGATCTCAAAATTGTACAAACTCAATGGGTTTCTTAAACCTATCTTAGTCTTTCCCTTAAACTTCCAAGATCTTCATTTAAGACTCATATTTAATTTCTATAATATCAAAAAAATTAATAGTGTCCTGTTAGGAGCTAAGTCATGTAATGCCCAACTTTCCCCCAGAACCTAAGACTGTGACTGTATTTGAAGATAAAGCTACTAAAGAAGCAAGTAAGTTAAATTGAGTCCAATAAAGTGAGCCCTAATCTAATACTTCTGGTAAATACCTAGGAAAAAATATTGTGACACCAAATCAGAATGGTCTTCTTAGTTACAAAATATAAGGAAAGCCATGTTAATGAATGAGTTTAATCCATAGCTAAAAGGATTAATATCCATAGACAAAGGAAATATAAAAATTAGGAATGCTATTTCTTGGGCCAGATACACTCATACATACTTTGATTCTTTGATCATACTGAAATGGAAATTTCAATACATCAAGGAAAAATGACCAATCAAAATGGCTTTTACATGCCACATTGCATCTTTCTTCCAAAGGAGACTTTCTCCTGACATCCAAGCAAAACAAAAATCCTGGTATAATGTAGCTCACTTGACCTGGGGTCTGAAAAAGAAAGAGGTGGCAGGTGTTAAGATGACAGGCTTGCTGGGTGTAACAGGAGGCTGCTTCAGAGGGAAGAGGCCATTTAAACTTGTTTTATTACCTCTCCTGGGACATGAACTGAAACATCCTGTCATAAAATTATTACTTCATTTGGGGATCTGGCAGAAAAAAAAATACATTTGAAAATGAAAGCTTTCATAGAAATTTCATACACATAACATATTCTTTTGTCTTGTTCCATTCTGTATAAATTATCTTCTTGGAAAGAATCTCATACATCTTAGAGAAACCTGCTTAATACTCCTTTTGCTATTTTCATATTCTTCAGAAAAATGAAGAGAGAGATCTTGCATGGTGATGTTAAAAAACTTCCTGAACAAGAGAATCCTCTAAATTTCTTCAAGTTTCGTCTCCCACATAAACACTGAATGCAGCTACGCAAGGTAAAGAGGATAGTGCTTCAATATGGAACTGTGTGTTTCTATTGCTTCATTCCAATCTTTCTGTTCACTACGGAAACAGCAATAGCCTTCACGGACATTACCCTCTGAGGGAGGACAGATACTACTCAGAACCAAAAGTCAGTTCAATTCCCGAACATATTTCTTGAAACCATAGCAGATAAAGTCTGAAGGGCCCATGTTTCAGATAGATAAGAACTGGGCTTTATTAAGAGAAAAGAAGGGCTGATGGCTTCTCAGAATTTCCCAAGATAGTTTTAAACATCAATAACCAAACATAGAGAAAATTGCATGATGAATGGAGTAATTATCCCTCCATCCCAAAAGGAAATACAGTGTTTCCCCTTATCCATTGCATTGCTTTCCGTAAGTTTCAGTACCCTACAGTGAACCATAGCCCAAAAATATTACATGAAAATTTTTAGAAATAAGTAAGTCATAAATTTAAAATAACTAAAATTAATTTTAAATTAATAATTATTAGTTTTCTATTTTATTATTAATTATTGCTATCAATCTCCTACTGTGTTAAATTTATAAATAAAACTTTATCATAAATATGTATGTGTAGGATAAAACACTGTACCTACAGTTTCAGGAGTTTACTGCAATTCGGTATTACCCACAGTTTTAGGTATCTACCGTTAGTCTTGAAACGTGAGCTCTAGATAACGGTTCAACCCATAGGCAAAAAAGAAGATTCAGGTGGGGAGCCTGGCATGAACGGGCTGGTGGTCATCCTAAGATCCACCTACCAACTCCATATGTATACTCTTCTTAGGCACATAAGCAAAGGGTGGCAGAGTAAGAGAGAGTCCACTGAGGGTTTGGGAAGTTCACAGGGCAATGAAGTTAGTGTTGTGATTCCTGGAGCTAACCCCAAGCAGGCATCATGCTTCTGAGATGTGCATAGGGCTGGGAGCACCTAATGCACAGGGAGATATTGGTCATGACTGAGGGAATCATTCCAGCAGGTTAGCTTGAAGGGATGTTCCACAATGCCCCTTGTAACCCAGAGATACAAAGGACAGAAGCCAAGAATCTTGAAACCTCCAAAGGGCTGATAATTAAGGTATGCTTAATAAAAGTCATCGACTTTTAAGGGAAGCTTAACAGAGAGCTATAGTGTTCTTTTCATAAGGATCCTACTTCCTGGCCCAACGTAGATCTCAATTTTGCTTCTGCTTTCCCTCTACTCGGAAATCCATTATTGGGGCTGAAAGTAATCTGAAAATCTAACCACAGAACATCATTGCACTCAGTACTCTGAACTCAAGATGAAAAAAAAAAAATCAATGTTCAATGACCTCAAAAACTTCCAACAGCCACACACCCACCAGAATGACAAAAATTAAAAAAAAAAAAAAAAGGAAAGAAAAGAAAAGAAGCCAAGGTTGGTAGGGATGGAAAGCAACAGGAGCATTTACCACTGACAGGAGAGGAAGTAGCCAACACTTTACATATGTTTACTTTTTTTTTTTTTTTGGTGCCTGGGATTGAACCCAAGGGCATTTAACCTGAGCTACATTCCCAGCCTCCCCACCTTTTTGATAGTTATTTTTTATAATTTATTTTATTTTATTTTTTAGCCAGAGTCTCACTAGGTTGCTTACAGCCTCTCTAAGTTCCTGAGGCTGGCATCAGACCTGCAATCCTCCTGCCTCAACCTCCTGAGCGGCTGGGATTACACGCATGCTCCACGGCACCTGGCTGTTTGCCTTATTTGCTCAAAATGAACTTATCTATGTTCTATGTCCCAAAAACTCCATTCCTATATATGTCTGTAACCCACAGAAATATTACATATATGTCTCATTAAGTGATCTATACAAGACTGCCCAGACTTGTGTACTTGTTGTAAGAAAAAAAAATTCCATCAAAAACGCATAAAATGTATAGTCACAAAATGGAAAAAACACACTATAAGGAGGATGAGTAAATTGAAATGAAATACAGTAATTATAGGTGCATTTTATAAACACAACATTGAATGTGGGATGCCAAACTCAAAGGCATACACACCAAATAATTCCATATTTGCAAAGTGCACAAAGAACAATGAATCTAGAAGACAGAAGAGTGATTCCCCTTGACAGACAGTCTAGGCTGGAAGGAGGTATGAGAGAGACATACAGATTATTTTTTTTTTATCTTAGGGCTTTTAAATAGGTGTGTGTTCAGTTTTGAAAAATGTGGTGAGTTGTACATTTATGATATGCATACTTTTCCGTTGTATTATGTAATGCTCATTATTGTATTGTGTGTTTTGCTCTTAGAGTAGCATATATTCCAGTGAGAAGTTTATAAAAATTAAAATTAAAAAAAAACACATAGAAATTAAAGTACAAACCCAGATCTATTTCTATCATGTATTAATGCAGAAACTGAGTTTGCTTTTCCCTAAGATTTCCACAGCTTCCAACTAAAACTGTCAAAAGTTCTCTGCAGCCAACCACATGAATATACAAAGGTTCTTGGAAGCAAAAATAGGTAAGAAATGTCAGAGTACTCACATGGCACTTCCTACCTTCCCCTTTTACTGACTAAAAAGAACTTTGAGAACCCCAAACTGAAATATCCCCTTTCCATCTTACAAGCTGTAAAAATCACAATCTTAAAAAGCATCATTTCAAAGAGAGACAGGCGCACCAGCAGGTGCTATTTCTAATTCCTCACGGCTACCTTCTGCGCAGAGTGCTGAGGGATAAAAGCAGTGATGAGAGCATTCTTCCTACCATTTCATATTCATGGAATTTGTTGTTACTTAACTTTTCACAAATCATTAGGCTGAAGTACCTCTCCATTTTCCCCCCAAATAGTGTCATTTGACCTGGTATCCAGCTTAATACAGCCTCCGCTTTTGAATAGATTTCTTCACAAGTGGCAATCTCTAATAGGGTCATGTCGAGAGGCAGCCCTACTGCCTGCTACCTATTGCACGTTAGTGTGATGAGGGTAATTTCAAATGGCATTCAATCAAAAAATCTGAAAGTTTTATTAGTCAGGTTGGGGGCTTTTTCATGTTCAGATGAGGCTCACTGCAGCTCAACTTAGACATTTCCAACTAAGATTTCAGAGGATGGAATGCTTTAAACTGCACGTACTCAATAGCCCACATCGCCTTGCAGACCGGATAGTTGGTTGGGTTTTTAGAACATCGAATGCAAATTCCTTGCCTTCATCCAAATAAGTAGAAGGGATCACCTGTCATTCAATCATCAGTATGGATGAACCATAAATGTATGAGATAGATTCTGTATTAAATCATGAAGTTTTAAAACAGAACAAATCAAAACAAAACTTCCCCTGGACTGCTATTTTTAAAAAAAAAATATGTACTCATATTTAGTTACTGCAGATCCCCATTTCGGGAGCTGTTTGTGTTAGAAATGAGTTGTTGAAAGACATTGTGGGCTGGGGTAGAATTGCTTGCCTTTGCCAATCTTCTGGCAGTTAAAAAAGATTTGGGGGTAGAACTGAGGCCTATTTCAAAAACAGGATGAGATAAATAAGCCAGGATGTCATGATTTGGGTGAGGAACATTGATGGCACTGATATTTGTCCTGCCTGAAGACAATGAAGCTCAAACAAGTGACAGTTATCATGTATCAAGAAATTCCAGGCCAGGAGAAGTCCAGACAAAAGCAAAAATGGTATGAAATTGGGATTATTCCATTGTTCTGGAATTGGGCATTTTGCAGGACAGAATCCTCAGCTACGTGTGAGTCATTCTGAACTAAGTAGAATAAGATCATTAAGGTTTAGAATCTTCATATGTTCACCACTGTTGTGGACAAATAAACAGCCAGGTTGAGAAGCCTCACAAGGACTCAGATTTCCAGAGATCTTACTTCTACAACATCAGTTTCTTTATAGGAAGGAGGAAGAAATTATAGTGGCATCAAACAACCCCCAATGCCATGTTCACCTCTACTGGGTTCCTACAATAGTTTTTATGTTCCTTGAATATGCTACCAATTTTTTTCTCCTTTCTCATGTGCTAAGATGTGCCTCATTTCAAAGTTAGACTTTATTTTTCAAACATTAAAAAAATTGTTTTACTTGTTATTTTTACTATAAATAATATCAGATGAAATTTTTAAAAGTGGAGTAAGAAAAAGAGGAGAGATTTTTTTTCTATTTCCAACAAACAAAATAGTTTCCATGTTTCTGCCTCTCCATACTTCTTTCATATGCATATATAATTTTATGCTACAGTAATATATAGATTGCATAAAAATTCATGCAATATTCAGGAGAATATCTAAGGACACTGCTAGACTGTGTAATAATATAGAAGCTTAACTCTGAAATCTCAACAACAGCCTCTAAATTTAGTAGACTTGGTTTTATAATACATTGGAACTTTTTTTCTTCAATGAGCCTATAGTCATTGACTATTACTCTAAATCAAAAATGAACCTTTTCTCTTGTTGAAATTCAGGAAGGAGGTAGACTTTTGGAAAAAAAAAAAAAGGAAGCTCTAAAAAGCAAGACCAAAATGTAGATGCTAGCAGGTTTTCCCTCTATTCACCCTGCCTTACTTTCCTTCTTTCCATGCAGGAGAATAATACTAGCCCAGGAATAGTCAGTTTTCCTTCCTGGAGGATTTATTCATTCCTGAGTTCTGAACACTTACTGCTGTGGAGTGCCTCCTCTGCTGATACTATTTTCCTCTCCCCAGCCTACCTTTGCTGCAAAGCCAAAAATCACACAAAAATTTGAAATGGTGAGGCTTAAGAGGGAAGGAATGAAAGAATGAGGAGGCTGATCAGTAATGATCAGTCCTAAGAGACTCCAGCCTGGAATCTTTTGAGTCCTAAGAATATCTTTCTTTAGGTTCAAGAATAAAATTATATTCGTTTATTCAACTAGGTCTTTAATGGAAAGGGAGTATGTATCCTCAAATAACTAGACCGAGACAGCAGCTCATTTTCTAGCTCGTGTTTTTTAATTGAAAATTATTATTAGTATCAGTTGATTTACTTTTACTGTTCATAACCAACATCATGAAAAGGTTCAGATTTGAACAGTTAATGGAAATAATTAGAGGACAACTTCAGGTTTTTTTTTAAAGTTGCTGGCATTCTAATAAATGAGTAGTGATTTTGTGGAATACTGGAGTCTCACTGTTGTTTGTTTAATAGACCATGCATCTATTTTGTTTTACTGTTTATGCAGAACATTTTGACTTTCAGTGAAGAGATTTTCACAAATGCTATTAAAAATACTTTGTAAGGAGAGTTTATTTGGAGCTGCCAAACCAAAATTTTTCTTGGAGAATCAGTTAAGTATGCCTTAAAATTAAAATGTATTAACATCATTCCAAGCATAGCAATAACTCTGGATGAAAATCCCTTAATAAGATGAATTTTAAAATAATGAAGCCAGTTGTATCATGGAAATAAAGGTATTTATTGATAAAGGTATTTATTGATACTTTGATCAAAATATCATTTTTTTCAAAATCGTAAGTCAAGACTTAAATAACTCCAAGTTCAAACCTTAATTTTAGCATATCCCTGTATTAAGAATGTTTCCTCAGTAAAACGTGCTCCAAGTTTTGAGATACCTGAGATCCAGCGCTTTATAGTAGAGGATAGGAAAGGCAGCAGAACACAACAGACACTAGTATGGCAATATGTAAATCAATGGATGTGTAACTGATGTGATTCTGCAATCTGTATATGGGGTAAAAATGGGAGTTCATAACCCACTTGAATCAAAGTGTGAAATATGATATATCAAGAAATTTGTAATGTTTTGAACAACCAACAATAAAAAATTAAAAAAAAAAAAAGAAAGCGGTCCTGTCATGGACAGATGCCATATGATTTTCAGAGTATCACATAAAAGGAAAGATGATGGTGGCTCTTGGGGGAAGTCCATCAGACAGTCATCCCTGGGCATTAGTGTTCCTCTCTCTTCCTAAACTGTATTCAAACACATTTTTTTTTACAAATTCATAGCGATGTTCCTCAAAGCACAACCACATGCTCTTCTTCAAAGCACAAGTACATGCTCACAAATATCATTATTTACATTGTCTGTTACAATGTAAAGACTTTGTAAGTGCTAAGCAGCTAGAAATTCATTCTGTGTCTTCACATTTTCTTTTTTAAAGCTAAGAAGTAGATATGATGAAATCTTGAGGTTCATTGATTGTGTTGAGACATTGGAAAATAACATGTCAGAAATGGGTTTGCCTAACACCTCGTTTTTATTCTGCCAATATGTGTGCTACCATCAGGGGATTTCAATTATTTCAGTGTTGGGTTGCATTTCTCCCCAGTGTTGGCCTGTGAATCCTCATGTCCTTGCCCCATCTCAGGCCTGCAATAAAAGAGAACTAACCCCATCCCCCTTCTATGGGGCATCAAATGATTTTTTCATATTTTACCACAGTAAATCTCCAAAATAACCCCATAAAGTAGAAATTATGATCCTTATAAGTGAATTAATTGAGGTTAAAGTGTAGAACAATCTAATGTGATAAAAATTACTGGGAAAGAATTCGAATATTGATTTTTCCTAATTCCAAAAGCTGTGCTCCTTCCTCAGACTATGGAAAGAGGGGTGATAGTTTTCCTTTCCTGGAGGAGTATATATGACACGCTCAGAACTACTCATGGAGTATCTCACACTATAGAAAAATTTCACAGCAAGATGGTTCCATATTTGCTTTTGTGGCTTCAAGCTTTGGGATTCATTCATTCTCATTAGGAGCAAAGGTCTGTGTAGACTGGTGTGAGGATTTGAGACCAATACAACAAAATATATATTCTCCCCTTCTAAATGGAGGATTAAAATATAGTACTGTATTTGTTGCCCTGTTATGTACTTTGCTAATTGCCTACGCATTGTGCATCTTCTTCACTTTCTAACCAAACCCCGGTTTTCTTCATTTAACAATATCTCCTTAGTTTTGCCTCAGAAGATATGGAATCATCCCACTTAAGGAATAGTAATTATTGGTTATTCCACCCTTTGCCAAGGACTGGTAAAGGAATGTTCAGAAAAAACAACGAAGGCCATTAAAACTGCCCTGTTAAAGTATTTCCCACTTTATAAGAAAAAGTAGAAAAATGAGGGAAACACAAATAGTCCCTCCTATTGCATACTTACCTAGAAATTGACAGCAGACTTTGGACGCATTTGATATTTTTAGCTAATTATAATTATGTGATGGGGGTGAGACAGAGAGAAAGAGAAAGAAAGAGAGAAATTTGGATTATTTATCAGTAAGAATCAATCATTCTCTAAGTGCTTTTCTTCCAAAGACAGTTTCTTTGAATTAACAGCCTGCATGATGTTCTCTAGAGGAAAATTACACTCCCCTGAAAAATTAAAAGCCTTATTTTTTATTTCACGAATGATAAGTCTTCTGCTGGAATCCACACTCTCCCCATCTGCTGGCTTTATGGTCCCACATTAAGGCTCCAGTGCTGTGTAGTTATAGAAACTGACTCCACACAGACTTTCACTGAATGTGTTACTGAGGTGAACTTACTGCCTTTCAAAGCTTCACATAAGGTTCCCAATGCCTCTTAGGGCTAAGTATTTGTTATAAGCCAAACAGAAATCCGAAACAGAAATGGTTGTCTGCTTCAGTGAGAATTTGTGATTATTAGTTATAGTCCAGGATTTGGAGCTGGGCCAGAGGAATCAAAACAGAAGATACTCAGGATAGAAACTTGAGATAGGAGAGGGGAAACCAATCCTGGGGTCAAGAGAATAGGAGATCCCTTCAGAAAAATCAGCAGAGTTTGTCAATATGGAGGCAGAAAACAGCATAGTACAACTGAAAAGTACTGTGGCAATGAGCTTCAAATGATCTAAGTCAAAGTCCCAAGGTCTGCTATCCACATAAATACATCCAAATAATTCTCACTTGGTCCTCATAAATATCCCATGAGATTAGTAGAATTAATCTTCCATTTACTGGCTTTGGAACTTGTGTAGATTAATTTTTCTGACCCTCAGTTTTAGCAAATATTAATTAGGTTTATCAGTATTTAGCAGGAATCATGTAAGGTCTAGATGGTCATCCATCCTGCTCAAGGTCATGTTCATCTCTATCCTTCCCCCTGTTTATATATCATTGAATTTGTACTTATGACATCTACAATTGCATTTGTCATCTGGATCAAGACTTCCATACTTTACATGCCACCACTCATTGGCAGCTCCTAAGCCTCAAAATTAGACATAGCAATAACAACACCATAGACTACATTCCTATTTGTTTTAGTTAGAAAAATGCATGATTTTTCATTTGGTTATCATGAAAATCCCATGAGATTAGTAGAATTAAGATTTCCATTGTTTAGATGATGATATTGAGACTTAGAGTATTTAAGCAATTTCCCTAAAGCCACTAAGCTAGGAAAAGTCAGCACAGTACACATACTTAGTCTGCTTGACCAAAATAACATGTTTTTCACCATAGCTTGGAAGTCAAAGAGAACCATCTTGGGAGCAGGTTTTGTAGGGCATACCCCTGGTTCCCTGCCTTAATTTGCTGCACCTGGCTAGTGCACCCTTCCTCCCTGCTATTGGGAGGGTTGGCTTCAAGAACTCACAAACTTGATTGGGACTATTACCATCAGAGTGAACTTCCTTTCTTGAAAATACCCTTGTGAGGTTAAACCTTCTTCCCCAGGGGCAATTGGCAGCCCAGGAGCAATAGATTCTAGGGGTACAAATTCCTACTACCCTGCTTCAAAATAGAATCACTCATGCTGTCCCTTATACTCAAGAGGTCCCTGTGCATCCAACTGAGGCTAAATTAAACCAAACACACATCTTTACCTAGCTTCTTCCCCTCTTTTTCTTTTTTTGGCTCACTCCCTCCCAGGTTTCTCTCAAGAATGCATCCTCATAAGCCAATTGCACAAGTAACTGTCTTGGTATCTGCTTCAAATGAACCCAACCCAAAGCAAGAACAGGTTCTGCCTTCAAGATACCTGAGATTATATCCTGGTACCATTGCTTAGCAACTGTGTGAATTTGGCAAAATCATATGACTAAGCCTCTGTTCCTCAATTTCAAATACATAGATATATAGTACTTACACTATGTACATTAATACTAACACATTTTATTAGTTTTTTGTTATCATAATGGAATGCCTGAGGCAGGCTAGCTTTATTTAGAAAATAGATTTATTTGGCTTATAGTTTGGAAGAGTTAGGGGCATGGTATCAGCATCAGATCATTTTTCTGGTGACAGCCTTCTTCCTAGCCAATTCACTAGGCAGCACATGGCAAGAGACAGGAGATGGCATGTCTATATCTGTGTCTGGTCTCTGTCCCTCTTCTTATAAAGCCACCAGGATTCAAACACAGGGGCTCCACCCAAATAACCCTATCTAAACCTAATCACTTTCCAAAAGTCCAATTTCTAAATACCATAGTTGGATTAAGTTTTCCCTCTCTTGATACCATTAACATATTACTTTAGGGACTAAATTCCTGAATGAGTTTGAGGGGACAAGCCATATTCAAACCATAACAATTTAATAAGATTAGTGAAAATCTAAACTCTGGTAATCATTGGAGTTTCTCTAATCATCTTGCAAAAAAAATGTAAGCATTTAATAAGTGTTTCCTGGTGTTTACTATTATTATCATGATCATTATTATAATTCCCACAGCATCTACAACCCACACCAGTCCTCTGAAGAGACAATTTCCCCAGCTGGGAAAACCAGGCTGCTGGCTGCTCAAAAACCAATTCACAGAAATGCAGTATAGGCAGAGATGGCAGCCAGGGGACTGCAATAAAATGGGGATAAACAGATTTATGCACCTCAAGAAACATCTAGACTTCCTGATTCTGCTCATTCAAATCAATTTAGTCGACATTTATGGAGTACCAGGTGCCAGGAACTGAGGTAGGTTCTAGGCATCCAAGAAAAGGATCTATTTTATTCTTTGCAAGTAGATTCTATAGGGGGAGAGGCGTCATTGTGTGATGTAATAGTAATTCCCTCAAGTGTTGAATATATACATGTATAAGTCATAATACATTTGAAAGTCTCAGATAATTGTCTAAGGGGGAAATAAACAGGCTAGGGGATAAATCTAGTTGTAATATAATTAAGTTAGTTGCATAAGCTTTTAATGGATTATATTTTTATAAGTACTAGTACTTGTAAAATTTTTGCTTTTAGCAAATTGTGTATCATTTGAACACACTGGCTGATGCTTAATAAGAATTAGAATTATATTTTGCTTGTTATATAAGTAAGTATCTTGTTACATGCCTATTTAATGCTTGCAAAAACCATTCCAAACAATCTCTTTAGAATAAGAGTCTAATTACACATTTATCATTAAAATTACAGTGAGCTAATTGCCTTGGAGATATCTTTATCTCTCTTGCAGCTTGCTTAATCCTAAAGCATGTTTTCAGTAATCATTTGTTATTTAATTAACTAATTAACAAACAATACCTGTCCTATGGAAAATCCTAAATTAAACACTTGAGACTCTTTAATTGAATGCTCAATAACCCAATATAGCCCTTAATATTAGACCCTTTAAATATTGCAAAGATTCTATTGAATCACATATTAGTTTGCTCCTGTTATCTTTGGGGCTTAATTGGTAGGGGGGAAAAAGGGCAGTTGATAATACACAAGGGGTAGCCAGCACAGCAAGACTCTGATGAAATAGAAAGTATCCATTAACAGCTCCTGAGCAACAACGCTGGCCAGCCATGCCGGCCAGCTACAAAGCCAGGCTGTTCATTTTTACTAAATATTTTTTAGTTGTAGATGAGCACAATACCTTTATTTATTTGTGTTTATGTGGTGCTGAGGATTGAACCCAGTTCCTCCTTGGTGTTTGCCACTCTCCAAATTCTTATTTCTGGGTTCCTAGTGAAGTCCTGTTACCTCCTCCATCTCTTCCTGTATCTTTTGCTCCACTAATGTTGTTACCTTAACATTTCATGTTCATGAACTGCATACATTATTTGCTCCTCTCTCTGGCTGTCCTAATCATTCTTCAAGGATGCATCCTTCAGAGAATTACCTGCTCTTGAAACCTGTAGTCAGACTTAATATAAGATCTTTTTCTATGTGTCCTATATTATTTCCATGATATAGTGTATGCTAAATTGCTTTGTAATTGTTCACATGTCCATATCCCAACTTAAACTATAAACATCAGAATTGAGTGGCTAAAAGCACTAGGGAGAGGGTCTAGGAAATGTAAGTTCAAATTGCTGCTTCACCATTACAAGTATAAACTTAGAGGCACAACCCTTAATTTCTCTTATCCTCAGTTTTTACATCTGTACATTGGATAGAATACTTGTATTTTGCTCGTAAGATTATTGTGAGACTTATATGGCATGGTGGCATATAAAATCTCAAAAATAGTACGTGAAATATGGGAACTTCTGAATCATTGGGAGTTCATTTTAATGCTATTCTGTACATTTAATATTGCATTGCTATGCCTGAAATTTATGCACATTACATATATATGTATATACATACACACACACACACACACACACACTCAGTAAATGTTGCTGAATAAACAGACACCTGAATGATTGCACGAATAACTGAGTGAACGGTTTGAAGCAGAGAGAGAAAAACTTTGGATTAATACAGAATTTTTTGTATATATTTAAAATTATGTTCTATAGCAAAAGAATCAGAATGTTTCTATATGGCCCTAGAGGGAGATCCCTGACCATAAAATAAATCATTAGAGAGAGAAAGATCGGTTCAACGTTAAAATTTTCAAAAAATTATGTTTAAAATTGAATGTTCTTCCTGAGTTTTCTTCAATCAATGTAGTCAGAGATCAAACACAATTGTTGAGGTACAATGAAGTTTTAGGGCTGTATTGCATGACACTGAATGCTCCTGTCTTTTTATAAATCTGTGGCTCTGTTAAAGTTCCAAGGTACCAGGTGTTTTACAATAGGGCATATGTTCACTGTTCTAGTGGCTATAGTAGCTATTCATTTATCCCTATACTGCTCAATGTTCAAACTTGCCAGATCATTGCTAAGGTTCCAATGAACCTCTTTTTAAGTGAGCTCAGTAATTCATTTCAATGAGTAATAATTAAAGTGACACTAAAGTTGTTCTCTCCTTGCATTATCAGTAGATAAGGAATTCTTGGGAGAAATTAGAACTTCTTGACTTGGTAAAGCAAGCATTAGAATATTGCCTGCTAAGACAGTGACTTTGAGTTCCTCTTTTTCCTTGCAAAGCATTTTCAATGTCTGTTTTAAGGTTCCGATATTACTGTTGGCATTATTGGACTTTATATTCCCTGGGAAGCAAAATTCAAATTCTCTCAAGTTCCGGACAGCACTAATTTGATTAACTGCTCTATGTTTATGCTGAGTCATTGGCTAGTAGCTTAGAAAATAGAACCGATTATAAATGACATACTTGGAAAATGATGTACATGGTAAGTAACAATCACCTACCCACCTTGAAAGCTTCAGGAGAGAGAATTCTGAGAAAGACTGTCCATAGAGGGCTCCTCCCAGGAAGCACCATGTCCTCATCTGACCCTCACTACTTTGCATTTATTATCACTATCTAGAAAACAAACGCTAAAGCCATAACCTTTGAAAGAACAAAAGGTGATTCCCTCCCTCCCAATGGTTCCACACTCATTTATAAAAATAAAGGTCCCATGGATAATCTGAACTTATTTCAAATTAATATTATATTTGCAAAGTTTTGCTGCAACTGCTCACAATTTACCTGTCAGACATGGTGAAAGACATCATTATAATTCAAATCAAAGAGTTTTCTTTTGCTTGTGTTTAGAATGATTTCTCCTAGTTTTAATAATGTTTTTGTTAAATCGCATAAGGTGAGAAATAATAATAGGATATCGCTTAATTGAATATGTCTTCATGACAGGAGGTACAATACTCCTTTTTGCACATGACGGTTGCTTGCTGGCTACCAGGATGGATTGATTGCTGCCCTCATTATGTGGGCAGTCTGCATTTCCCTTTGGCTGCTCCACCCTCCGTGGTACCCCAGTCTACTGAACTGTTGAAGTCCTGTATTTCAAATTAGTTGTGAACTTGCCATTCTTAAACATTACAGCACTTGAATTGTTGATACTATTTCAAAGGTCAAGAGACTGGACAGAATTCTAAAAACTGAAAGCTATTTTTTAAATAATTTAGAATAAGGATCACAGCCTTTTCACCAAGGTAGCAATTAAGTCATCACCACCACTGGCCCTATAAAAATTGATTGGGGCTGTTTTTATCACCAGTACCTTTTAAACTGCTTTTCTGTACAATCTGACACCAAAGTCAGAAATCACACAGTGAAAACTAGTACCAGGAAAAGAGAGAAAAGGTCATTAAGTAAAACTCATTTCCCACTAATATTAACCCTGCAGAAAATGACCAGGCAGGTAATTTTTCAGGTACCCATATAATTATCATTGCTAAAGACATTTGTCCAATCAAACATATTTTTTCCTATTCAACTGAGGAAAATACACTAACTTGTATTTTAGGAACATCTCATTTTTTCAGGACAGCTCAGCTGGGAAGACCTTTCCTTGCCTATTTTTTTAAAAAAAAATCTGTAATTTGCTTATGAGCAATATTTATATTCAGCCTTTCTGATATGTCATTTCTCCCATCTCTCAAACCCTCTGTCCTGGACTCCCCTTGTACGGGTGTCTCTGTCCTATTATATAACAGAACTTCTCTGGAAAACCTGCTTATTATTCAAGCAGGCATTTTTCTCTTTTTATTCCATGGCTGCAGCTCTCCATTTTTAAGTTCTGTAGCTTACAGGCAGTGGTCTTTAAAGAACAACCATTAAGGCAGCCCTGGAACTTGGTCCCCATGCTTGGGTAACTGACAGACGAGAGTTCTAACTCTGGCCTGGTATTTACAAACAATCCCCTTGCAGCTCTGGCACAAGGAAGAGGAAGGTTAGGCATGAGCTCCAGAGCAGTTAGGGTAGTTAAACACTTGCATTTTGCCACTGAGAAGGTTAGCCAGACCCAGTTTGCTTGGAAAAACCTCTAAGAAGAGCAACTATTACTTAGCTGGACGCCAATCACCTACCTGGAATCAACAAAGATGTTTTCTTCTATCTTATGTTCTAGACCTTCTTCCAAACTTCCAAGGTCATACCACTAACCCCACTTTTCACATTGGGAAAGTGGGATTAGAGATAAAAAGTCGCATTCCCAAATAATCCAAAGCAGGAAGAAGGTGAGTTCTAATCTATGACTGTTCAAGACAATGCTTCTCACAAATCTGATGAGCCTAGGAATCATGTGAGAATTTTGTCATGTAGTTTTGAAGGTCTGGAGTGAGGCCCAAAGTTTTGAATTTCTCATATATTCCCTAGAGATATCTTGTTCTGGTCCCTATGCCATACTTTGCTTAGCAAAGGTACAGGTTATCTTTTTTAACAAAGCGAAAGCTTCAGTGATGAATGCAAGAAGGTCTGTACAGGGATGCCATGCATTGGCCCTGTGGGCACGTAAAATTTGGAATCTACTCTGCCAAATAAGGTATGGGGTGGTTGTGCTGGGAATCCTGCCAGCCCCCGTGTCCGACAGGCATTTTGCTCTCTGCCAGCAAGCTCCTTGGCAGAAATTGGAAATGCTCATTTTTTTCTGGCCAGAATTTGATATTATTTTCCTCCCTATTTCTGTCCCAGTGAATGTCTTACAAGTTCTTTTTCTGCTTACCCATCACTCAATGTTTTAAAAGCACTTGTAATATGAAGAAGCTATAACAGAGAGAGTGCTGTCCTTCCATTCAAAAGACCTGGGTCTCCCTCTCATTTATAGCATGTTCTAACTGTGATATATACAAACACAAAACCTCTCTGGAACCAGTTTATGTATTCATTAAGCAGGAGCCATCCCCCTTCATTCAATGGTGAGTTTGCGAATAGTTTATGTATTACTAAAAATAATTAATTAATTTAAAGTGGACCAGGCTGGCACAACCACTTTGAAAAAGAGTTCCAATGTATTTATCAAAGCCAAATCTGTGCCTCAGGCTCTGTATCTCAAAAAAACCAGCTCTCTGAATATTCTTAGAAAAAATGAATGTACACCAAGTACAAAAGCCTCTTAGATGGTTCATTCATACTAGTCAAACAATGGAAACTACTCCAAGTCCTCCAGAACCCAAATGAGCAAATAAACTGCTGCATAGTCAGACAAGCCATCGTCATATAAGCAACATCACGCAGAAGGAAAACGGAACACACTTCTTCTACATGTATGAACTTGGATGAATTTCACTCATGTAAGTTAAATAAAACAAGCCTGACTCAGAAGCAAACATATTATATGATTCCATCTATATAAGGTTTAAGAACATTTGGAACTAATAAAAATTGATATAAGGCAAAATATAAGAATAGCTGAGTTGGAAGTGGGGCAAGGATTGATGGAGAAAGGCATGAAGGAATCTTCTGAGGTGTTAGAAATGTTCTACATCTTGATTTTCATGGGTGTTATAAGGATGTGTAAAGTTAAAGAGGGCACGTTTATGATTTGTGCATAATGGTGAATATATACCATGGGCAAAGCCCAGGCCCAGGTAATGTGGGGCTCAGGTAAGAGCAGGCAAAAGCAAAAGCTTGTTTTGATTAACCATGTTCTTGTCATCTAAGCAATGACACAGTACTTTTATTTGTGGGCTCTGACAGTTCCTGCTGCCCTGCTTTGGGTATGTCACAGAGGCAATGAACTGTGGGCATGAACTTGAACAACAACAAAAAATAAAAGGAAAAGTCAGCCACGTGTGGACTGAGGATGAGCGAGTGTGTGTCAGAAGCCAAGAACTATGTTTTCTCTAATTTTGTGCATGTGAAGTACAACTGAGAATAAATAAAATAATGCCAACTTAGAAAGTTGTGATCCCTGGAAGACACAACTACGTGGTTTTAAACAGCAAAGTGCTTATAGGTTTTCTGAAAACCAGAAGAATCAAGCTGCATTGGCATTTTACAAATGAAAGTGCCCATCTGAATGCCCCACTTTGTCTACACGTCGGGGGGCGGGGGGTTAAGGAATAAGTCATAGACCATCATCCCTAAATACATTGTCTTTGCTGCATTTACAATTCAAACAGATACTCAGGGGACACAAAGAGACAAATTTGGGAGTAGGACTAATTTCTGAGGTGCAATTAGTAGATTAATAATGAAAGCAGCTATCTATTGAACACTTATCCATGAGCATGCATTAACTCACACCTTGCTAGGACCTTTTAAGGCAAGGACCATTAATACCCCAATTCTACAAGTGAGAAAACTGAGGCAGAGAGTGAAAATAATGAAGAACTTTCCCAAGGTGGCATAACTAAGGAGTGGAATGGCCAGGGTTTGAACTCAGGTAAACTTACTCCAGGATTTCTCCTGCCAGCCTACTAGGCATCACCAGAGTCTCCAGGATAGGCAGCAAGTGCCCACTAAGAGTTCTTGAACTTTATTTCGGACGCTACCTCAATTTCATAGATCCACTATACATAGACTTTATCCTAACATCTGACTCCTGTGCCTCCGTCCGCATAGCTAAAAGTTCACTGACCTCTTGACCTCCGGGCAAGATCAATGGACATTTCTGTTATGATTAGGGTTTTTCAACCATTTTATACCTGCAAAACATTAAACATTTTGTTGGCATAGGTGAAGAGTGATTTGCATATGGTTACCCTTTGGGTTGAGCCACTCACTTCTGGAATTGGCTATCACCCACACAGGACAGTTTAACAAGAGAAGCCAGGCAGTAGGTGTGAGCAAGAGCAGGGACTTCAACAGGAATGTTGGGTTCAAATCTGGTCTCCTCTACTTACTGCTATGTGATCTCAAGTAAGTTATTTAACCTCTCTGTTCTTCAGTTTTCGTATTTGCGAATCATACATATTACGGCATCTTCGTGTGGGAATATTAGAAAGAACTAATGAATTAAATTTTGTAAAACATTTAGATAAATTCCTAGTAAGCAATATTTTTTTTGAGATAAATAAATGTAGTAAGTGTACCATCTTTGGTATTAGCCTAATATGATACTCTTCATCTATTACTTTCAATAAATTATGGTCCACTCCACAAAATCTATACAATTCAATGACAATTTATTTAACTCAATATTTTCACCTAATAAAACAGACATCAAAGTCATGGTATTAAAACTCAGCAGGAAATTTTTATTTAGTGATCAAAATTTCATAACATGCTGTGGAACATAGAGATGGACACCTGAGATGAACACAGTCTTATAGGCCCACAGTGGACTATTTGGGGGGATCCTCATGAGAAGTCTTCCTGGGGTCTCCCTATCAGCCTCCCCAAGGCAGGGTTTCTGAGAAAACTGCATAACTGCTCACTTTTGTTTAACTTGAGCTCTTTCTCACAACCTGCCTCTACTTACCCTCTACTTACCATTTCAGCTTTTCAAACACATACACTAAGGACATTCCCAGTCCCTTTCCCTCAACTTAACCCCACACTCCCTGAAATACATGGTTCACCCCAGTGTCTCATCTTCAGTCAGCACCCTCCTTTGCATTCCTGAGGATATACTTTTGCTTCAATTTCCCCCATTTCTCTTTGCCTGGTCTATTTCACCCTGTCTCCCTACCATTCTCCTACTTCTCCACAAGTTACATTTCTTGTTATTTAAAAAATCTCATTAGAAGATGCCTTCTTAAGGCCCAGTTCCCTCATTCACTTGTTCTCCCACTCATTCATTAAATATATTATTAAGCACCTAACTCTCAATACATGCTATTTTTATGTCCCACAGTCTTGCTGTCAATTTCCTCCTGGGTGACATTCCTCAGAATGGGCTAAGCCAAGCCCAGGCTCACTAAACATATGGCATTTCATAACTTTGACACACTCTTTCCTCTGCTGAAAATTCCCTTCCATTCCATCTTTGTCTGGTAGACTTTTGCTCATTCTTCAGATACACAGGGATGTGAGCATGCCTCTGCTTCTGAGGCAGAATTCCAAGTCCTTCCTCTGTGTTACGAGGCTTCCCTGGGGGCTTTTATTGCTGTATTTATTATGGTACATTGTAATTATTTGTCTGAGAATTGGGAGAATCTACATTCTAAACATTATCATCTGTTTTGGTTTTCTCTATCATTTTGTGCAGTAATTCCCAACTAATATGTACAGAAAGAAGGAAGAGTAAATTGTCACGTGGTAGTTTAAGTAATCATAGTACTACATTGAAAATGAGAGACATCCATCCCCTAGGGATCAGGTCTTTGGAAACCAACCATCATTTTGGGTATGGGCACAGATGGCCTCTGACCTTCCAGGTCCCAGCTTTCTTAGGTCATAACTGGAAGATATCGCCTAGTCTTAGAGCAGTCAGTCTCCAGGGAGAATGGGATTGGGAAGGAAAGCCTATAAATGAGAATGGAGTATCCTATATACATAACACTCTGTAGTATGAAATAGGTGTGTTCAGGGAAATAAGCAAAAACTTGAGGCCATGTCTACTCTTTCCTTCCTTCTTTTTTTCTTTCTGTGTTAGGTGGGGTACTAGGGATTGAACTCAGGGGTGCTTTCCCACTGAAAGCACCCATTCCTTTTATGTTTTTTCTTTTGAGAGAGGCCCTCACTAAGTTACTAAGGCTGTCCTCAAACTTACAATCTTCCTGCCACAGTCTCCCCACTGGCTGGGATTATAGGTGTGAGGCACTATGTCTGCAAAGCCTTGCTCATCCTTGCTGAGCAGAAAGTCCCATGAAGCCCAAGTCACAGGATCCCGTTGATCAAACAGAGAAAAATAGAAGGACATTTGAAGTATACAATTAGATGCTCTGAGTAATGACCAGACCTCATTCTCATATAGAGGGGAAATGCCCCCATTAAAAAAACAGAAACAAAACAAATGGAAAAATTTTTAACTCTACACTTCTCTGAAACTGTAAGCTGTCACTACAAATAGAAATCACATCAGGTATCCTGGTATTTAGCATTATTCCTGGCCCAGGTGACTGATAAGTTTCAAAAGGAAAGGTGAGCCCCGGGTAAAAGAGGAGGAGGAGAAACACAAATTTATCTCCTTTAAAACAACATATTCTATTCACCAAAGATCCTACCCATCTTTCTGCCATCTTGGTCCCTTCTATCTATAGTTTCCTTTTCCCAAAAAACAATATGTGAAAAAGTCATGTGTTAGCTGTCAATTCATTTCTGGAGGAAAGAAAAACTTATCCTTCTAAGTAGGGGTTAAAGTCAGAAAACTCCCTGCTAGCAATAAACAAGAGTCTCCACAGCAGTTACCTGAACAAGATGGAATGAATGCATGCATGCGCTCTGGCCTGGGGCCACCTCCCTTGGTGCCAGTCAGGAAGAGCTGTGGGCGTGGGGAGAAGAGGGGGTTCAAATGGGCTGCCTCCGAGCTTCCAAATACACAACCAAGGAGGAAAGTGAGGACCCCTGATAGACACAGGAGCTTTGCCTAGCTCGCCTTGTGGCACGAAAGAGCAGGCAGCAAGAAGCAGCCCTTCCCAGGAGCGAGAAATCCTCAGGTGGCCTGGCCCCTGCCCCAGTGGCATTCCGTTAAGGCCTAATTCTCACGCATCACCTTGTACCCTGGAATCCCCCACTTTCCAAACAAACGGCCCAAAGGCCCTGACATTGGATCTTCGCGGATCTTTGCAAAGGCTGTCCCCAAAGCACACCTAACTGTGATTGGACTATGGAGGGCTGGGGGCAAGGAAGGGCGATGGGGTTCAAAAGCAAAATCATTGGAAATAATGAGCCTGTTCCGCCCCGCTCCCTGACAGCCAGGGGAGCACAGCTCCCTTTCAGATTGGGTGTCCCAGCTGGGCGGCTGAAGTAGCTGGTCACGGAGAGCTGCAAGCAAATTGCTCTGACAAGGCTGTTACTGTTGTAGGGTTCAAGGGTGCCGGCCACTAGGTCAGCGGCTGCCAATCAAGCGGACAGAAAAAGCCGCTCATTGAGCCTGTGATTTCTACCTAGGCCGCAATTATCCCTGACTATTCCTGTACCTCGGCAGCTTCTCTGATTAAACCTGCCTCCTTTTTACATCTCTTTCAGAGTGCGCTTCACACACTAATTAGTTGCCTGCTCTCCACTGAGATGTCAGACCCTCCGTCAATTTATCTCTATTTCAGCCTGCTCAGAGTGACTTCCCCAGTTATCAAAATTTAATCATGCCTTCAAAAATGTTGAAAAGTGGTCATTAGAGGCAAAAGGCCACAGGATACAATATTCATTTTTCTCTATCTTCCAGCCATCCAGCTGGCATCTATAATGGATATCCTGGGGGCTGTGAGAACACGTTGATTTATGCAACCTCGGCCCTGCTCTCACTGTGCTCCACCGGGCTGCTTGAGAGAACAGGTTTTAACAAGGTCTGAGGTGGGAGGACATTAATCACGGCAGCATTGTATGTGGAAAAGGGTGCTGTGTAGTCAAAGAACCCCCTACAGTAGGGCAGTTAGATTTTTTTTTTCTTACCACCTTCTCGGTGATAAAAGAGAGTTTGACAATTGATTAGACCTTTCTGTAACCTTGCAGCCCTGTGAAATGATGAGAGAAAGAAAAGAGGGAGAGAATGATTCTCATACCGACGCTTTTAAATGTGCAATAACTTTATGATTCTTGACTGAAACTGGCTATCAAAATCAGTCCCAACTCAATACCATCTAAAAAAGAAGATCATTCGAGGAATAAGAGCCCTTTCGTCCTGATGTGTCAGAACCAATCACAGGCGCTGGGGTCCTGCGGTGACTGCTGGCCGCCTCATACGGTAGGTTCTGATAAAAATCACATCTGATAAATTCACCTCTGCCTGCCTGCGTGGCTGGAAAGAAGGTTTTAGTCCAAAATCAACAATGATGAACTGAAATCTATCAGCAACTGGGAATTGCTTTTAACCCTCTCTCCATTTTCCTTCAGGACTGCCCCACTTTGCGACTTTGCCTCTCCCTTGGCCTTCCCACATTGTCCCCAAGCCTAAGGGAGCCAAGCATAGGACCTTCCTTCTGTCTGCAGCAGTGGCAGAGCATGCACTTGGCCCTGATATGTCAAACCCTGTGATACCCACGGCTCCTCTCCAGATTGTTTCTGCCCTGGCCTGTGGAAGCCAAGTCTCCCAGCATCACAGAAGAGGCGAGGTGATTTTCCTGCCTTTTTATTTATGGTGAAACGCCCTATGTTAACACTTTTTTGATTCTCTTTCCTGTCTTTCTTTGATGCATGTGGTGGAGGGAGAAACCGTCAAGTGAAAAGCCTTCAGAGAAACTTAAAAAGGAGCTGTGGAGCATGACAGAGAAGAGTCCTTGCGATGATTTACTGTGAGCCTTTTGTACCTGCTCTCATGTGCTCACCCACTCTCATATTCTCCCCATTTGGAAGCCCAAAATGACCGACTTTCTTTATGATCTCAGAATTCATCCCTGGTCTGGAACAGTCACGGGACTAGCACATACAGAAGAATTTGGAGGTGTGTCATGACCTCACAGTGCCCAGCTGGGGAGCTCAGAGAGCTGAGGGAGTCTCTTTCATTTAGGCTGGGGTGGGAAAGGAGGCGATCCATCCATTGGACTGATCCACAACTGTGGAGCTCATGCCCTGGCCAGAGTTCTCCCAGGCCCCTTCTCAGTGTCTAGTAGGATTGGATTTACAACCTAATCTAGAAATGGACCAGACCAGGAAAGAGGGAGGGAGATCAGAAGGAAGTCAGGGGCTGGTTCACTTGTTTTGCTGACTCTCCACCCAGCATTCACTGTCGTCCTAGGGAACATACCCCCGATAGAAGGGAAAGAACATGGATCTGCTAACGATGATTTAGAAATACAGAAATGTGATAAGAAAGGGTTGTACACATCTGCTTTGAAATGATGGTTTTATCAACAATGGATTCTGGAAACATTGTCCTTAGGACACCTGCAGCCACATCCCTTATCAAGCTAAAAGACTAGATTCCTGCCTTAGGCTTCACTTTCCAGCTCATAATTGCATCACTCCAGATGCTCTGACTTTCTTTTTTTTAATTTTTAAATTTGTTTTAATCATTTATACATGACAGTAGAATATATTTATGCACTTTGATATATCATACATAAATGGGGTATAATTTCTATTTTTCCAAGTGTACATGTTGTAGAATCATATCAGTCATGCAGTCATATATATACATAAGGTAATAATGTCTGTTTCATGATCCCACATTCAACATAACCAAGGACTCTCTTTTTTCAGTAACATAAAGTAACATTCTTGCTACTTCTGATCTCCTGGAACTTGAGGATACACCCAAGCACTAGGCAGTGTGGCTAGTACATACTCCAGGCATAGATAACCCTCAGAAAAGGGAAAAATACACATAAGGTTACAAACATCTGTGAATTATTGATCCAATAAATGACCAGAATGATATAATCTGTCACTATGAGACAACAGAGACTCTCTCAAGCTTGCAAATCCAATGGGATCCAAAGGGAGAAAATGTCTTCAAGAAGTAAAATGGAAAGAGAATGTGTTTGCATCTTTTTCTTTTATGGCCATCATAATTCTAGATAAAAAAGGAAGACATTTTACATGATCTTCAGAGTATGAGTTAAAAAGCATAAATCTGTAAATTTAAATGCACATAAAAGAAATTTATTTATTTTTAAAATAATGCTATCTGATTTTATTTACTCTACTGGGAAGCATGTCTCTGCTTTACTTGAATTGTTTCACCATGCCAGCATTTACAAAACATGAAAAGTAATCTATCTGCCTTACATTCAGGTGATATTATTTTAAAGCAAGGATACTTAACCTGGGAACCACAAACAGTGATTCTCACCCCTCCACAAGACCCTTTGATATAATTTTTGATACATTTTTAGAGGGTTGGAAAACTATAACATTTTCATTTTCACTTCCTTGCAGCTAAAATTAGCATTTCATTCCATTATGAATGTAAACCAAAGAGTACACTGGCCTTGGCCCTTTCCATGACTTTGTCATCAATAGAAATTATAGGTATTTTCACATCGAATTGCCCTTAGCCCTTGTTCCAGATATCTCTAAACATCATTTATATTTATCTCTTCTTTGAAATTATAGCTGTTATTAAACTTGTTGCTAGAACTCATTACTTAATGCATTCATAAATAAAGACATATCATACTGTAATGTACATTTTAACATTCATAATAGTATTTCAATATAATTTATTTTCTTTAAAATCCTATGGATTTTCTTATGTATATTTACAACACTATTCTGAAAAGGGATGGGTGGGCTCTCCACACTGTTAATGTGGTCCCTGACCAAGTGGAAGAGAATGTGTGTTCAATGTTCAATGCACACATAGTGTTCAGAATAGTGGTCAATGAATCCTAACGTTGTCCAAATCCTGCTAGACTTAAATCCCCATTATTTTTCCCACCCCAGTTTTCATCCATTCCCACCTCACCACTTTGGGCTTGCACATTTTCCTGTGTGTCCATATTTACTAAGGATGCCTAAGGATCACCAGAAGTATATGAGCAATGCACGAATCTTTATCTGCTGAGAATGTAAAATAAGTGGGGAATTCAGCTAGATGATAGCTGAGGTTCTTGAAGACTCCACAGTTTTGAAAGCAGCACAACAACTATGCTGATGACGATATCTTTGAATGTCTGTCCAGGTCTAATGCCAGCCTCTTAGAATAGTCATGACACTCTTTACCTTCATTAACGCCCCTACCCATCAATTGTCTCCATCAAGAGTTATCTCTTTTAAGTAATCTGAGTTGAGGGTGATATATCAGAAGATTTTTAACATCATCCCAAGCAAGTCTTATTCTGCCATTTGAAAATATTGAGCTTTTTAAAATAAACGAGGTAAGATTGTGAAAAAAAAATATCCAAAATTTAAGAACCAATATTCTAAATTAAACACAGGAAGGTGAAAAGACATTCTTTGCCAAAGTTTGAGAAATTCCCACTTCCGAGAAAATGAAGTGGGTGTTCTTTCTCCTAAGCTTCCCAGTAAGTACAACTAAAAATACTGGACATTGTATACAAAACAAAATATTAATTCTGAAAGAAGAATGTAAACTAGCTGGGGACATCAGTGTTCAAGTGAAATCACTCTGGCATGTTCTCTGGGTTTTCTTCTAACCTTACATATTCTAGACTTGGAGCAGAAGCCAGCCAAACCAGAAATGTCAAAGGGAACAGGAAAAAAAGGAAAAAAAAAAAAAAAGGTCCAGTGAAAATTTTTGCTGGCTCTAGCCAAATACCAGGTAAGGGACATCCTAGCAAGAGAGAAAACTTTTAGACAATAATCACTCTACAATACAAGAAGTAGGACTCTCCCCATCTCCTTGCAGTAATCAAGCCACCCTCAAACAATACAGGGAGCAGGAACAAAAATAAATAAACAAAAGGCAACAGTCAATCACCACAGGGGAAAAAAATAACATAGCCACAGCCCCACACAGTACCTCCATTAGCCAAGGCCAAATAGGGAGCTAGACTTCCACACCTCCAAGGCTGTAACAATGCACCTTAACACCTCTACAAGAGTAATTTCAGAGTTCAAGCATGGAGTCAGGACATTCATCTCTTCCAGCTGGTGATCAACCCTCTCCCATCATGGTGTCAGTGGGGACTACCGGGGAGCCTAGACTTCCATTACAGCCACGTATCTACTCTGCACTCAGGTGTCAGGGAGACCTAGCCAAGAAGTAGGACTCTCCCCATCTCCTTGTAGTAATCAAGCCACCCTCACAACGATATCAGTACCAACCACTTGGGAGACACACTCCCACTCCTACCTAGGAGAAACAAGGAAGTACCCTCGTCACAAAGTGTCATCCAAACAGTGAACATGGACTTCTAACTCCATCTGGAAGTAACAAAGTGATATCCCTGTTTCTCTGCCATATCAGTGTCAGAGAAATATAGCTAAAACAGAAAACTTAAATGAGATCAAAAGCTCAAATAAAATCCTGCAGTGGTAGGGGCAGCCTCATTACCATCCAAGGTATTTTATGAAAATGTTCAGGTTTCTTTTAAAGAATGACTAGTTATGACAAGTTTCAGAAAGATCTAAAACTGAATATACAAAAAGATCAATAGATTCCAACATTGGGAAGACAGAGAAGTGAGAATTGTTCCCCCTCAAAAAAACTTCTGAAGCAGTCATGATAAAAATGCTTTAATGAGCAATTACAAAGGAAATAAAAGTATGTCAGGTTTTTGTACTTCACCTGGGCTGGGAAAATTATGACACTAGTAGACTGTGATGAGTCATGCATATATAATATACCACTTAGAGAAACCACTAAAAACATACACAAAAGATACACTCAAACACACCATAGATAGATCAAAATGGAATCCTAGAAAGTATGTTTAAGTAAACCACAGGAGTGTAAGAAAAAGAATAGAAAACCAAAAAACAAAAGAGAGAAAACAAACATAAAATACAAATAAATAAATAAAAAGCACAGATAAGACTTAATATATCAATAATTATATTAAGTGCAAAATGTCTATCACAATTAAAAGACAAAGATTGGAAGATTGGACTGAAAATCATGACTAATTATACTTGCCTATAGGAAATTCACTTTTTAAAATTTTTTATTGTATTTGTTCTTTTTAGTTATACATGACAGTGGAATGATGAACATTTTTTCATACATTTGTGATTAATTGTATATCTTCTTTGGTGAAGAATTGTATATCAATTGTATGTCTTCATTTGTTGATTGGATTATTTGGGGGTTTTTTGGGTATCATACATACATGGATTATAACTTCCCATTCTGGTTGTACATGATGCAGAGTTACACTGGTCGTGCATTAATATATGAACATGCAAAAGTTAGTCTGATTCATTCACTGTCTTTCCCATTCCTAACCCCCTTTATTCCCCCCATTCCCCCTCATCCCAATCTTGAAGACCTCCACTTCTCCCCCAACCCTTGCATATTGTGAGTCAGAATCCCATTTCAGAGAGAACATTTGGCCTTTGGTTTTGGGGAATTGGCTTATTTCACTTAGCATAATAGTCTCCAGTTCCATTCATTTACCAGCAAATGATATAATTTAATTCTTCTTTATGGCTGAGTAATATTCCATTATTATATGTACCACATTTTCTTTATCCATTCATCTACTGAAGGGCACAGCTAACTTATTGTGAATTGAGCTGCTATGAATATTGATGTGGCCACATTATTATAATAAGCTGAAAGTACTTTGGGTATATGCCAAGGAGTGGGATAACTGTGTTAAATGGTGGTTCCATTTTAAGTTTTCGGAGGAATCTCCATACTGCTTTCCAGAATGGTTGCACTAACCTGTAGTCCCACCAACAATGTATGTGTGTACCTTTCTCCCCACATCCTCACCAACATTTATTGTTACTTTTATTCTTTTATTATTATTTTATTATTATTATATATTTATTATTTATTATTATTATTTTATACTTTTATTATTATTTTATAATTATTTTATTCTTTTATTATTATTATATTTATTATTATTATTATTATTAGTTTTAGGTGAACACAATACCTTTATCTTATTTATTTATATATGGTGCTGAGGATCAAACCCAGGGCCTCTCACATACTAGGCGAGCACTGTATCGCTGAGCCAAAAATTGTTGCTGTTCTGACTGGAGTGAAATGGAATCTCAATATATATTTGCAGTTCTCTAATAGCTAGAGATGTTGAACATTTTTTCATACATCCATTGATCAATTCTATATCTTCTTTTGTGAAGTGTCTATTCAGTTCCTTTACTCATTTGCTGATTGGATTATTTGGTTCTTTGGTGTTAAGATTTTTTAACCTTGCATGATCTATCTAAGGTGCAGATGTCAAAGATTTTCTCCCATTCTGTAGGCTGTTTATGTTCTTGATTTTTCCTTTGGTGCAAAGAAACTTTTTGGTTTGATACTGTCAATTTATTGATGCTTGATTTTACTTCTTGCACTTTAGAAGTCTTGTTGAGGGATTCAGTTCCTGAGCAGACATGGTGGAGATTTGGACCTAATATTTCTTCTAGTAAGCTCAGGGTCCCTGGTCTAATTCCTAGGTCCTCAATCCACTTTGAGTTGAGTTTTGTGCTGAGTGAGAGACAGGTGTGTAATTTCATTTTGTTACATATGGATTTCCAGTTTTCCCACATTGGTATTGTGATGACTCCTGCTTCACTATTCTTGCTGAGGATTGATTTGGCTTTCTGGGCCTCTTATTTTTCCAAATGAATTTCATGACTGCTTTTTCTACTTCTGTGAAGAATGTCATCAGAACTTTAATAGAAATGGCTTTGAATCTGTATAGTGGCTTTGGTGATAGGTCCATTTTTTTTATTGGTTATTCAAAACATTACAAAACTCTTGACATATCATATTTCATATATTCGATTCAAGTGGGTTATGAACTCCCATTTTTACCCCAAATACAGATTGCAGAATCACATCGATTACACATCCACATTTTTACATTATGCCATATTAGTAACTGTTGTATTCTGCTACCTTTCCTATCCTCTACTACCCCCCCTCCCCTCCCCTCCCATCTTCTCTCTCTATCCCATCTGTTGTAATTTAATTCTTTCCCTTGTTTTTTTTCCCTTCCCCCTCACAACCTCTTATACATAATTTTGTATAACAATGAGGGTCTCCTTCCATTTCCATGCAATTTCCCTATTCTCTCCCTTTCCCTCCCACCTCCTGTCTCTGTTTAATGTTAATCTTTTCCTCCTGCTCTTCCTCCCTGCTCTGTTCTTAGTTGCTCTTATTATATCAAAGAAGACGTTTGACAATATTAATTCTGCCTATCCAAGAACATGGGAGATCTTTCCATCTCCTAAGGTCTTCTTCAATTTCTTTCTTTAGTATTTGTAGTTTTCATTGTAGAGGTCTTTCACCTCTTTGGTTAGATTGATTTACAAATGTTTTATTTTCTTTGAGGTTATTGAAATGAGATAGTTTTCCTAATTTCTCTTTTAATTGATTAATCACTGATGTATAGGAATGAAATTAAATTTATGGTTGCTAATTTTATATCCTGCTACTTTGCTGAATTCATTTATGGGGGGTTTGTTGTTGTTGTTGTTGCCAGGGATTGAACCCTGGGTCATTTAACCCCTGAGTCCCATCCCCTGCCCATTTGACATTTTATTTAGAGATAGGGTCCACTGAGTTCCTTAGGGCCTCCCCATGTTACTGAGACTGGCTTTGAACTTGCAATCCTCCTGCCTCAGCCCCCCAAGCCATTGGGATTACAGGTGTGTGCCGCTGCACCTGGCTCTGGTGGAGTTTTGGGGGTCTTCTAAATATAAAATCATGTCATCAGCAAATAGGGATAGTTTGAATTCTTCTTTTCCTATTGTACCATTTTAATTTCTTTATTCTGTCTAATTGCTCAGGCTATAGTTTCAAGGACTATATTGAACAGGAAGTGGTGAAAGAGGGCATCCCTGTCTTGTTTCAGTTTTTAGAAAAAATTCTTTCAATTTTTCTCTATTTAAAATGATGTTGGCTTGGGTTTAGCATATATAACTTTTACAATGTTAAGGTATGTTACTACAGTCCCTGGTTTTTCTAGTGTTTTGAACGTGAAGGGGTGCTGATTTTGTAAAATGCTTTCTCTGCATCTATTGAAGTAATAATGCAATTTCAACTTATTGATGAATTATATTTATTGAATTCTGTTATGTTTAATCAACCTTGCATCTCTTGGATGAACTCCACTTGATCGTGGTGTACTATCTTTTAAAATGTTTTTGTCTGCAATTTGCAAGTATTTTTTAAGGATTTGTGCATCTATGTCCCTTAGGGATATTGGTCTGAAATGTTCTTTCTTTGATATGTCTTTGCCTGGTTTTGGTATCGGGGGATACTAGCTTCTTAGAATAAGTTTGGAAGAATTCCTTCCTTTTCTATTTCATGAAATAATTTGAGGAGGATTGGTGTTAGTTCTTCTTTGAAGGTCTCATAGAACTCAGCTGAGAATCTATCTGGTCCTGGGCTTTTCTTGGTATTCTTTGGATGGCATCTTCAATTTCATTGCTTGAAATTGATCTGTTCAAATTTTCTGTATCCTTCTGATTCAATGTGGGTAGGTCACATGTCTCTAGAAATTTATCAATGTCTTCAAGTTTTCTATCTTATTAGACTATAAAATTTCAAAATAGGTTCTATTATCTGTATTTCAGTAATGTCCATCATGATGATTCCTTTTTCATTTCAAATTTTAGTAATTTGAGTTTTCTCTCTTTCTCTTTGTTAACTTAGCTAAGGGTTTATCAATTTTATTGATTTTTTTTTCAAAGAATCAACTTTTAGTTTTGTCGATTTTTTTGGATTATTTTTTTGTTTCAATTTCTTTGATTCAGTTCTGATTTTACTTATTTCCTGTCTTCCACTGCTTTTGGTATTGATTTGTTCTAGGGCTTTGAGATGTAATATTAGGTTATTAATTTGTTAACTTTCTATTCTTTTAATGAATGAGCTCAATGCGGTGAACATTTCTCTTAGCACTGCCTTCATCATGTCCCAGAGATTTTGATATGTTGTATCACTGTTCTCATTTACCTCTAAGTATTTTTTATTTCATCCCTGATTTCTTCTGTTATTCAGCAGAATATTTAGTCTCTATGTGTTAGAGTAGCTTCTATTTTTTATTTTAACATTGATTTCTGATTTCATTCCATTATGATCTGATAGGATTTAAGGTACTGTCTCTATTTTTTTTTTTTTGTATTTGCTAAGAGCTGCTTTGTGGCCTAAGATACATTCTACTTTAGAGAAGGATCCATACCCTGCTGAGAAGAAAGTGTATTCACTGCTTGATGAATGAAATATTCTATATATGTCTGTTAAGTCTAAATTATTAATTGTATTTTTGAGTTCTATAGTTTCTTCATTTAGTTTCAGTTTGGAGTATCTATTGGAGATAGAGATAGTGAGATGTGTTAAAGTCACCCAGTATTATTATGCTCTGGTCTATGTGCTTCTTGAAATTGTGAAGGATTTGTTTGATGAATGTAGATGTTTCATTGTTTGGGGCATAAATATGTATGGTTGCTATGTTTTGTTGACGTATAATTCCCTTAAGCAGTATAAAATGGCCTTCTTTGTCCCTTCTGATTAACTTCAACTTGAAGTCCACTGTATCTAATGTGGGGATAGAAACACCTGCTTGTTCATGTGATCCCTGAGAATGATATGTTTTGCTCTATCCTTTTACCCTCACTCTGTGGATATCTTTGCCTAAAAGGTGAGTCTCTTGGAGACAGCATATTGTTGAGTTTTTTTTTTAAATCCAATCTTCCAGTCTATGCCTTTTCATTGATGAGTTTAGGGCATTTATATTCAATGTAATTATTTAGATATGATTTTATTTCCTGCCATTTTCATTTATTTCTGGTTTAAAATTTGAATTTGTTTCTCCATTAATTCACTGTCCCTCCCTTTACTGGTTTTACATTCATTTTTATTTCTTCTTCATGAAATATTGAGTATGTTTTGTAATGCAGACTTTCTAGTTGTGAATTCTTTTAATTCTTGTTTGTCATGGAAGGTTTTTATTTTGTCATCAATTCTGAAGCTTAATTTTGCTGGGTATAGTATTCTTTCAAAGAATATATATTATTCCAAGGCCTCCTAGTTTTTAGGGTCTGGCTTGGGAGATCAGCTGAGATCTGTATTGCTTTCCCTCTAAAGTTTGCCTGTTGTTTTTCTCTGGCAGCCTTTAAAAGTCTATTCTCATTCTGTATGTTAAGCATTTTCATAATAATGTGCCTTGCTGTTGTATTGTTGTGTATCTGGAGTCCTGTAAGCCTCCTTTAGGTTCAGAAAATTTTTTGAAATTATTTCATTGAAAAGATTGTGCATTCCTTTCATTTGTATCTCTGAGGCTTCATTTATGTCAATAAACCTTATATTTGGTCTTTTCACTTTATCCAATATTTCTTGCAAGTTCTGTTTATGGTCTCTTAACATTTTTTCTCCATGGCCAACTTTGTTTTCAAGATTACATATTTTGTCTTCATTGCCTGAAATTCTGCCTTCCAAGTGATCTAGGCTATTGGTGATGTTTTTGATTGAAATTTTAATATGGTTTATTGATTCCTTCATTTTTGAAGATTTCTGCTTGGTTTTTATTCAAAATCTCTCTTTATTGAGGTGAGATTTCACTTCCTGTATTTTCTCTCTGATTTCAGTCCTTATGATGTCCTTTACTTTACAATCAGTTTAAATATGAATATTCTAAACTTCTCTGACATTTTTTCCACTGTGGTGTCAATGCATATGGTTAGTGGAGTATCTTGGTTTGCTTGAGGCAATTTGTTCCCTTGCTTTTTCATGTTGTTTGTGTGTCTGCCCATCTAACAGTATGGATCCGTGGCAGTAGAGTATCTACCCTGTGAATTTACAATGTCCCTGAAGGTTTATAGTACATCACTGTTTAGAAGAAGACAAATAATAACAACAACCAATGTAAAGCATATACAGAATTAAAACAATTATTTCCTACAATGGCATCTACAATGTTAATAATCACAATAAACAGAAATGATATGATCGGCTTTGGCCTACAATTAAAAACAGCAAGTTTGAAAAAGGGTTTACAATTTCACATTGTGGATAGGGAGAGAACAGAAGTGATATAGGAAGTGATGATTATGAGGGAGAAGGAGAGAAAATAGTAGTAAAAAATTAAAGGAAGAGTGAAAGAGAAAACAATGGAGATTGGCTGTTAGTGGAAGAAAAGTGAGAAAGAGAATCAAGAGAAACAGATCAGTAAGAGAAATATGTAAATAAATAAATATATATATATATATATATACTATATATATAATATATATATATATATATGAATACAAAAAAATACAAAACTGACATATACTAATCAAACATCCTAGTCTTCAAAAAACTGATCCATGAAAATGACTGGCTTCAAAAATGCTAGAAATGAAATATATATATATATATATATATATATATATATATATATATATATAT
>NW_025999998.1:20160869-20178334 GCF_001458135.2 Marmota marmota marmota | reverse complement strand
TGCATTTGTGTATATATATATATATATATATATATATATATATGTATGTATAAATGTCCATGTACCATTAAGGTCACAATTAAACAGAGAAAAGAAAGAAAAAAAAAGATAAAAAAGAAAAGGGGGAAAAATCTTTATGAAAATATAAAGAATTCTTTCCAGTGGAGTTCAAAGATTCTCAGCTTCTCTGCTCAGCAGTTTCAGGTGAAGTTATCTGGAGCATGATGCTCCACCCTCAGACTGCAGGAGTAGGAGATATAATCCCGTAGGCAGATTCCCAGGAGGCAGGGTTTAGGCTTAGGTGGACTCCAGGCTCTTCGCTGAGAGCCAATTGGTCTCCAGGTTTTACATTGCACCTCCAGTGCCCAGTAATTCCCAGTCCACTCTGGAAGATTGTATCCCAGAGATCTCTCCTGGGTTCTCCTCATGTGGTAGAGGAGCTAATTCCTAGTCCCCTACATCACTAGCAGCCCCCATGTTTCCTGATCTTGGGCTCAAGTCACCAAATTCAATTTCTACCATGCCTGCCCTTACCAATTCCTGGCCAGACCTGTCTCCCAGTTGGTCCTGGAAGCAGCCAGATTTGAGGAAGAGGGGTAGATCCAGGTGGGTTTCCATGAGCAGTTGTCCATGTATAAACATCTCTCAAGTTTGATTCTCTCCCAGCCACTTACGCATACTCTCTGTGTGTTTACTGAGCCTGTATTTTGGGCCAAACTTGGGTTTTCCAGGAATCAGCTCCCTTAGCTATGGGCCCCTGCACCACAACTGCAAAATGGTTCTTTCCTTTGTCCTCTGCCTACCACCTGGAGAGATGGTGGCTTCTTTCCTTCACAAAGTATTGTGCAGCAGGCCTTTCAGGCTTGATGGACAATGTCCTTGATCTGTAAATGATCTATACCCACACAGGCCTCAGGGTATAGGTTCCTTTAATTCACTTGTCCTTCCACTTTGCTCGTGGAGGGACTGCTCTGGCTGGTGCTTCTGACCGGGCTGCAGCAGTGGCTCTGCTGTTGGGGATTTCTTCTTTATTTTATTATAGCCAAACGCCTAAGTCCCCAATCTGCTTTGAATGTCTAGTTTTAAATTCCAGTAAAGCCCCCACCCTTTTTGTTGTTGTCACTGTTCACTCACCTTGCTGAGAAGCTGCATGTCTGCTTTCTTGGTTTCATGGCACAGAGCAGCCAGGAAGAAGACCTCCTCTAGTCCACCATCTTGATACAGTTAAGATGAATGTACAAGTTCAAAAAAAGATTGATTATTCAAATATTCAAAGGAAATCAGGAGTGACTCTACTAATTTCAAATAAAGTAGATATCTAAGCAATAAAAATGACCAGGGACATTGTATAGTCATAAAAGGGTCAAGCCATCAAGAAGACATAGCACTGCAAACATGTATACACATCAAATAACAGAGATGAAAGATATGTCAAGTAAAAAAGGAAAGAAATAGATACAAACAGCAATTATAGTTGGAGACCAATGCACCTGTCAACAATTGACAGAGTAACTAGGAAGAAAATCAACAAGAATATAGAGAAACTCAATACCACCATTAACCAACAAGATCTGACATCTATAGAACCCTACATCCTACAGTAACAGAACACATATTTTTATCAAGTATCCATGGGGCATACCCCAACAAAGACCATATCCTGAGACATAAAAAAAATGTAAAATAATTGAAATAATACAAAATATGCTCTTTAACCACAGTGGAAAAAAGTTGAATTTGATTTAAAAAATAAATAAAATAAAACAGAAAAATCTCCAAATACTTAAAAAGTGAACAAGTCACTTATAAATAATCCATAGGTTAAAGAAGAATTTACAGAGGAAATTAAAAAAAATAGATTGAACTAAATTAAAACAAAATTATAGCATTTCAAAATGTGTGGGACATAACTACAGTGTTGAGAGGAAAAATGTATAACAATAAATACATATCTTAGAAAATAGGAAAAGTCTCAAATCAGTCTAAGCATCCTCCCCAGTAACCTAAACAAAATAAGGAAACTAAATCCAAAACAAGTGAGGAAAAGAAAGAAACAGTAGAAATCAATGTAACTTATAGCAGAAAAACAATAGAAATATATTAATAGAAAAAAAGCTGGTTTTTAGAAAATATCAATAAGATTGACAAACTCCTCGTAGGATTGAGAAACAAAACAATGAAAGACACAAATTAGGGAGTTGTTCTGGTAGAAGGAAAACTATCTCAGACATAAATTAAGACATGCAGAAATAAATGAAGCACTACAGAGAGGTTATGTATGTGGATAAATTGAGTTTGTATTATTTTTTAAATCCATAATAAATCTCTTAAGGAATTAAAATGTAAATATGATTCAAAATTATAACAATAAAAACACCAAAGTAAGAAGGGTGTGTTTTTAAAACATGTCACTGAATGTTTTTAAAACATGTCACCTGGGTGTGTTTTTAAAACATGTCACTGAATCTTTGAGTCTTCTCCATCAATAGGTATGGACTACATCCCCTTTCCTGGAATCTAGGTGGGCTTGTGTTTGGTTACATCATAGAGTGTGGTAGAAATGACAATATAATTTCCCAGGCTGGAGTATCACAGCCCATTCAACTTGCTTTCTTGCACCCACCATATATGTATGACTAATTTCTAACTATCATTCTAGACAGCCACTTATAGGATCTTTTATCATTAACTTCAGTTGAGCCCATCCTTTGGCCATTGCAATGCATATACCACACTTGTAGATAATGAAGCCACCTTCTTCATTCCCAGCCATTCATGTCATACCAGCTGGGGACCCACACATCAGGAAGCAGAGAGAGACTAGTTCTGTCATGCTTTTCAAAACCTGAACATAACGAGTTACCTCTTCTCTGATGTCACTAAATTCTTAGGATAGTGCGTTATACTGCCAATATAACAAGAATATAGAGTTAGAGTTATCTTAATGCCCTAGAACTCTCTGGGGAATAATAAAATAACTCATTTGTATTAGAGTCTGATAGGTCAAGGACACATTCTGTACTCTTTAGGATTACCTCCCAAACCACAGGAAATATATAATTAAGTTGCATACGCAAATAGTTCTCATTTTGCATTTGCTACTCAAGTTTTGTTTTTGTTTTGAAGCAAGCTCCTAGAGAAGTTTCTCAGGAGAAATCAGTGCAATATTTTAGAAGTTCATAAAATTGCCAGTTTCAGTTACCTGTGTTACCTTCACACCTCTCTCCATTGCCCAGCCTGCACATTACACCATCATGTAAAACTATCATGAGCACAGATAACAAAAGTGGTCTGAAAATGCCCAATGGTCAATGCATTTGTGTCTAGATCCTACGAAAGCATAAGATCCTGAAATAAATACTGGAAAATCTCTTTCCAGTTTCAGTTCTAGCAAAGGAGAAGACTTGACATATTGAACTTGAGTTCTAGTTTTATCTTTGTCACAATATAACTTTGTGACCTGGGAAAATCACTTAAAATTTAAGATTCAGTTTTATAAAATCAAGAATCTTGTAACCAAAAGATAGGAATTTACCCACCCGTTTTACAATATAAAATCATAAAATAAAAGGATTGCATGAGATCATCACTAAACCTCTGTGGATTTTGAAATTAGATCGAAAAACATTTGCCTTCACAAAGAATGTAGGTTCTAGTCTTAGACATAAAGCACTGAGAATTATAGTTAAGCACTTAAACAAAAACTTTTTTTTCCCCTCTCATTCTACCAATTACTCTTTCTTACTCCTCCACATTCTCTCTCTCTCTTAACCCACAACTACAGATATGTATGAAAGCTATAATTTTCATTAAAAGACTCATGCAGATTCATAGCAGAAGCTATGCCGATTTCCAAATTTAAAGTGCAAACAGACAATTAACCCACAAAATAGAGCTCATACAATATTTGTTTCTAGTTTCTAGTTATATGTCAGCAAAATGAAAATGTGGCAATGCTGGATAACATCTGCTTGGAAGAAATTTGGTACAAGCAACTACAACTCTCATTCCTACATTATTCTGTGCACGCAAAGCACAACAGAAATGCAGATTCAAAATCTATTATAGGATATCCAGTGAAGACTAAGGTTAGGTGGGGTTTTAGATCACTGGAAATAGAGCATGAGCTTTTGGAAAGATTACATTCTTGGAAAATATGCACCCCAATGTAGCAAGATATTGAAGGGTCTTCCTGTCTCAGTTTCATCCAAAGTATAAAAATAACAACAGATAACAGAAGAAGTTGTGAGGGTGTAGGGGATTTGCACAGTGGGAGCCTGAGGACCTACTGGATGATTCTCTGATGCTTCACCCATAATGAGGACATAAACACTGTCAAAATTGTGCAGAGCTTGATTGGTGCTGTGACAAATTAATTCCAGGAGTGAATACTGAATTAGCCTGATTTTTAGAGTTTAGTGGAATCAGGAAAACATGAGACTCTGATGGTCTACATGTCAGTCAGGCGTGAAATAAAGTTATTTTGGGTTGCTTCAGATGTTGCACAGAAAAGGCTGCATGTGAGAAATCTCAGGGGATGGAAACCAAAAATTTCTAAGGGTTTTGGAAGGACAAAGCTTACAGAATAGAGATAGGTCAATAAAATATTGATCACATGCCCCAGCAACTGGGAGAACCATGTTCCCAAAGTACTCATGATAGCACCCATGAGAAAAAGTTATCATTTCTATTTCTATCTGAGAATGTGTCTTATCCCATTGTGTTGCTATAACAAAATACTTGAGACTGGGTACTTTAAAGAAATTTACTTGGCTTGTGATTCTGATGGCTAGGTTCAAAAATTATGGCAGAGCATCCTGGTGCAGGCTCCCTGAATGCATTACAACATGGTGGAAAAGCAGAAAGAGAAATGGCCGCATGCAGAAGGTCAAGCAAGAGCGGTGAACTCGCTTCATAACAACCTGCATTCTAGAGAATTAATCTCATCAGACTTGACTCCCTAGAGATAGTGCTAATCCATTCATGAGGGTGGTTCTGCCAAGTCCTAATTAACTTACTGAGACCGTTTCTCTTACAGGCTCTACCACCTCAACACCACCATAGCAGGGAACATGCAAGCTTCTAGCACATGAACCTTTGGGGGACAGCCATACCAATCCAAAGCAAAATATGAACCAATATTGCAAAGTCCCAGTCAAGGATGAACTTTTGGCATTCTGTAAGTCTCTTCCTGTATGCTACCCAAAATCCAGAGGGGTCAAAAACCTAAATAAACAAGCTGAGAAAAGTAGATCAAGAAGAAGAAAAATAAAAAGAAGCCCTAGTTGGAGTTAGGGAGAAATTTTAATTTTAAATCACTTTTATCATTTTAATTATAACATGGAGTGGATTTCTGATAACCTAAGAGTAATAAGAAAAGCTTGGTGAATTTTCATCCAAGGTGAAAAAGAACTTGCCACCATGAGTATGTTTTCAAAGGGCAAGGAGAGTCAGAATTAAGTTGCCTCGTGATTAGACTCCAAGAATGTAATCTGTTAAAACATGTGCCCTATTTTAAGTCTTTTTTATTTACCTATGCAAAAAATTGTCTCATTTATTTATATTACTAATACAAAAGTAAACTGAAAAGTTTTGCTATTTCATATTTGATTTGGGGGAAGTTATAAAATACAGGTATAATCAGCTGGTATATGTACTAGGCAGGGTTCTATAGAGGAATAGAATCAACAAGATATGTATATGTATGATTATAAAAAAGGGATTTATTTGATTATTTTACATAATCAGAAGGTGAATTTCCCCACAATGGCCATCTGCATGCCAGAGACCAGGAAGAACCAGTAGCTGCTCAGTCCAAAAGAAGGTAGGGCCTCAGAACAAGAGAGACCAATGATGCAGCCCCAGTCTGAGGCTGAAAGCCTAGATGTCCCTGGAGAACAGCTGTTGAGAATTCACTCTGGATGAGTGAAAGTGCTGGAGGCCAATGTCCACAGGTAAGGCAGCAACAATAGAGGAACCCGCCCATAAGAATACAGCTTGCATCCCCTGGGGCTTCCTCCTTCTCCTGCCTTTTGTTCCACCCAGGGCCCCTTGCCTATTGGATTATGCTGCCCACATTCTGGTTAGGTCTCTCACCTCAGTTTGTTGTCTCACATGACAATCATCTCTGGAAATAGCTTCATTGGCATACCCAAAAGTTTTTTCATTTTAGGCATCTCTTAATCCACAAACTGATAATCCAGATTAACCATCATGATATGCAAGAATAGTACAAAAAAAATGAGAAGAAGCTAGCCCTAAATAGTAAATCTTATTTTTTAAGAACTGGTGTCTTCCTATTAAACTGTTTTCACCAATATTTATTAATAAAAATCTATCTATCATGTGTTGAGTCTTAAGCATTGAAGAAAAAGAAATATAGGCTATTTGCTGTGGCCAAGTTTTGCTCATCTATTTCTAAAATCACTGTTTAATAATATCCTCATCTCATTACATGAGGAAATTGTACTGACACTTGATGCCATTTCTCTGGAGGCTATAATAGCTTTGTGCTCACATGTCCTCTATAGATGGTCTGGTTCACCCTAAGAATCAGCAGAATGCACTGCACAAGGATGAGCTGAAATTGGCTATCCTCTGATGCCAGGGATTAGAGTAGGATAACAATTCTTCATCTATATTGGGGCCACATGCTATAGAAAAATCAGGATCCATCAAAGTCTACTTTGTTCTATGTGAACTCTGCCTAAATCCTCTAGTACTCTGCCGAAGTCCTCTGGTCTTTTCTTCAATCAATGTACTTGTCCATGAGAAGGAAGAATCTTATCTTTTTTATATTGTTGTGGGCAAACAGAATTTGTGTTTGACTATATACATATCATACTGAAAGACTAAGGGTTTTGTCTTAGCTACAGAAGAATAAGTTAATGTGGGTACTGTTGTATATCTATAACTCCTTAACATTAACATATGGTATTCCTAGTTTGTGCCTTTATTCTTTATTGTGTCCAAATAAAGAACTTGTATCAGAATACTTTCGTTTTCATTATGCAAATGAGCTATAATTCACTGGTCAAATGCAATGGCATCTGGTTATGATAACTGCATTTTACATCTATGTAATGGAAAATATATCTCATTACTTTTATATTAGTTCCACTGCTGATATTTCTGAGATCCAATAGTCTGAACTGTATTTTTCTTTTTCTCTTCCACCACAAGAAAGTGTATTTCCAATATGTACATGTACATAAAACTCTATTGTAGAATATACATAGTGGGTATTCAGTTAATGCTTGCTCAATTACGAAGAGCACTGTACTAGTGCACAAACTCTTATCAATGTAGTAAAAGTCATCTGCACACTACAGGCGAGTAGGAACAAATTCATGTTTGATTATCAATTTGTTTGCATTGATCAAGTGATTCCATATGCATTTTTATCAAACTATTCACTGGTGTATTTTTTTTTTCTCATGGAAGTATAAAAAGACACCCTGAATGGAATTAGACCACAGTTTAGTGAGGACACATTGATGCTGTGACATCTCTATTTCAGAAACCTGAACACGCAGGAAGTAAAGCCAATTAGTTTATACTGAAGTTTATTTTTCTAAGTCACAATATTAATAATAAAGTGAGGCAAATTTTAACAGAAAACTCGTGACTTGAGTTGAACTAAATTGAAAAGTTCTATAATGGGTTTGGGTTGGGATTTTAAATTGAGAAGCAGCTTAGCAAACCCAAATAGTCAGGTGCATATCTTAGATACCCCCTCCTCAACCTGGGTGAAATCCTCTACCAGCTGTGCCCTCCTGGGGAAGGAGAAGTCAGGAGCTTCATCTTCAATCCCTACTTAACTCCAAGGGAAAGAAAGGGACATTTGAGTCAGGAGAGACAGGATAACAGCATCACCTGCAACAAAGGAAACCCTCAAGAAAGATAAAATAAGCCATGTGCTCTAAAGTAACCCACGTAGAGCAAAATTATGACCCTGCTATATTTATACACATGGGTACAGTTTTCACACACTATTATGGTCTCATATTATATATCTTTAAATCATCCAGCAAAAGTTTCTGCCTCCACCTAATGCTGGCTCTAATTTAGGATGAACAACTACTCTCATAAAGAAAAACTGCTGCTGCTGCTGTTTATTAGGCTGCAGAAAGGTCTCACTGACTAATGTCCCAGGATTAAATGAATGTGGAATAATAAGAGCTGATTTATTTGTGCTCTGCTAGGATAAAGCTGCCACTGATTTTACAAGAAACTATTCATCTGAGGCTCACTATAGCTAGTAAATTGTGGCTGTTGCTGAAATTAGTCTCCAAGCCTTCATGTAATCTATAGTGTGAAGAGCAGTGTGGTAATAAAGCCATTGTGGGCACTTGGTTTATTTAAAAGGTCCCCCTTTTATCCCATCTTCAGGGATTCTAAAAGCCAACCTTCTGAGATCTCTTTTGGAAATTCACCTGTCCCTTGCCCACAGCTGCATTTCTAGCTGAAGAATTTAAGGCCAGAATTAAAAGTTTATAGCCCCCAATAAATAAATACCAAAGCAGTCACATCTCTCACCTCAGACTTTGTGTTTTGGCCCAGCAAACAAGAAAAACATTCCTCAGGCTCTGGGTAGGTACACAGATACAATCAGAATCAGGCCATCACAGGACAAAAGGAGCCACAGGGTCTTCTTTGGGACCTTCAGGCCCATGCCCACCTCCCCCACAAATTTATTCATAGCCATTTTTATAGGGCATTGGTCTAGGCCTTTTCATGAAATGAAACGTTGCAGAAAACCACTGGAAAAATCCACCTAAGAGAAATCACCACAAAGAAGTGCAGTTGCCAAAATGCTACTGGGAACCTCGGAGATCGTAGTGACACCCTAAGTCTCTCTAGAACAACAATTTTTCAGGAACCAGAATCCTATTTTTGTGGCTGTTCTCTAATTTATCCTGGCTCACTGCAGTTACTCAATTGGTGAACTGAAAAAAAAGTTTACGAACTTAAGAACCAATCAAAACACCAATGGCTTCCCTAGGGAATGGTTTTTCCATGCTGTAATTAACGGTTCCATCAGAAATCATTTCCAGTTGCTCTTCATTTTATCTGGCCTTGCTTGTCAGTCTGTGTATGTTAGCATGATGTTCTGCATGGTTTATGATCAAGATGATGAAAATAACAACAATAATAATCTGGATTGTGCTTACCTGTGCCTGGAATTGTTTAAAGCACTTACTTATCTCACTGATTTTCTCATTGTCTGCTGGGCATTATTGGGAATAGGTCGTTATTATCACCATTACACAATGAGGAGAGTGGAGCGCAAGAAGTTAAGATAGATGTCCAAGCTTCCTCAGCTTGTAAGGGGCAGAAACAGGACCTAAACTCACAGGCTCTGGCTGTTAAGTCATTGCTGATCATCAGGCTACATAAAAAAAAAAAAAGCTGGGCAAGATGGCAAAAACCTATAATCCCAGCGGGTCCAGAGGCTGAGGCAGGAGGATTGGATAGAGAGTTCAAAGCAGCCTCAGCAACTTAGCAAGGCCCTAAGCAACTCAGCGAGACCCTGTCTCTAATAAAAACACAAAAAAAGGGCTGGGGATGTGTCTCAGGTGGTTAAGCAGCCCAAGTTTAAATGCTGGTACCAAGAAAAAAAAATTAAAGACATTAAAAATACATGTGTATACCCTATAGGGTTTCTGAGGACTTGTTTATTCTAGCAAAGTCCAGAAAGTTTGGTTATCATTATTAAACATTACCAGAATATAGAACTGAGTTTATTTTAGCACTCACCCTATCAATGCAAATACCATAATACTTAATTTTAATTTTCCCTAATTCTACATTCTCTGATTACAAAATTGTCCCCTAGATTTCCTGTCTATACTTTCTTTCCCCATACCATTCTTTGATTAGAAATGGAATTCTTGCCTGCCTTGGTTTCCCAGTCCAGTTTCCTAATTTATATCCTCCCACAATTGCTCATTTGGCACCCCAATTCAGGAGCCACTAGAAGGAGGTGATTTGTAATTCCTAAGCAAGCCCAGCCACACACTGAGTGACCTGCCTGAGGAAAGGGAGGAGGTGGAAAAGTCCTGCATCCCAATCCTCACATGTGGCTACAGACCCTTATTTATTTTGACATCCTGACTCACGTCACTGTGTTCTGGGAAAGAAAGATTGTACTCGATCTGACTACTGAGTTCTTAACCAGACTAGAATAGACACAAGCCTCAATGCGCTTTTCCTCCAAGCAGGTAATAAATTTATCCTCACCCTTCATGGGTGAGATAATCTACTTATTTTATGATGGTTCTTTCTGGTTTGTGTTAAATGCTACAATTTCATTATCAGCTTTGGAATGATGGGGTCAGGGGAGCAAGTGGAATCCATTTAGCAGTTGCTAGGAACTTCAGTCTGGATTTACTCCTAACTCCAATAGGGGCGAAGGGTTTGCCGTGCTTCATGAGATCCTCCCTTTCTAACACCAGTTCAGAATTCCATAAATAACACTTCTCATCCACCATGATTTTTTATTTCCGTTTTGGCCACTGTGACAAAGCTAAAAGTTCATAGGGATTCTGTGTCTATTCTTCTGTTTTCTTAGAAAAGAAATTTATTATTATTATTTGTTCTACTTAGTTGTACATGACAGCAGAATGCATTTCAATTCATCATACACAAATGGAGCGCAACATTTCAATTCTCTGGTTGTACATGATGTAAAGATGTACCATTTGTGCAATCATACATGTACCTATTCCACCATCTTTCCTACCCCCATAACCCTCCCCACCCCCCTCTTTTCCTTGTTGATTCTGGCTTTGCTAATTGATAAACAAAAGCTATGTTTTCAAGATCCACTTTTCCTACTACTCTCCTAAATTTCAGAATTTCAATATAAACATTTGATTATTAGGTGACTGCTATTGACTTGGTCCTTGCTGCTCAAAATGTGATCCTCTGGCATCACCTTGGGGCGTCTTTGATCTGTACTATCTAAGGCCCCATGTTACATTTATTGAACCAGAATATCCATTTTAACGTGATCTCTAGAAGATTCTTAGGCACACTGGGTTCTGAAAGAGAGGCTATAGAAAATGTGGAAATAGGAGAAAGTGTTAGGACCTTAATATGACACTGAACAAGACAGTGCTTTAGATAAGCAAATGCATCAATCCTGTTATAGAGCTGAGTTTTGTCTCGAAATTAGCCAAATTTGAAAATATTGCAAGCAGCACAGAAAGAACAAACCACTTTCAGAAGTATTATCAATTACATTTCATAAGAACTTTTCATAAGAAAGGTTATTTTTATCCACTCTTCTAAGGAGATCAACTCATATTTTGCAAAGTTATTTTTAAAACTTAATGGTGATGATCACTTAAAGAAACCAGATGATTCCTTGGTTTTCTCCCTAACATCACTGAGTGTATATGTTGCATGAGAGCATCTAAAAGCCCACCTCCATTCTCATAAGCAGAAGATCCCTGCACTCCAATCGCTCAACCAACTGCCCTTTAGGCTTTAAAGAGTTTCCAGGAGAACTGCCACTTCACCAAGAGAAAAATCTGCTCTTCTCTTTCTTTAAAGGGGGGACCACATGCACAATTTCTTAAATTTCTCTTGGTAGTATTTATACTTCTGCTAGGTCTTGATTTTTATTTTAATTTCAACATCTGCATATCAATACACTTTTACTTTAAAATTTAGCAATAATTATTATACATGTTTAAGGGATACGATATAATATTTCATTACATGTATGACCATAATTCTTAAGATTATTTTGAGTTAGGATGCCTCTCTTAGGTTTCTTACTTATCTATTCCAATCTTTTAAGGAAACACACCTAAAGATACAGTGCAGAAAACAATTATTAAAGTCATAATGTTTTGTATAGTTAAAATTGACTGAGGAAAAGCAATGTAAGTCAGGTTTAGGGTTCATCTATTGAGTCACAGAGTGCTACAGTAAAAAAGTTTGTCTTAAAGCCTCCAAACTGAAAAATATATTAAACAATCATACATATTCATCAAAATTTCCATAACCTCTCTTAAAAACTAATCCACAGTTAAGACACAATCTTGGTATAGTTAACATTCAGTTAACTCTCAGAAAGTTTCACTGAGTGCTCCACATGTGAGTGGCTTAATATTTCATTGTTAAAAATAAAGCATAGTGGGGCTGGGGTTGTAGCTTAGTGGTGGAGCGCTTGCCTAGAATGTGTGGTACACTGGGTTCAATTCTCAGCATGGCATATAAACAAATAAATAAAATAAAGGTCCATCAACTAAAAAATATATTCAAAAAAATAAAAAATTAATTTTAAAAAAAGCATAGTGGTTAAGAGAATAATCTTCCAGGTAAAAATAATTTACCCTTTTATCCCAACATTACCAATTTACTACCTCCTTGACTCTGGGCTGGTTATACAAGAAACTTGTTTGGCAAATGAGGTTGGGACTGGGAGTAGGTCAGCTAAATAAAATTTTGATTAAAACAGGAGATATATTTTAAAATTTCATCTTAAATGTTTTCTTCCCTCTTATTTTAAATAATGCAAATTCATTCTCCATTATTTTTTTTGTAGAATAGTCTTTTCTTGGAAGAAGAGCCTACCAATTAGAGTTCCTCATTGATTTTCTTGCATAAATCTTATCCATAATGCATCATCTTTGATTTTCAATTTCTGAGTTTGATAAAGAACTTAACATTTAGCAATCAAGTTGAGTGCAAGAAATTTCTATATTTTATCCCTTCCAAAATTTTAACATATTTTGCCTATGTTTAATATAATAACAATGTTTTAGCGCTTTTATGTAGATTCTCCAAAGTTTCCAATGTAATTTCCATAGAGATAATACCCGTCTTTGCATGCTAACAATTTATCATTCTATATAATATTTAATCTAATGAGAATTAGTTTCAATTCCTTCATTAGACACAGAAACAGGGGCTCCTGTTTGGGATCCATATTTTCAAAGTCTGAATTTTGGTTCTTCTCTTGCCATGTTCCATTCATTGAAGCCATAGCAACATGACGGTCCAGAGCCTGCATGATCATTTCTAAAACATATTTCAGGCACAAAGCACCTGAAATTCCCTGGCCAAATAGCTGTGAAAGTGACCAAAGGGTGTTCATATACTACCTGAGAGCCCTTGTAGAGATTGGAAGAGAAGGAGGAGGGGTGCAGAGCAAAGACACCATGCTGATGGGAATGGGACTCTCTTCTACACCACAACACTTTGTGAACTGAAAATTCGAACTTAACCTTCCTGGCCATTGTGAAGATTTATTTATCAAGTAAGGAGATTAGAACACACTTTATTTAAGAGTTTATTATTAACTATACCTTTAAAAATTTAAATGCAAGAAACCTCCATTTATAATCTTGCCCATAGCCTAATTAATGATCCAATTAGCCTTGCTTAGAAGAAGAGATGAAACACACAGAACTGATTCTTAGCAGGTCCAAGCTCCCCCTGACAGGAGCAGTGGTGTCTAGAGCATATACTAGAATAATCTCCTAACTACAAATGTATAGAAATCATGAGTACGAGGATAGATATATATATATATATATAGATATATATATAGATAGATATATAGATATATATATATATAACACAAATAGAATGAAAAATATGTATTAATACAAAAAGATAGCAAAGTGGAAGTTGGTTAAAAGAGTTTTTACTGTACTCTTCACTAAGCTTCAGTATTGAATCTAAAACCTGAAGATAAATATTGTAAAGAAATAAGTAGATCCACATAGTATTTAAAATGAGGACCAAGTACATAATACACACTAATAACCTGTTTTTTCTTCTTTGATCTTCCCTAAGTTTTTGCAGTTATAAATAGTAATGTTAACTAATTATATAGCACTGTCTATGTACCCTTAGGGATCTTCTTACCAACCCAATTCAGCAGATTAGGAGATTTAGGCATAGAACTGATAAACGATGGATCCAGAATTCCAGTTAGGTATTCTGGCTCCAGGGTGCTTTGGTGACTTCATCTCATTTCTTTTATCTCTCTCTTACTTGGATAGTACTCTCTTTTTATTTCTTTTGCCTCCTTGAAGTGGTATTGTACCTTAGCTGAGCCCATTAGGAAAACATGCTGGCTACAGAAAATGGATTCGTTATATGATCCAGGTGCTTCATAAACTTTCAAGTATTACAGCCTATGTGGCAAAAATAAAGACATTTTCTGACCTCTTCCTATACTCTAAACTTCCCTGGGTCATGAAGTTTATAAACAATGACATTTAACTTCCAAGTGGTTATGACTTCAAGGATATTTCTTCCCATTGTTTCTACATACATCAGTTATTTTATGTTTATATTATAAGACGGTTTCTTCTTTTTATTTCTAAGTGAATGATTCTATCTGTCACTGGAACTTTAATTTGTTCATTTAAGCTTACTTTTTTACATTTATTATGGCAAACTCCAAGTTGCTTACTACTCCCACCTAAGTCAAGGTTATCAAGGAATTTCTATTGTAGCTTACTATTCCAAAGAGAGCACCTGTGAGAATAACAAATAACCAGATCAAATTCACTTGTTGCAAGACATTGTTTCACACATGTACAACCAGACTAGTACTGTGGTGAGATAACCATGAAGAAAGTTTTGACTCAATGAAAGAGAATCAAAAAAGAAAACATTGGCAGATTAAATAAATTTTTCACTATAAAAATCAGAGATTTCAAGACTGTGCCCTTTGAGTTAAAATCAGTCTGGAATGCTTGCTGGTCCACAGTGTTTCAAATTTCTTGCATTAATTGCCAGCATTTAAATTTTTATTTTGTGAAAAAAACCTTGATTTCCGATTTCTCTTGAAAACGGTAAAATCTACTTACTCAACTGAAATTCTGACAAGGCAACAACCATTAACAGGAAAGGCAGAGCCACATGAATTCTCCTGTTCCTCATTATCACTATCCCCCATAGTCCTATAACGTCTGGTCAGTTATTTATCCATCTAGACCCAGCAGATATTTGAATCCAAGACTTCTAAAGCAGATGGCTCCATGTAGTGTAGATCAAATTACAGTTTAACGTTTCAAGAAACCCTTTGATATAATTTGTATCATATATATGTAGATATCATATGATATGCATGTATGTGTGTGTGTGTATGTGTGTGCAGGCTAGCCAAGATTTACTGATGATCAAGTTACATGAGCTAAAATTAAAAGTTTTACTGAACTTATATTAAATTTATACCACCCTCATTCCTCCTTATCCTTTTTAAGTGATAGGGTTTTCTACTAGATCACAGCAAGAAGTTCTATTAATCTGACAAGATTTATTCTTTACAGAGATTATTACAATACAATGCATTCCTGTAGAATTCCCCAGCCCATTACTCTATTTTTCCAATTCAGTAAGCTAAAATGATGTGTGATGATTTTCAGAGTTGCCCAGAGTTACCAGTGAACATGTTCTTTCTTTACATGATCCTGGCAATTCAAATGAGTGACTTCCATCATTATTTCAGTATTTGAAACAGATTTTACACAGGTGAGCAAAACTCAAGCAAATTTGCCATGAAGGTAGCATGTCATGATCAAGGTTTATTTGCACTGTAAATTAAGCAACTACAGAATCGTAACAATTAGGAATTGCGACTTCTCAGTGGTAATAAATAGGAAAAGATTAAACCACGGCATTTCCTCCTATCTTCATTAATCATCATCAGTCAAACAATATCCCTAGGATCACTGGACTTTAGCCCCAACTTGAAAATTATTTTTAAGTCACTTAGTACAACACTGTCTTAGATGAAAATTCTCTAACAGAAATTCTGATCTATGGAAAGGACCCCTCTTACAAATATATACTAAGTGAGATTTAGTATATTAACTTGTTGGGATAGAAAAAAAATTAAATAGAAAAGAGAAAAAATCTACAAGAAAGCGTTTCACACAGCCTTCCTCTTAGATAAAGGAAAAACAAAACTCCAGCATTCTGATTTCTGCTAAACCATTTAGATGGACCACTCATTATTATCACTAATTCTTCTTGCAGCTTGCCAAGTACTGAGCAAAACACACTCCAATAATATGCTCTTAGTCTCCAAGATGCCAAAACAACTAGTGCATTCAGTTCTCTGATTCACTGGATTCATCCAAACAGCTGTCAACAGATCCCAGCCTGACCTTCTGTGGAAAAAACAAAGGGACAGGCTGAATTTTCTATCATTTCCCAAGAAAATGAATGCTGTGGGACAACTGGTGTCTATGATGGGTCTTTTTTTCACTTTGGAGGAAGTGAGTTTGGCCAGGGAAGGTAGAAAAACAACCCATTCATTTCTACTCCATCTCAAAATACTAAACTATCAAATGAACAAGGGGAAAGATTAAAAAAAAATTCTAGTCTCCCGAGAAGAACTTCAGCTGCCTGGTCTAGCTACCTTTTGCTAGTAGAGTTTGGTTTATCTCTTTACTATGCAAAACCTACCCATCCTTCAGGGCATCAGCTCCTTAGAAAAGGTCCATCTGCTTTGAGAATGTGCCAGAGCCACATTTTCTAAATATGCAGACCTTTTCTCTGGGCTTATATTCAACTATGAAGTGAAACCAAATGAAGAAAATAGGGCTGTACAAAGACCAATTGGGCTTATTTTCATACCTAAATATATCTCTAGAATTCTCCTGGTAACACACAAGGCTGTTAAGCTCTGGAAATCTTTTTGTTGTGATTTAGAATGTTAGTCTTACAGAATTTTCTTTTATACAAGGTAAAACAACTTTCCTGGATAGTCAAAAATAGGCTTATGATACAGGGTAAGTTATTGGTTTGAAGGAACAAATCTAGAATTTGAAGACCCTCGTGTTCATTGTTGCCTGGTGAATTTAAGAGGGCAAATACACAAAAAAGGTACAAAAAAGTACATACCTAAATCTCACAACCTGTGAAGGATCATCTTTTCCCTTGTCCCGCAATATAAAAGAAAATTAAATCAACTAAAACTTGGTACTGGAAAGAAAACTGATCTAGAAAGAGGACCTCTAAGACTGAAAGCTGTTAGTAGGTGCTATGATTTGGATATGGCTTGAGTGTGTCCCAAAAGGTTCATGTGTTGCTATTGGGAGTGGTGGCACCTGTGAGAGGTGGGGCCTACTGGGAGGTAATTAGTCCTGGGGCTAGCACCCTCATGAATGGATTAATGCTGTCTCACAGGAGTTTAGTTCTCAGGGGACTATCTTAGTACCTTGAGTTGTGATAAATTCACAGCTGCTATCTTAGCTTGCTTTCTCTGACTTCCTGTGACACCATGTCCTCTCTTCCTTTCACAAGTGCTCCCACTATGATGCCATTTGCCATCTATGATGTAGCCATAGGCCCTCACACAACCAAGAAGGATGCCAGATTCAAAGTCTTGAACCTCCAGAACTGGGATTTAAATAAAGCTCTTTTATTTTTACATTACCCAAGCTTAGGTATTTCATTACACCAACCAAAAAAAAAAAAAAAAAAAA
>NW_025999998.1:20123963-20160330 GCF_001458135.2 Marmota marmota marmota | reverse complement strand
AAAAAAAAAAAAAAAAAAGACTAAGACAATATGAACCAGACAAAACCACCATAATAAAGACACCCCAAAATACAACCACCTAGTCAATAGTCAGCTTATTTCTGTCTTATATAGCAATTCTATTATAGGCAGATAGTCCAGAACAGTGAATAATCCTCAATATCTGGCTTCTATTTCAGAATGTCACCTTGCCAAACCAGCAAGGTAGAAAAGCAAATAGATGGAAAATAGTTCTCTAACTAACCATATGACCTGGAAATTGCATGAATAATTTTTGTTCGTATCACAATAGTCAAAGCATACATCATACATAGTTGAAAGACAGACTAGTAATACTTGGTGGTCATTAAATGTTAATGATATCCAAAAAGTGGTTTGTGAGGGAGGACCTACCTCAGTCAGCCTAGACAGAGCTTTAGTCCCTAGTGCCAGGATAGTGAGGTGGGAATTGTCACACTGCAGTTAGAGGATAAAATGGATATTAGGAGATAATTAACAGTGCCTGCTACACCAATAAAGACTTGGACTCCTTTGATCCTTTCTTCAAATTCCTAAAGACACATATGTATGCAAGCATTTCATCAATACTTGGTAGATACTGCAGAAGGGAAATAAAGATTCCCTTTTGCAGAAAGAAGTATCAAGTACATGGATTCGATTGATGTTACGGTTTTTATTGAGTAGTTTTTCTCAAGTATATAATAGATATGTTAAAACCAGTTCCCCTAAGGGGAAAATAATACAAGGGGGAGAAATGAATGACAGTAGAGGGGGTAGAGAGAGAAGAGGGGAGGGGGGATAGTAGAGGATAGGAAAGGCAGCAGAATACAACAGACACTAGTATGGCAATATGTAAATCAATGGATGTGTAACTGATGTGATTCTGCAATCTGTATACGGGGTAAAAATGGGAGTTCATAACCCACTTGAATCAAAGTGTGAAATATGATATATCAAGAACTATGTAATGTTTTGAACAACCAACAATAAAAAAATTTAAAAAAAACCAGTTCCCCCACTCTTCTAGCACAGTTTTATAACTGGCCTAAATTCTAAAGTAATTCCACAATCATTACTTCCAATTGGATCTTACCTTGCCAGATAACATAAATATTCCTCAAGGAAAATTTCAGATAGTTGCTTCCCCCCTTATCTTTTGATGTTCTGTCCTCCTGTACAACTTCCCAGGACCAGATGAAAGAGAAAGCCAGGTATTACTACTTCCTTTATTGCCCAGAATAAAGCCCTATTGTTCCGTTCTATGAAAATAGAATGCTTTCTTCTTGTGTTTTTTTAAAAAGAACAAAACAAAGAAATGTTATTAATTCAACAATAAAGAGAAAATGAAATATTATATGTTATAATAAAGATGCAGAACTTTACAGTAACACTTTGATATATGGAATAGACATAAATCAACAGAGCCTGCTTGGTAGATACTGCAGAAGTCTTTAGTGCTACTTGCCAAGTATTTTGGGTTCCTCTGTTTGGGGGCAAAATGAGGTTTTTTTCTGTTAGCTCATTATTGACTAGGAGGAATCACACAATTAGTTCTGGCCCATGGGTTCTAAGCAGAAAGGATGGGTATCATTTCCAGACAGATTGTTTAGTTGCATCTATAAATCCCTCCAGAATGCTCTGCAGCTACAAATCCCAACCACAGTTTCCAGATGGTGATTACCCAGTGAACCTGGACCCCAGAATGAGGACCACATAGAGTATGGCCACATTGACATAATAGTTGACCTCAGCGAACATGAAGTTTTTTGCTATTTCATCCACTAAGGTCTAGGGCTTATCTGGTACCACAGAGAAACCACATCCATGCTGATTGATGCAGGCCCTTCCTCACCAAGTTGCTTTCTAGATTTAGCTTTCTAGATCTATTGCACAGAGGAAGAAACTGAGTCATGGTTGGAGCAAGCACAACACTAGTTAGTGGTGGACTTATGATCTGAACCCTGACTCCATGTTTAGCTCTCATTCAATTACACCCCGACTCCATTTATTCATCAAATACTTCCTAATCAGTCTTGGACTGCCACATTTAGTCTCTAGAAAAGTCTATGGTACCCAGTATACCTATGCATTAGAGATTATTTTCTTCTCCAAATTGGTACATACTAGTAAAATCTAACCTTTTAAAATCACTGTCCTCAGAGAGCACAGAAAGAGTTCAAAAGTGAAAGTTAAAAGAGCAATTTTCCTTTTAGTAATGTCTTTCCTCCCAGACAAGAACAACAAAGGTAGCAATCTGAATGATGGTCTCTCCTGGACTCCTTATTAACTGTCCACAGAGAGCCCCAGCACAGGTTTTCTCCACGCTGCCACCTTCACTATAGAAGCACTCCTTTCCCTGTTCTGTGGCTGAGCAGGTGCCGGATGCAAAGCTGGACGGTGACCCAATTTACTGTGCTGCAACAACAGAACAGCACCCCAGCTGGAGAGGAGATATTTCAGCTTTGCTCTTTTCAAAGATATTTGTATAGATAAATGGAAGTTTATGTGAGTGCAAAGAGGATATATTGTCCTCCTGATGCACACATGTAACTTCGATTCTGCCAGCAGTCATCATTATAAAAAGAGAGGTTTATAGGAGATTCTTTATCCAGAAGGATCCCAAAGAGCTTCACAAAAACCTCACAAATTACAGACAAAAAAAAAGCCTTATTTCAGATCCACATGCAGAATCTCATCGCAAATATTCTGCCTTCCCCACACAACGCCTCCAGATGTCAATGAGAGATTACCTGCACATCAGGAGAATGGAATATTGGAGTTAAAACTGACCACGGGGCCAAGACAAGTGGAATTTTGCCCCAAATACATATAATAACTGTGTCTCCGCCCACGTTGGGCATTGTAAAGGACAGCTGCTTAACAGCTACCCACAAGCACGGCACACGTGGTACAACGTCAAGAGTCAAAAACAACATTGCTGCACCCGCCGGAAAATTCACGGGGAGGTTATGCACAAAGAATTGGAATTTGGCTTCTTTCCTCTTGCCAGATGTGCCACAAACTCATTCATTCCAGATTTAATAATGTGTGCAGATTGAGTTGGGCTAAAAACCAACAACTCAACTGTGAAACAATTCCAGAGACAAAATGGCTCTGGTAATAACTGCACTGGGGGTTTCTAGTTGCTGGCTTATGGTTTGGTTTGGGGTTTCCTACCATCCTAACAACTACTGAGCTGCAAGGGAATTTAAATTTTGAAGTGTTAATGAAAGAATTAAGTCACCTTCTTTTTGATGCACTTTGGGGGAACTCAGATGGAATTGGATCATGCATTTATTTGATTTTATGAGGAAGTTAACCTATTTTCCCGATTTTCCAAATGCAAAAATTAAGGATCATACATACAGTGCTGTTTAGTGACAGAGTCTAGATTCAAATTTAGTTACTCAGACTCAAGCCCAGAATCTTATCAACTTTAAGCATTTTAGCAAAAAGTATATATTTATATAGGCCATGTGTTATGTTGGGTATATATGTCTTTCTTAAGAGATGTACACTTGAGGGATTTTTGTGAGTGCCTTTTAAATCAAGTAATTCTTTGAGGCCCAACTCTACTAGGTACCTGTTAGGAGTCATTGTGTATTTTCATAACAAGGTGAGTCACCATGTTCAACCAGCTAAACTGATCTGCTCTTGAGCTATAACTAACTTATATCAGAAACCTTACAATCTTGTTAACATTTAAATATATATTCTAAGTTCTAATTGGATAGTGTAAAAACTAGAAAGTTCAAAATTGCATATTAGAGACTCCATGAAAAGAATCAAATTGGACAACAGTTGTGAAAATACTAATATCCTCAGCTATTCTGGAGGATTATGTAATCAACATAGGATAGAAAAGTTGAGAGGTTAAAACTTGAGTTAGATTTTGAAGAGTGAATAGAAGAGACAGAGCAGCAGAGAGCTATTTAGAGCTTCTTAGAGTTGTTTGGCTGTTCTGGCTTGTCGCCAGCGCATCTACCTGACTGCCACCTGCCTCCCTCTTCTGCCCTCTTACCAAATCCAGCCCCTTCCTCCACAGAAAGCCAACAAACATTTATATGAGCAGGAAACAATTCTGGGAAGTGTGAAGATGTCTAAACACCTTTTGCTAATTTAAAAAAAAAGAATGATCCAAACATGTAAGTCCACTACTGAGGCGTGGACCTGAGTTCCATGTCAAGATGGCCATCCAAACATCCTTGCTGAAATATTTGCCTCCCCTCCTAAACATAAAGAGATAAATAATAGAAGGTCATCTGCTTCCATTTAAAATTCCATTTGTCAAGAAACTCAACTGTAGTAAACCTTCCTTAAGCACAGTGCAATGGAAAATAAATAAATATATGTATATATAAACAAAAATAATAGATGTAACTTCTGTACATAGAAATCCAAAATCTCTGGACATAAAATAAAAATAAACCAAATTGTGACCATTGTTGAAGACAGAGAATAATAATATACTTGCAGCAGAGGTGACAGACCAAGTGGAATACATATAAGTCTTTTATAAATCCATATGAAAATATCAATGTCTCATTATAAGAAGTAAACAAGGAAATAAATGTTGGTCCTCATTAATAAATCAATATATTATCAAGATAGTGATATTCTACTCCTCATCCATTATACTAGTACTAAAAAGTATGCTCTAAGTGCCATATTGCTTCTAGAATCATAAAATCTTACAGTCTTTCTGCAGTATATCTGGAAATAATGAAAAAAAAACATTTTTGCCTGCCATTTGATGTAGAAATTACCAAGCATGTGTGCAAGGATATACTCTAAGAATGTTCCCCAGATCACTTTTTATAACAATGCACAACTGGAAGCAGCTTAAATACCCCAAAATAAAGAACTAGTTAAGTAAACCAGAAGTAGGCTATTTAAAACAATATCGTTCAGTCTTTTAACATGGTACTATTATATTATATTTTTAAAATAAAAAATATTTAGTATATTCTATTTATACATAAAGCATGATTACATCTTGTTCTTGAATATAGACAGAAATAAAGAGATCCATTTATAAATGTTAATATTACTGGATGGTGAGACCACAAGTGCTACAGGCCTGTCCCAGAGACTTGGTAGTCCGAGGCAGGAGGATGCAAATTCAAGGCCAACTTTAGCAACTTAATGAAACCCTATCTCAAATAAAGGTTTTTAAAAGGGCTGGAGATGTAGCTCAGTGTTAGAATGCCCCTGGGTTCAATCCACAGTACCAAAAGTAAAATAAATAAATAAATAAATAAATAGATAGATAGATAGATAGATAAATAAAAATTAAATAAATAGATATAATATATATAAAATAAAATAATATAAATATAATATATATAAAATAAAGTATAAAATAAATAAATATATGTACAACAATAAAATAAATTACATATTATATGTATATATGCATAGAGAGATATATTCTCTCTATATATATTCTCTCTTTCTCTCTCTCTCTCTCCACACACACTCTCTCTCTCTCTCTCTCTCTCTCTCTCTCTCTCTCTCTCTCACACACACACACACACACACACACACACACACACAAGACAGGAAAAAATCTGAATTGACCAGAACCTTGATCTTGGACTTTACATTCTCTAGACTGTGACAAAATAAATCACTGCTGTTTGTCACTCAGTTTTTAGTCAGTAGTTTGTCATGGCAGTCCACACAGACCGAGAAATCTTGCTTGAAATTCTTATATGGTCCTCCATCTGTCTGCCTAGGTCTTAGTAGTTTACCTCAAAGATTAACCATTATTCCTGTGTCCCAGTATTGTTATTACTGCAAACTTACTAGACATATTGGAATACTAACAATTCCTATGCCATTTTCCTCATGCTGTCACTACTTGAAACATGCAGACAAGACCTCCAGGCATCTCCCCTCCAAAATGTCTCAGTTATGCCCATTCCTATTCCCATCCCTTCTACAATCATTTTGGTTCCAAATGATATCTGGGGTTCAAAAGCCCTCCTAATCTCTGAATCTGGATTGTTGTCCTCTCAACCATGAAACCTAATCCCACAATTTAGTTAGTTCTAAATACGCACTACAAAACCCATGTCCTCTTATTTTCTCCCTACCCTCTTCAATAGCACCAAAGTCCAAGCATGGATTACAGTCAAACAATTCAAGTTTAATGGAAGAAATAATCTAATTATCTAAATGTTATTTCACTTCTCCATAGATAAGGCTAAGGATTTATTTTCTTTGATTAGGAAGACCAGTGGAAAGAATATAGAGATTTTGGCATAGCCTCAGTTTATTCCTTTGGGCCCTAGACACTATTCTCAGAGCTCTTAGGAATGCTGCTTCTGATTAACTCACAGCTGGATCACCTTCTAAAACCTGAACTGCCCTCCATTGAAGATAGACACCACCATTCATAGTCACTCCCCTACCTCTGCAAGTAGATGTGGGAATACCAAGGCCAGTCCCCTTGTCCCGGGGTAACATGAATGTAAAGTGTCATCCCAGCTTTAGACCTTTTTATAGGATTGGCTGAGGCATTGGTTGAGATTGCAACTCAGTTCCTTTTTTTCCATTTTCCATCCCTACTTCTTTCACTCACTCTTAAATGCTAGTCCTAAAAGTGTCCCCAGTAAACTTTGCAAACACATATATACTCTAAGAATGAATCCATATCCTATATGGTAGGTGAAATACATTGCTAATTGGATAAATTTGCATTTAAGATATTCTAAAACAGAATTACAAAATCCTTTCCCCTTTTGCTCAATGGCTCATTGATTATGAACCTCAATGATCCTCTTGGCTTTGATACCCAGAGAGCATTAAACCTGCAAAAACTCCAATTTTTCCATGACTGGTAGGGTCAGTTAAACTTATGGGTGACCTTTAAATAAATAGATTGTACAGTGTACTACCTGGCTTGCACTGGGTGCCCAATAAGTATTCCTTTTGAAACACACCACTGACTGCTCCAGTTAGGATATGTGTTTCTTGTTCTTCCAGCCTCAAGTTTCAACAATAATTTAACATACACCATGTGCAAAGACACTTTATCACAGAAGAAGTACAAAAAACCTGTAACAAGCTAGTGTAGCTTTTTTTAGACAACTTGATGACATCAATAAAATTGAGAAACATTTAACAAATGAATAAAACTAAAGAGGAGGCTCCTGGTTAGATTCTGTATGAGAAATCAACAAGTATAAGACACAATGTTCTCTCAGAGACAATTCCATCTGGTTGGGAAGAGAAGGCAGTATATGCCCAGTTCCCTAAGTGTGCTCCCTAAGTATGACAGCATTAAAAATGTGGTCAGAATAACAAGACAGCCCAAGAAAGTCTGCAGCAGTAAATATCACCTCTATAATGTGGCCTGGGCACAAACTCAACAGTTCAGGGCCAACTTTTCCCTTAATAACTCTATTTTATTTTCTCAAAATATTTTTTCCTTCCTATTAGGAAGACCCTGCAGACTTCAGACATTAAACATTAACCTGTGCATAATGAAACCTCAAGACTGGATCTCGGAGAAATTTCTCACCTTTGTCAGTCTTGTGAAGAAATGGTTTATTTTCATGACTGAATTGTCAACTTCTGCTTTAAAAAACCTTTTTGTTTTTAGTCATAATTTTCATGGGCTTCAAAGAAAGCAGCTGGGACTACTGAATATGATATTCAAATTATTTTTTACACACATGCATCACAACCACCATTATTAGAAAATCACTACCTGAAAATTTGGAGTGTAAATGAAGATTAGATAATCTATTTTAGAAATATATGAAGTGGGCTTTGGATGTCTGCATTATACAGTGGGCAAATTTCTTGTGATGACCATTTAGTAATGAAAATAGATAGAAATGATGGACACCCTTCCCACAACCAAAACTGCCAATTGGAGACACCTACTGGTAGTTTTTGAAAATTACAACAGCCATGTGCGCAAGGATCTTTGCCAATGGTTGCTTGGCTTGCTCTAGATAGACCAAGAGCACATCCGACAGTGGTGATTATTGAAGGCAGAATTTGGGTTGACTCCTGATTTAAGTAAGTTAAGGTAAAATCTTGTACATTTCTCCAAACACGGAAATGCAATGTGACAATTTAATTTTCTCTACCATTTGAATAAAGGAAAAAGGAAATAGATGTTTTAAAATATAATATTCCATTTCTCAGGATGAGCATAAAATTGTTCAACAGTGATGTCACCCTTTCAAAAGATCAGCATTATGTTATAAGAATATAAATTCATGGTTTGAAACCACTGTATGAATATCCTCACTAGAACTGTTATAAACTCTCACTTTCCACCTCTGATTCATGAAAATATTCCATCCTCTGAGCACCTGTTGTATCTCCCCACAGCTTTAATGTCACTGGTGACTGGTCATATATGACATTTTGTTCCTATCTAAATCTCATTTTTACCCATTGCAGAGTATTTTTCATTTTTTAGCGTCCTGTTAAAACTCTTGCTTTATTGACTTTGTGGGAATATCTAAAACTATAATTCAAATATTTATTGGAATATCTGAAACCCCATCCCCCATGCACATACCTCTAAAGAAAACTCTATATCCACCTGAAACATGTGACATATCCAGATAGGAATGTCGTTGAACCCAGAATCCTGACTTCAATGTGAGACCATTTGAACTGAGCTCACTTGAGGGTATGATTAACATACACTGGGATAAATTAATGATGCTTATTGAAGTTTATGCTTGTGCATGTATGTGCAGTATGAATTAATAATAGTGTCAGTCTGATATTAACATATATAACTGGAAATTAGGGGAAAACCTTTAGGTGATTCTATTGAGGTCCAAATCTTCTGAACTCATTGATTCTCTTTGGTGCCCAGTAATCTGCTTTGGAATAGTGGCTTCCTTGTGTCAGGGTTCCTTATTCTCATTAGAGGTTAAACTATCAGTCTGTATCTTCAGTTGTCATAAAATCGGGATGTAAGTGTAGAGTCTTTATCTTCTTTGTTTATATGGTTGAGCCACTAATGTTTCTAATTTGTATGTAATATGGAAAATTAAGCAGTTTGCCTTTTCTGTGATGTGTACTCTATGAAATACTCGCTAAACCCATCTCATTGCCCTGGGACGCCTTTTCCCACCACTGAGCACAACGAATATCCTACAGTCGAACCAAAGGCAACTTCTGAATGGACTCCTTCACCAGACTTCAAGGCCGCCTTCACTGTGTGGACACCATGTCCCTGATATATCCTCTTAAGGTATAAAATGGGCATCCCTTGGCATTTGGAAATGGGAAGAAGTTGGTAGCTTAACCACTTTAAGCCTAGTTGTAGCTAAACAAGTGTTGTGAAATTATAGAAGGATTTCCAGCTAATAGATTTCTGTCCCCCAATTCCAGAGGCTACAGAGAGCCAGAAAAGCTATGTCACATTTTCCAAAAGATATTTAAGTGTCTACCCTGTTACTAAGCACAGGGGCAGAAAGGTAGTAAGATCTAGTCTTTTCCTCTAAGAAGGAAGGAGTTAATAAGTAGCATATGTGATTATGACATGAGATGACTCAGTTAGCATTTCTTTGAGATAGAAATAAAGTGGTGCACTGCATGTCATTTTAGTCAGTGATAGACCACATATATGATGGTGGTCTTATAATGGAGTAGAAAATTTCTATAGCCTAGTGATGTAATAGCTGTCATGATATCATAGTATAATGCAACAAAGCATTATTCACATGTTTGTGATGATGCTGGTATACACAAACCTACTGCATTGCCTATAGGCACAGCACATAGATTAGGTACAGTACACAATATTTTATAATAAATAACTATATTACTGGTTTATGTATTTATTATATTGTTATCATTATTTTAGAGTGTACTAATCCACTTATAAATTTTTTTAAAACAGTATACAGTGAACCGTGCAACACTGGCAACAGCCCCATACATCTCATAATTACAACATTTCTTGATACCAAAAAGCCATGTCAAGTGATTGTCCTACACCATCTAGGTTTGTGTCCACACAACTGATGATGTCTTCTAAAGACAAAATTGACACATCTCTCAGCATTTGTCGTTAAGCTGCACATGATGGTATTTGCAAAGAGTGATCACTGTATAAAAGATGCAAAGCTAGTTAGTGTGAAATTGGGAATAAGACTGGGTCTTTGCCTTTGCACTCCAGTGGCCTTCCATAGCACCACGATGGCAAGCCCAGAAGCAGCTGCGTGTGTTGTGACAGACATGCACACACTCGACTCAGAGCCCTGAGGCATCTATAAATGCTGAAAAGCACTGACAGGAGGACAGCATGCCTGCCATCAGCTGCATCAGACTCTCCTAAGACAAGATGAAGTCACAGCCTGGAGAGCTAGCTCATTCTCACCCAACTTGCCTCAGGGTTATCGCAGCCATGGCCTTGAGCAATGTGCTCTGACATATGCATGGCAATAACAACAGATAAAAAAAAAAGGAGAAAAAGAAAAGTGAAGTGGTATTACCTTTTTCCCACCATTCCTCTTCCTGACTGTGAAGCCCATTTCATTAGATCCTGCTAAAAAAGCAGGGAATATAGAGATAGAGTAGCTATATATGTAATTTGCATGACTAAATTACATAAAGGCAGCCTGTATACTCTACATGTTTTCCAAAATATGTTCTTGCATTGAACCAGAACACCAGACTTTATGAAACATATGTACGTACCATCAACATCTTAAACAAAAAGTAAAATAAAGGAACTGAGACAAAGAAATGTATTTTTTTCTTTATAAATTTCCTGTTTTTTCCTCTAATCCTCATTTTTAAAGTTTTATTTCCTCCTAAATTTTCTGAACACCACCTTTGAATTTCTGATAGCTACCAGTGCATAAGCTGTACAATTTGTAAACATGGTAAAATTAATACCAGTGGCCTGCTAAATCCCATTCAGCATGCAGATTGAAAGAAAATTTCAGAATGACAGAAATTTTTAACTTCATTCCACCTCAAGGACCACCATTAAGATAGGATATGAAGAGAAAGGAGGAGGATCAGAAATAGGAAAGTCAGTGGGATGAATCTGACTTAACTTTCCTAAGTACATACATGAATACACCACAATGAGTCTCCACATCATGTACAACCACAAGACTGGGATCTTAATTAAAATAAGATATATTCCATGTTTGTATAAATATCTCAAAATACTTACATATAATATAGAGTATTCTAATATCTAGTATTATAATAGTATTATAAGATAGAGTATTCTACTATCATGTGTAACTAAAAAGAACAAAATTTTTAAAATGATAAAAAAAAAGAACCTCACTGCCCAAGTGACACAATTCCTTGCAAATACCATGGAGAGTTTATTAGGGAAGCTTCAATTCCTTTTTCCAGTTACTCATTGACATATTGTAAATATCTATATTGTTCCTATCAATCTTAGAAAATAACAGAAATGTATAATTTGATCTGTTTTACTATTAATAAGTAGAAATTATGAATTCATGGGAACTGAAGCTCTAAAAATATTGGGAATGAAATACCATTCCTCTACTTAAGACCAAAGCCAGGAATATGTTATCAGAGTAGCGAACACTAAAATTCATAAAGTAAAATTATATACACATATATCATATATTATTACACATAAATTACATATTATTTATATATAACTATACATATAAGTTACATAATTATATATATAAAACATATAAGTTTTATATAATTAGATATATAGTGTCTGTGTGTGCAGTAAGTACATAAATTTATACAGATATGTATATACTTAAGCATATAATATTAAATCAAATTATAAACTTTCTTCTAATGACATAGACACCAAAGAAAATGACAAAGCAAACCAAGGTAAATACTAGGAGGTAATTCCACAATACACATACAGGAAAATATTAATATTTTAGGATCATAAAAAAAGATCCTAAAATAAAGAAGACCAATACCTAATAGAATAATAAAAGGATGCCAATGGTGAAAAAAATATTTTTCAAAGACACCCAACCTCACAAACTATAATAGAAATGCAAATTAAAGTAACACCATACTAGTCCTATCAATTTAGCAATAATTCAGATATCACACATACAAATGTGTGTGAGAATATAGTGATTTCAGAATTTTTACCAATTGCTACTAGGATTAATAAAAAGAAAGGTGGGGGCGGGGCTCTGATGAACAACTTGGCCATGTAAGTATAGTGTGAATGTCTTTTTTAAAAAAGTATACATATCCTATGGTCTAGTGGATACAGTCTAGAAAAAGTCTGTTTTTCCACAAGGAAAAAAAATTAAACATAGGTATTGTGGCATGATTTATAATCACTACAAAAATTTAATAAATAACTCAAAAGCTCATCTTTATACATAACATATAGTATTGTTACATGCTAGACTAATATGCATCCATTAAAATGAATAATTTTATCTACATATGGAAACATAGATAACTTTCAAAAGCATGTTGAGTCAAAAAGGAAATTACAGATTAAGCACAGCACCATTTATGTAAATGTTTACAACAAAACCCACTGCGACCATATTCCCATTATTTATTGCTACTGAACAAATTACCTCAAAATTAAGGTGACCTAAAATAATAACAATATTTTGCACATGCTATGGATTGAATTGTGTTCTCTCAAAATTTGTATGTTGAAGCCCTAATTCTCGATGCGATTGTATGACTGTATTTGGAATGAGGAATTAAGATTAAATGAGGGGGCTGATGTTGTGGCTCAGATGTAGAGTGCTCACCTTGCATGTGTGAGGCATTGGATTTAATCCTCAGCACCACATAAAAATACATTGTGTCCACGTATAACTAAAAAATAAGTATTTTTTAAAAAAAGATTAAATGAGGTCATAAAGAGGAACCCTGATCCAACAGGATTGCTGTCTTATAAGAGGAAACACCAGAGCTAGTTTTATCTTTCCCTCTCCCTTCTTCTCCCTGTCTCCTTCCCTTCTCCCTTCCGCCCTCCCCGTTTCCCTCCCTTCTCCCTTCCGCCCTCCCCATTTCCCTTGCTCCTTTCCACATAAAGACACAACAATAAGGAAGATATCTGCAAGCCAGGAATGATGCCCTCACCAGTAGCCAACAATGTTGGCACTCTGATTTCAAACTTCCAGTCTCCAGACCTATGAGAAAATAAATTTCTGTTGTTTAAACCATCCAGTCCATGGTGTTTTGTTATGGAAAGCTGAGCTATCAAATACAGCCTACAAATGCAAGTAATGCAGGACTTAATGGGAAAATCTCTTTTCTGCTCTGCTCAGCATCAGCTGGGGTAGCTGAAGTCCACTATGGGTTCATCACTCCCATATCTGGCAGCTGGAGAAAGTAAGGCATGAACTCAACATCTCTCTACCCAGACATTGGCTCTATAGCGTGCTAACCTCAGCTAAACTTCTTATGTGTTGACTCAGAGCTCCCAAGGTATACGTATCAACAGAGAGAAAGGCAGATGCTATATTCCCAGTGATGACCTAGCCTTGCAAGTCAAGTCATGTAGTGTCCCTTCTACTGTATTTTAATTTGTTAGCAAATAGTTCCTGAGATTCCACCTACTTTCAAGCCCCTGCTACGAGACACTAGCTCTTAATGGGACATAGAATTTGAAGACAAATTTTTTCATTGAATTAGCAGACATATTTTTAAACCACCACTATATTTGTATGTGCATCTGCAAATTTCTAAAAGTATTTTTAAATGGACTAGGCACATGCCACATTCATGATTGTGACTATGTTGGGAGATGAATGGGACCTGCATCAAAGGTCTGAAACTTTTTGCATTTATCATCAGTAATTTATAGTTTAGTTGAGAATAATATGTGAGTGTTAATAAGTATCCAACTCAGAAAGTCGGGAATATTGAGTATGGCAGATTATCATTGTGAGCTCCAATTAAAGGTCTCTCTACATCGGAAACTTCTACAATAGCCTATCTAGAGGTGGGGTCTATTCCTTTACTTTTTGAACAGGACCGGCTTTGTGACTTGTTTTGGTCAATGGAAGGCAGAAGTCTAACAGTTTCTCAGTTCTGGGACTCAGTTTCAAGAGGCTTTGTACACTTCTGCTATCTCTCTTTCAGATCCTTGTCTCCACCATGAGAATAATCCTGAAATATTAACTGGAGGGTGAGATACCAAGTGGAGCAGAACTGATTGATTCTTACTGCGGCCATCAGAGACCAGCCAGCCAGTACCCTTCCCAGGCTGACCCACAAGCTGACCACTGGTGTATGAGAAAACCCATACCAGATCAGGTGAACTACCCATACAGCTCTTGCCTTCATGAGAAATAATAATGTTTATTTTTGGTTAATGATTTAAGCAACTGAATGTTGAGCTGATGTGTTTCATGGTAATACTAACTGATACAAGTGTTATATTATTCTCTAAACTTTTGTATTTTTTACAATTATTCAAGATGAGAATGAGAGGAAGCAAAAGTAAACAGAAACAAAAATTAAAATCACATTGACTGAAGTTTCTAAAGCTAAAAGGGCCATCCAGTCCTTATTTTGGCTGCCATGAGTAATAAAATTCCACAGGTACTTATTGATTCTTTGAACCTGGAAGGAGGGCATTCATTATGATCCAGATATCACTTTAAAACATACCAAAACAACCAAATCAGACTAATTACATAAGGAAATTGGATAGAAAAGGTACATTTGTAGATATGTTGCTTTTATCCAAAGAACATAAAATACTAACAGTAATTCATCTTCATTTGTTCCCAGGGATAAAATAGGCATGAAGTAGACAATTACTATTTCCATTTTGCATGTCACATAATTACAAATTACAATGCTATAGTCAATGAAATAGGGACAGTAAATTATATTTCCTTAGCCAAAATCTTCTAGGAAATGTGATAAGATTCAATAATGAAATTTTTTCTTTCCTTTTCTCTTTCTTTCTTTCTTTCTTTCTTTCTTTCTTCCTTTCTTTCTTTTTTTCTTTTTACCCTAGGCAATTTACCACTGAGCTACATCCCTAGCCCATTTTATTTTTAATTTTTTGTGTGTTTTTAATTTTTTTAATTTGTTCTATTAGTTATACATAACAGTGGAATGCATTTTGATACATTGTACACAAATGGAGCACAACTTCTCATTCCTCTGGCTGTACAAGGTGTGGAGTCACACCATAGTATGATCATACATGTATATAGAATGATGATGTCTGTCTCATTCTATCATCCTTTCCATCCCCACAACCCCTCCTCTCCCCTACTCCCCTCTGCACAATCCAAAATTCCTTCATTCGTCCTTACCCCCACCCCCACTATGGATCAGCATCCGCTTATCAGAGAAAACATTCATCTTTTGGTTGGGGGGATTGGCTTATTTCACTTAGCATGATATCCTCTAGTTCCATCCATTTACTGGCAAAAGCCATAATTTCATTATTCTTTAATGCTGAGTTATAGTCCACTGTGTGTATACAATATTTTCTTTATCCATTCATCAGTTGAAGGGTACCTAGGTTGGTTCCATATTTTAGTTATTGTGAATTGAGTTGCTATAAACATTGATGTGGCTGTGTCACTGTAGCATGCTGATTTTGAGTCCTTTGTGTATAAACAGAGGAGTGGAATAGCTGGGTCATATGGTGGTTCCATTCCAAGTTTTCAGAGGAATCTCCAAACTGCTTTTCAGGGTGGTTGCACCAATTTGCAGTCCCATTAGCAATGTATGAGTGAACTTTTCCCCCACATCTTTGCCAACATCTGTTGTTGCTTGTATTCTTGATAATTGCCATTCTGACTAGAGTGAGATGAAACCTTAGAGTAGTTTTGATTTGCATTTCTCTATACACTAGAGATAATGAACATTTTTTCATATGTTTTTAAGACAGTGTCTTACTAAGTTACTTAGGGTCTTACTAACTTGCTGAGGCTGGACTTGAACTTGGGATCCTCCTGCCTCAGCCTCCTGAGTCACTGGGATTCCAGGCATGTGCTACTATGCCCAGCTTGTCCTAATGCCTTTTCTTACTCAGTATAATTATGTGAGGAAATATTTTCCAGTAGTCTTTTGTACTGTTGTAATTTATTTTAAGAAATTAAAGTTTTCAATTCCAAATGTTTCTTTAAAAAAAAGTCCATCTGAACATTGCTCCCCACTGGCTAGGGTTGTGATGGCATCAGACACTCCAAAGACAGCAAAAGGCAGCAGGGGTAGAAGGACTGTCATTCACATTGTCTCAGAGTCCCAAAAGTCTGGGTACTGGGCATCTTGCAGGAGTCCTAGCAAAAAGAATCACTCAGGTTACTGAGAGCACAGCATGAAGTCAAGTGATCAAAACCCCCCTTGGATGAGTCTGTGGTGCGCGCTTGTAATACAGGAACATCACAAGTTCCAGGCCAGCTTCAGAAATGTATTAAGACCCTGTCTCAAAATAAGTTAAAAGGGCTGAGGATGTAGCTTAGTGCTAAAGCACCCCTGGGTTCAATCTCCAGTACCAAAAATTAAAAATTAAATACTTTTTTAAAACCTTATATTTACACAAGGGGGAATCATTTTATTTCACTACCAATAACCATCTCGATTTTTTTACAGCCATTACAATTTTATTATTTACAATAAAGATAACTATATTAATGACATAATTATTGAGTTGTTTTACTTGTGCAAACTCCTTTCATGGTAATAGACTCACAAATCAAAAGAAAAACCCTTTAGCAGACTAGATAACCTAATTTTTGTACTGTGAGAATGTGTGTGTGTGTGTGTGTGTGCATGCTCTGACCTGGAAGTCTTACTTTCAAGGGCTTCTGTGAGGTTCATTACATAGAGCAGATCAAAATTAATTGTTGAGGGAGGCAGCTATTATGGTCTGTCCTCTTGGACCAATACATATAAAGACAATGGTGGCAAATCAATAATGTCACTAGGTCAAGGGCACTTGATAGTATAGAGCCAATAAATGCTCTTCGTCCATATTTACACAGGACACAGCTCTTAAAAAAAAAAAAAAAGTGATTTCCAAAGCCGTAATCTCTACTCATGTGAAAATCTCTAGGCTTTTGTGGAAGTTACTATCCAGTACATATTTCTGCTGTCAGACTACTTCTGTCACTGCATTTAAACCATGAAGTGCATTTGCTGCTGATTCGACTATTATGGCAGGAAAATGACCTGTAAAGTTCTTTTGAGGAGCTTGGCATTTTGCATATATTATAGAAATACAAGAGGAAAAAATGTGTTAAAAATGAAGTTTATGAAAAGTCATCCAACTAAACTTTACATTTCATAGAATACAGAGACTGCCTGATTTGTGAGACTAAGGGGGTGGGGGGAAGAAACCTGTCAAGGCAGAAAATCTCCATATTCTCATGTTTTCAAGGGCAGTTGTCAACTTTTTTTCTATCTACAAAATCTGAATAGCAAGTGACAAAGTGGAAAATGTGCCACACTCTATCATTTGACCTCTTTTTGGTGGCTCTGATGTGCAAAGAACTTAATAGATCAGAACATATGCTTTATTGGTGGTGGGGTGGGGGCGGTGACCAATGCCTGTGGACAAAGATTTGAGAGCAATCTGATTGAAAGCCGCGACAAAACCCTCAAATTTTTTATGAGCTCTTTAAAGGAAGAGACCTTGGTTTCACTTGAGAGAGGTTAGAATTATATCCCTCAAGAGGTAGCTGCAGAATATCTCTGCTTAATTTGTAGCAATCGAATAATTGACTAAGAGACGAAATTTCTGGGTCTGCACCACAGGCTGGTGCCAATTGAACGTTTATCAGCACTGAGCATCCCTCCTCACCAATAATGTGAAATGTAAAAACAATCTCTCTGGCAAAAAGCACTGCATGGAGACATTTTGCCAGGAGGATTCGCGGCCTTAGAGGTCAGTCAGAACCTTGCCCCCTCTGACTTACCCACAATTGAGGAATGGCTAGGGAGAAGAGGCAATTAACCATTTCAGTGCTAGTCAGAGATCATCGTGCCATCCTAAGGCTTTTTTTTTTTCCCAGCTGAGTGGTCAGATATCAAATGCACAGTCTTGCTTCCTGACCCAGAATAGGAATTTTATTTCTTAATCATATCCTCCTGGCTGCTTCATTGACTAGCTTCAGTGAGAGCCCCACACATTATTTATAAGAATTAAAGAGCTTGGGGAGCCCGGTGGAGGGAGAAGGAGGACACTTTTATCATAGTAGCACTCACAGCATCAATACAGCTAAAGGTCGGCCAGCATTTCCATCAAAACCTCCTGATTTCCAGCCATTTATAACTTGGCTATAAAAATCACTCCTGGGCTGCAATTCGGCAAATAGTGCCTCAGCTGAGCGGAAAATTGTCCCCTCTCGGTAGCTGTTGGTTTGTTTTGGTTTGCCTTTTGTTTTAGTGATTTGAAGAAAATATACAGTTATTTGAGAGAGGCTACTTAAATGTAACCTCTGAAGGAGAAAATGTTAACGCTTTAAAGCGTTTATTTGTATTTTCACCTCCAGTGAGACCAGTGACTTTGACTCCACAGTGAATAGCGTCCTGGTCCCAATTACTTTTGGCATTTTCAAGAAACAAAGACAAGGGACCAAGCCTTTCATTCAAAGGCAGTCAGTCAGCAAAAGGCTCTAAATGTTTGTGAAGTTTGTATTCCCTGAGCCAAGCGGAAGGACAGGCTGCTGACTGTCCCTGAACTAATTTCCTCCTATAAAGACCAAATCGGTGTGATCACACGCACTGAGAGCTCAGCATTTTTAATTGCCTCAAGGTGTTTATTTGCAGCGCAGGGATGAACTCAGGAGGATCAAATAAGGAAGGGAGGAAAACTTGGCTCCTGCTCTCAGGTGAACCCAATCATTTTCATCTCTCATCACTTTCACATCTGTGATTTTCCTCCTTCCTCGCAAGGAAGGGAGGCGCCTGTCCCTACCATTAAGAAGAGATGATTACCAGGGCCTGAGTCAGGTGCTTAGATTTAGTTTCTAGAGTCTTGGCTTGGCTCTTCTTTGAACTTAGGAGAAGTCAGCAGTTGGCAATTCCATGGGAGTCCCGGTCAAAGCCTTGCCTTTGCAGAAAAACATGTACAGATTTTAAAACGTATGGGGGGAGAGAAGAATAAGCCCTCCTCAGAATTTAATTCATGGGAGGAAGAACGTGAGGGACAGCGACAGCATCCTAGCTCTAAAGAGCAACTGGGTTTCCTGCGGGGCGTCCTGTGGAATATCTAGGCCCAATGGAAAGGAGTCCTGGAGCTCAACTTGCTGGGAGAAGAGGGAAAAGGTTAGTGTTTCGGCCTCACATACATTAACTTTAGGCACAGGCATTTAGATTCGTGAAACTCAACATTTATCTTTCTTAAATGTCCCTAGGTACTCCCATTTCATCAATGAAGAAAGCACAGATAGAAAAGCCAGCTGATTGTTCTCTGAGCCAGTAATGGAATCTAGTCTCACATGCCCCTACTTGGGACTTTGGACATTCTGGCCTAGAGGGTGGGGAGGGAAACCAAACACCCTTTAAATCTTTCCTGAGTTCTCATAAAATGAAAAGAGAGTAGCTAAGTCTTCTTTCTTGGAGTACCAAACTTAGAGTATGACTGAAGACCCCTGTCCTGGGATCCACATTTTCTATGAGCTATTTTGTGCCTCCTGTGGCTGTCATTGTCCTAGGGGACAATCTGCAAGGCCAAGGGCACACACCCAGCCAGAGCCTCTGCTTGCCCCTGACAAGACCACCAACCCAGAATCTCTGGAGCCCAGAATCTCCTACCCAAACAGTCTGCAGCTGCTGTGGATCTTCCTCACCTGTCTTGGTGAGTGCAGATCAGGCCAATAGGCATAGTAGTCTTAGACCTAAGAATAGAGAAGGGATAACTGTCTGAGGGTATAGAAAGGCTGGATTCTCCACAGGTGTTTGCAAAGCCCTTTATAGAGCAGAACAAAGCAGGGTGGGAGAGAATAGAATCTGGCAAGGTTCAGGGGCAGCTCTCTTCCCACTTTGCTATGTTCTGGGCCAGAAGGCCAAGAGGTCTATGTTGGAAGCTGGTCTTCTGGAGCATTATGAAAACATTTGTGTCCAAGATAAAATGTTTTTCCATCTCATATCAGTTTATGAGTTGTGTGTGCTGACTTTTGACACCTCCAATTATAGGCTTGCGCTCAGATCTTGGAAGCTTGGGAGTAGGCTCATTCTGAGGATGAGCTGAGGTGTACCCAGAGTTTCCATAAATATACATTTAAGTCATTTCATTTCATTTTTCCCCTCTATTGAAAACACATTTGTGATCTCTTTCAATAATCACCTAGAAGTCTGCCTGCCATCTTATTGTGCTTTTACTATTTTTTCATTTTGTTCTAGTTCCTCCTTTCTTTGCTTGGCTTACTCGAACTTGTTTATCCCCATCATATTCTCTTGTGTATCTCAAAATTCTAATATTCTTTTCAGTTTTTCTAATGGGTATTTTTTCTATTTATACTAGTCATAATAAAACTTGTTGCTTTATATGAAAATTAAAAATTATAACCATACACATCCAGAAATGAACAAGGCTTTTATCCCATTTCTTCACTCTCTTTCCATTTGGCCCATTTCCAAATTCAGTATTTTGCTAAGCTATTTTAATTTTTTTTTGGCTATTTCTGAGTTTTAATTGCTGTTCCAATCCAAGGGTCCTTATTTAAAGCTCATAGAATCCCATCTGGAAAACCAAAACCTAGTTTCCTAACCTCTATCAAATACAAAATCAAAGGAAAGCAGCAGAACATTGCTAGATAAGCAAGGGCAGCAGAGACAGCTGTGTGTGAGCCTACATGCACACTTTGAAATTGAGGCTAAGAAGGATGCAGTGCCTGCCTGTCCAGCCCACAGTGGAAGTCACTAACTGCTCATATTTCCACAGCATTTGGCGAGTTAAAAAGATATATATATATTATAAATAGCAAGCTAAGAACTATTAATTTCTGTTTACAAAGATTTAAAACTGGAAGAACTTCATCACTTTACTCCACGTAAATCTCAAAGGGGTAAGGCAGTTCTTGAGCCCAGGGTCTTTTAATGTTTGACCCAAGAGCAAGCTCTTCTTTTACCTAGCACAAGATGTTGCTGTTGTTGTTATTGCTGTGTTTTGCTTTATGCAATGCCAGGGATTGAACCCAGAGCCTTATGCATACTAGGGAAGTACTCTACACACTGAAATATAACCCAGCCTACAATTCTAGGCTCTGAATAGAACATACTGAGAATGATGACAGTTCTCATCTAAAGTAGCAGTGATAAGACTTTCTGGATTCCCATTTGTTATCCGCTGTGATTGGGGTAGGAGGGGCAAGAAGCGTATACTATTTCTGGTTATCATTTCCTGCACAGCCATTTATGGCAGTTCCATGAGTGTGACCCCTGGCAGCATCCCAGTCACATCAGGCCAGCATTGGATTTATGACAGTCCTAACTATTGCCATCCAATCTGCTAACCTGAGCAGAGCACAGACATCAGGAAATATGTCTTTCTGTAAGTACAATACAAGGGAACTTATTTGTTGTGGCAGCAAGGAGCAGAAAAGGACATTGCTCTTGGGGCCCCTAAGGGGAAAAAAAAGATGATGTATGATGTAAGCTAAGACATTAATCATGCCTGACACTTCTGGATAATCAGCTGGAGTCATCCTTGGGAACAATTTATTTTCAAGGATAAAAAGGGAGAAAATAAATGGGGTGGGGCTTATCAAGTTTGACGGCATAACCTGATATGATACCAAACAACTATGGCTCAGCATTCTTGCTGAAAGCTTGGCAGGAAATTAGGCTCAAGAGTTTGAGGGTCATCAGAATGATTGCAGACTGTTTTGTTTTCCATTCATTTCATCTGCACTGGAGTCAGCCCTGTGGAAGTTCCAAGTCTGAATTTAGGAGATCTGTAATAGGTCAAAGCTATTATCCTTGAGGTTTATAATATCATGAAGCATTTTCTGTATCTCTAAGCAAAGACTGGCATCTTCAAGTCTCCAGGCCAGCTCAGACAGAGGTAGATATAATTTCTGCCTGTGTAGAGATAACTGCAGGATGCCTGATAAAACATGGAACACAAGCCCATAGGGGGGAACCTGCTACCCTGCTAGATATGGTAAAAGACACACTCTTTAATGCAAAGTAGTGACTCAAATTAACTCCTTGACAAGTACCCTTCCATTAGAGCACAAAGGAGTAAAGAAAAGGAGAAGCACATGGAAGTCACTAAGGAAGGACCAAGTATTAAATCTGGTCCTTCCTTGCAAAATTTCTATTAGAGAAGTGACACATTGAAAATCCTGTAACATAACGTGATATTCATAAACATGCAAGCCTGATCCCTAAACAGTCAAATCAAATTGTTGCCATTCATATTAAAACAAATGCCATTCTCTGTCCGTAATTACAAAGACACTAATAGCCCAACCCTTTTAGACTTGAAACAAGCATTAAAACAGGTTGAGATATTTTTTATTGAATTTTCTATTTCCTTCATTACTATTCAATTCTCAGATTTTAATTAATATATTTGAACCCAGGGGCATTTTACTATTGAGCTACATTCCTAGAACTTTTCATTTTTTTTTAACTTTGACATAGGATCTAACTAAGCTGTCAAAACTTCATATTTGCAATCTCCTGCCTCAGCCTCCCATGTAGTTTGGTTTATAAATGTGTGTCATAGCACCCAGCTTGGATTTTTATTTTAACAAAAATAGTCTACAACTCTAAGTCCTCTACATTTTATTTCAACAAACAATTATCAGTCACTTGTTTTGTGCCAACCTAGTTTCTAGGCTTTGGGAAATGCAAAGATGAAAAAGTTAAAAAAGCTTTTTTGAAACACCCAGAGCCTAAGTAAGGAAATTGTATAAATAGCTCAGAATGATATAATGTAATAAGGGCTATAATATAAATCTGTACAAAATAATATATGAACACAGATGGGGCCAAGTGACATTCCCAAGGTCATTTTCTCGATATGTCATAGAGGAGGGAACAGAGTCCATGACTTCTGAGCCAGATTCACAATGTGCTTTCTACTGTACCAAAGCTACTTTCTTGGATCAACCACGCTCCTAGCCCTTAATTAGATTTCCTTCCATTAATTTTAAAAAATCATGGCTTATACAATTGTTAATATGCTCTTTTGCAACTATCCTTCAGATTTCTTTCTCCATTTGTGCCCATACACTGATTTTAATTTTTTCAGTTTTAGCCACATAGCCCCAAATGGCCACTCTTGACCTTCTCTATCCTTAGATTGTAACAAAATTCATCAGGCTCACCAGCTGAGAAAAGCTTTCTTTCTTGCTCACTCTCCATCTTCTATATACTGCAGTCTGTTCTGAATCTGCCAGGTGTGACTCTTCTTGAACAAGCATATCACAACTTAGACACAGGAACACATAGTATCCCTTAAGGCAATCACCATAAAAGAGGTTACAGATTTATTCTAATGATGCCGCAATTGCTCACAGTCATATCACATTAGGAACTTCTCTTTTGGAACTGTATTTGACATTTGCAATTTCTTTTGCTTTGAATTGCTAAAATAGTGGCAAAACTGCATTTTTTGATGGTGGCTTTGATTTTTGGAAACTGTTAAAAGACCCATCCAATGAAAGATAGTGCCATTTTAATTCAAAATAAGTTTTTACTTTATTGATATTTGTTTGTAGAGGCTCATAAACTGATGCAGGGAGTAATTTGAAATATTTTGAGCATTGTTATTATCCCTTCTTTGGTGACCTCTTTATGGAGGTAGAGAAATCTAGTTCTTATTAGTGGGAAAATAAATACAAAATTATTTTTTTGTAAAGACAATATTTGTACATCTTTTATGGGGTATATTATAATTTGATACTTGTATAAAATGTGTAATAAACAATCAGGATAATATCAATTCCAAGTTTTCAAATATGAATCATTTTGGTCAGAAATTTCATCTCTTCTGTTCATTTTTAAACATATAAAAACAAATCAGATTGCTTTAACCAATAGTTACCCTACTGTGTTATACAAAATCAGAATTTCTATGTTTAGTGGCCCCTATTTAACTTCTTTTCCTACTCTTAGCCTTCCCAATATCTAATGACAACTATTCCATTTTATTCTTCTATAGGATTGACTTTTTATTTTTCATAAATAAGAACATAGAGCATTTGTCTTTCTGTGTCCTCCTTATTTTATTTAACATAAAGATCTTTAGTTCCATCCATGTTGTGAAAATTACAGGATTTCATTCTTTTTTATGACTAAATAATATGAAATTGTGCATGTACACAGTATTGTTTTTATCCACTCATCCACTAATGGACATCTAGGTTAATTCCATACATTAGCTATTGTAAACAGTGCTATAGTAAACATGGGAGTGTAGGTATCTTTTGGGTATAACAATTTCATGTCCTTTGGACTTATTCCCAGAAATGGGATTGCTGGCGTTTACAGTAATTCTATTTTTAGTGTTTTCCATAATAGCCATGGTAATTTACGTTTTTACCAACAGCATGAAAGTTTGCCTTTCCCTGCATCATAACCAGCATTGTTTTTTTGGGGGGGGGGCATTTTTGATGATTGCCATTCTAACTAGGGTAAGATGGTATCTCATTGTTGTTTTGATTTGCATTTCCTAATGACTAGTGAGATTGAGCATTTTTTCATATACTGTTTCATTTTTAAGTGGAATATTTAACTTTGAGTTCTTTATGTATTCTGAGTATTATCTCTTGTTGGATAACTAGTTTGCAAATAAACCCTTTCTATACATTGTCTCTTAACTCTGTTGATTTTTTTGTTTCTTTTGGAGAAGCTTCTTGGTTTGATATAATCCCATTTGTCTATTTTTACTTTTGCTACCTGAGCCTTTGGGTTCCTATTTTAAAAATCATTGCTGGACTGGTGATGGTACTCAGTGGTAAAGCACTTGCTTAGCATGTATGAGGCCCAGGGTTTAATCCCAACACCAAAAATATTAGTAGATACAATTTTTTTAAAAAACCGTTAAGGCCATTTATCAACTACACCATGTCTTAAAATGTTTCCTGTATTCTTTCTTATAGTAGTTCCATAGTTTCAGGTTTTACATTTTAGTTCTTTGGCCAGTCTTGATTTGATTTTTTAAATTCAGTGAGAGGAAGGTATTTGGTTTAATCTTTTGCAAATGTATGTTCAATTTTGCCAACACCGGTTATTTATTAAAGAGACTATCCTTTCTTCACTGCATGCTCTTGGGTCGTTTTGTAAACACCAGTTAACTGTAAGAGTGTGGATTGATTCTGGGTTTTCTATTTTGCTACATTGTCTGTGTGCCTCTTGTTACTCCAGCACTGTGCGGTTTGATACTATAGCTTTGTAATACGTAAAGTCGGGTATTGTGATGCCTCCAGCTTTGCCTTTGTTATTTGTTTTGGGTTTTGTGTGTGTGTGTGTGTGTGTGTGTGTGTGTATGTACAAGCTTACTTTGGTTCTTTTGCATCTTTTGTGGTTTTACATAAATTTTAGGATTTTGTTTTTCTATTTTTGGGAAGAAAGACATTGTTATTTTGATGGGAATTGCCTTGAATCTGTAAATAGCTTTGCATATATAGTCATTTTTAGTTCTACCATTCCATGAATATAGGATTCTTTCCCTCTTTTTGGTATCCTCTGAAATTTCTTTCATCAGCGTTGTACAGTTTTAATTGTAATACTGTTTCACGTTTTGGTTAAACTTACAAATATTTTTGTAGCTATTATAAATGGGATTACTTTCTTAATTTCTTTTTGAGAAAGTTCATTATAGGTATATAAAAATGTTGCTATAGTCTATATGTTGATTTTTGTATCATGAAACTTTACTGAATTCATTTATGAGTTCTAACAGCTTTTTAATGGAGTATTTAGGCTTTCCTGTGTGCAAAATCATGTCATCTGCAGACATGGATAATATCACATCTTCTCTTCCAGTTTGGGTATACATTACATCTTTCTCTTGCCTAATTGCTATTGTTAAGATTTCTGGTACTGTTTTACATAAAAGTGGTGAAAGTGAAAATCCTGGCTTTTTCCCATTCTTAGAGGAAATGCTTGCAACTTTTCCTAATTCAGTTTAATATGGGCTGTTGGTTTTCATATGTTGCTTTAATATTCTGTGGTATGTTTCTTGATACCTAATTTATTGATGGTTTTATTGTGAAATCTTATCTAATCTTATCATAAATCTTACCTAATGCCTTTTCTAATCTGTTAAAATGGGAAGATTTTTGCCCTTCATTCTTTTGACATGTTTTATCACATTTATTGGTTTGCATATGTTGAATCTTCCTTCTATCCATAGGATGAATCACACTTGCTCATAGTGTATGATCATCTTGAAGTACTAAATAAGTTCTTCAGTATTTACTGAGAACTTTCACATCTATATTCTTGGGGGCTATAATGGTTAATTTGAATTGTCAACTTGATTACATTAAGAGATGCTAAAGATTAAGAGGCTTATGAGTGTGTCAGTAAGAGTAGGTCCAGGAATGATTGGCATTTGGAATAGCCAACTGAAATGAAGACCCTCCCTAAGTGTGGGCAGCACTGTCCAATAGGATAATGGCTTGGATTGAATAAAAGTTGGAAGAACAAGGAAGCATCAGCAGATTCAAGCTGCATTCTTCTTGAACTGGTTCTTGATTGCTGTTGCAATCATCTTCAGACTCTCACTTCTTCACTCTTCCAAAGCAGACTCCACCAGTGATTCTCTAGAAGCCTTTGGTCTCAGGCTAGGGTAGCACCATTGAGCCCTCTTATTCTGGGACTTCAGGCTCTTGAACTATGCAGCTACTGGTTCTTCCAGCTCTCCAGCCTGTAGGCAGCCATTGTAAACTATTCAGCTTCTGGTCACATAAGCCAATCTCTTAAGTCCCCCTTTTATAATTATACTTCCTGTTGATTCTGTTCCTCTAGAGAACGCTGACTAATACACTGGCTATGAGTATATGGCTTTCTTGTTTGGGTTATATCTATGTCTGATTTTGGTATCAGGTAATGCTGGCCTCAAAAACAAGAGGTTGAGAGAATTGTTAAGATTTCAATTTATTAGTATCATTTAAGAAGCATTGGAATTAGTTTTCTAAATGTTTTATAGAATTCAGCAGTAAAGACATGAGATCTTGGACTTTTATTTAGGTGCAACACTTTCAATTACTGCTTCTGGTCATTATTCATTATTGGACAGTTTTTTTCTACTTTTTCTTGATTCTACTTCTTTTTAAAATATTTTTTAGATGTAGATGGACACAACAAAATACCTTTATTTTTATGCAGTGCTGAGGATCCAACCCAGGCCCTTCCCATGCTAGGCAAGCGCTCTACTGCTGAGCCACAATCCCAGCCCCTTGATTCTACTTCTTCTTGATTCAATTTTGGTAAAGTATATGTGTTCAGGAATTTATCCATTTCTTCTAAATTTCCAGTTTTATGACTTATAATTTTTGCTAGTAGTTTTTTATATCTTTTGTATTTCTGTAGTATCTGTTTTAATGTTTTCCTTTTTAATCTCTGATTTTGAGTCCTTATTGATTAGCTAACAATCCATCAGTTTTATTTATCCTTTCAAAAAATTAACTTTGATCTTTTGTGTCCTTTTTTTAGTTTCAATTTTATATATTTCTGCTATAAACATTATTATTATTTGTTCTATAATATCATTCAACACAGATATTTCTTTGTTGATTGTCTGTCTGGATTATCTGTCCATTGAAGAAAGTGGGGGTTGAAGTCTACAACTATGATATCGAAGTTGGTTTCTCCTTTTAGATCTAGTAATATTTGCTTAATATATTTGAGTGGTTCCGTGTCAGATATATATATTTATGATTGTTATATCTTTTTGCTGAATTTCTACTTTTATCAAGACATATTGACTTTCCTTGTTGATTTAGGGTTTGTTTAATTCATATGGCTATAGCTACTCCTATTCACTTCTGGTTTCCATTTGTGTGGTTGAGCTTTCCCAATCCCTTACTTTCAGTCTGTATATATATAACCTATTCAAATAAGTTTCTTCGTAGGAAGCATATAGGTGGGGTCTTATTTTATTGTTGTTGTTGTTTTGTGTGTGTGCATGTATTTTAAAGCTTGGCCATTCAAGAGTCTTATTGATAGGTATGAACTACTGTTGTTTTGGTTTTTAAAAATTCTTTTGTATAACTGTTCTTTTAGCAAGTTTATATGTCCATGATCTGTTTTTTTTTAATAGTTTCTATTTCTTTGGTGTTTTCCTGATGGTGTCTATCACCCTTTTTATTTCTAGTGTAGGACTCCTTTAAGCATTTCTTATAGGGCTGGTTTGTTGGTTGTGAATTTTTTCAGGTGCTGCTTATCTGGGAAAGAATTTATTCCTTTGTTTCTGAAGAATATTTTTGCTCTGTGTAATATTCTTCATTGGCATGATTTTTGTTTTTTTATCTGATTGTTTCTTATTTCAGGATTTTCAATCTATCATACCATTCTATTCTGACCGGTAAGGTTTCTGCTGAGAAATTTGCTCTAAGTTTAATGGGCATTCCCTTTCTTATATGTGACTTGATCTTTTCTTCTCTTGCTTATTTTGAAATCATCTGTTACTTTTGAACTTTTTCACTCTGGTATGCCTTTTTGAAAAGCATTTTTGATTAAATCTATTGTCCTTTGAGCTTTTTGTATTATATTTCTATACCACCTCAAAAATTTGGGAAGTATTCTACTATTATTTCATGCAATAGGTTTTCAATGCATTTCCCTTCCTCCTTCTGAAATTCCCATCAGGAAAATATTATTTCACAAAATGAGGTCCCAGAAGTCTTATAGGCTTTCTTACTTTCTTTCTTTTTTTTTATTTTTTCATTCTCTGTTTGGTCGGTTTGGTCTTTAGTTTGACCATGCTAATGCAAATGTCCTATGCTCAAGTTCAGAAATTCTTCTTATTTTAGTTTGTTGTGGGAGCTCTCCATGGTATTTTAGTTTATTAATTGAAGTTATTTCTGTTTCTTTTTTATAGTTTATCTTTTTCGTGAGTTTCTTTTTCATATTTTTAATTGTTTTCCACATTTCTTTGTATTGTCTATCTGTTTTATTTTGCATCCTAAAGAACTTCCTTGGGAGCAGGATTTGAAATTTTTTTAAGAATTTTATAGATTTTTTTCAAATTGGGATTTACTTCTGAAAAATTCTTGCTCTGTAGAAGCAGATATCTTCTTTCATGTTTCTTGTGTCCCTACATTGATGTCTGTGTATCTGTTGTAATGGTCTCCTCTTCCCATTTTACAGAAAAGCTTTGTAATTTTTTTTAATTAATTTCACTCTTTTGGTTTATGTGGGATACAGGCTGACACATGAATAGATGCTTTGGCATATGATAGATGCTTTGGTTGTAGGTGAGTTCAAAATGTAGCCTCTGTGAATTCTTTGGTCATATGAGCAGTTTCTATCAGTGTCTTAATAGTTTAGACAGAAACAATTCATAGCAATAGTTGTGTGACTTTGTAGTGGACATACGTTTCCATAAGTGCATGTCCTCAGCTCACAGAGTCAACTACTGATGACACTGGGGTTATAGCAGAAGCTGCTTCAGTCTTGGTGGTGAGGGATGTGGACAAGACTATCCACATATCCCTTGGGGAAAACACAGGTGACACCAAAGATTGTGGTATTAGCAATCATAAGTCCATGAGTCATAGGAAGTGAAGGAGACCTTCCCAACATCTCTCTGTATGAATGTAGGATTGCTGATGTTTGTGACCTAGCAGTCACAGTTCTGGGGCCAAAGTACAGTATGGGATCTTTCTCACATCCTGTAGGATGAGCACAGGTGATATTTGTGTCTATGACACCAGTAACTGCAGACCTGAGGTTGCCTAGAACAATCGTGGGTTGTTATTTGTAAAACTTGTAGCACCTTTCCTAGAATAACTACTTTTATAGAACTGTAGGATTCAGATGATAACTTTATTACATCAGGATTCAGATGATAACTTTATTACATCTCCAGACAAGCATGAGTAATACCAAGGTTTTTGGTACCTGCAAATGTGGTCCCCAAATTCATGGGCTGTGGAGAAATCTTCCCTAGGTCTTCTGGAACATGTACAGGTAATGTGTGGCCTATGTAACTGGTATTCATGCTTTTGGAGATGTAGGATATGGAGGTGACCTTCCCTGGGTCTTATGGTTGAGCATAGATAATACCAGGGCTTGTGGCTTTGGTATCCACAGTCATGGAGCTTCAGGATATGGATTGGAATCTTCCCCAGGTCACATGAGGAAAGTGCTAATGGGACAGAGTTGTGCTCTTCGTAGCCACAATGCTAGATTTTCAGTCACAAGAGACAAGCTTGGATGATGCTGATGCTTTTTGCACCAGCTACTGATATCTGAAGACCACATGCTATGAAAACTTCCTGAGTTTCTTTAGGACAAGTACACCTGAGGCCATGTTTGAGTCATTGGTAGCAACATCTGCAGGGAATGAGTAGAACCTTCCCCAGGACCTGCAGGACAAGACTGTGGGCTGGGGAGAAGACCTTCCCTAGTTCCTGTGGAACAAGCACAGGTGGAACTCAGACTTGAAGCTATTGCAGCCTCTGATCCTGAAGCTACAAGTCCTTGAGGGAGCTTTCCTTTCACCCTGAGAAGCATAAGGGTCCAAAGCTTCTGACAGCATCAAAGACCAATTGTCCCAAAGGCAGGATGTCATCTAGTAGTAGTTATTGTAGCAGCTTGGGTTCTGGGAGTTGGGGAGACCCAATGTGAGTTTCTTCTTTTGTAGCAGAACAGTAACTCTTAGACAAGCCAAACCTATAAACTGGACTTTAAGCCAGTGAAGACTATGGGTTCTGCAGTTTAGGACTCCTGTTGTGCAGCTATGATGGGTGTGGCTGCAATGTTTGGGCTGACCTTTTACCAAGAGTATGGGGCTCCCCTCCCACCCACTGGTCAGGAAACACAGTTTAAAGTTAGCTTCCTTTGTTTTCTTTAGTTTGCCTTTCTGACTCTCCATGCTGCTCAGGTTTCCTTCACTTCCTTTCTGATTTCCAAATTTCTCCCTCAATCACTCTCCTTGAAATACAGTTTTTCCCTGTTGCCCGGATTCTTCATGGCAGAATTATGCACAGAGTGTCTCTGTGCAGTCTTCTTCCCAAGTTATTTTATTTTCCTGCTCATTTGTTTTGTTTCATATTTTGGTGCTGGAACTCAAACCCAGTGCCTCATGCATGCTAGATAAGTGCACTGCATCTGAGCCATACCCCCAGCCCATTTAAATAGTTTTTAGCTACAGAAAAAGTGTGGAAAGAAATGTACTAGTTCTCAAGATACCTTTCAATGGCAATCCATACTTAAATCCATATAGATACAAAATTTGTCTACAAAACATAAATTTCCTTAAAGAAGTGCATTGTCACAATGCTCTAAAAGATGTTTTGGAAGCAAGAAAGAGAGAAGTGTGTGTGTAGCCCAATAGAAAAGAACTTAGGGTGCATCCCATTCTGCCTGCCACCCTACACCTGTTCGGTAAGACCTTGTTTTATCTTTTGCATGTTGTCATTCAAGCTGTATCTCATTTGGAGACACAGTTTCCTGTTCAATCAATTTTGAAAGGCACTACATTGAGTAGCTCTTTTCCCTGCCCACCTTTCCATGTGTGCAGGTCTTTTAATCATTTCATTGTACTTTATGTTGCTTAGTTACTTTCCTGGGGCTAAAACTGTTTTTTAAATGATGAGATCATTAAGAATTTCAACTGATTAAATAGCTAAAGATTCAACTTTTTTTTTAAAAAAAATTAATACTGATGCTGAAGAGTAACAGAAATCCATTTAGCATTTCATTGAAGACCAGGAAATTTAGTAAAATACATTGAGGTTCCATGGTAAAAATGTAGCAAAATGGCCTTGATTAAAAGTTATGAGTTACACTAGCAATGAGGTCTTTAAAACTCTCCCTAGTTAGCACTGTTTTCCCAGCAACAGGTCCTCTGTTTTATCAACTATGAAAGAAATTTACAGCAGATTCAAGCAATTCCATGTGCTGGCAGCATTATCTATTGCTTATTTTTGTCATTTATGGGCCAGGTCTATTTAATGATATAATGAAAAAATTAGATTTGTGTCCTTAGATTTCTCTAAGGGGAGATAGATAGATAGATAGATAGATGAATGGATGGATAGATAGATTTACACACACATACATCTATATATATAATACATATGTGTGTGTGTATATATATATATGAAAAACACATACATAAAAGAAGTATTAAAAGTAATTATTTCCCAGATGTAACTAAATGTATTCTTAAGATCTTTCCACACGTAGGGCCCTCAAAATTAGTAGCAAATAGACTTTCAAAAGCTTAAGTCCATTACCAAAGACTCTTGAAAAATGAACACAGTATGGCGGAATTTTTATTTAGCAAATAAAAGTTCTGAAAACATACCTTAGACAAGTTTCCCACAGAGCTGTTCTCCAACAAAATAACTTAGTTTTCTTCAAAACTTCATCCTTTACTATTCCCATCTCCTTGATCTGTTTTTCTCTTCCACAAGTAACCCCATGCCCCAGAGCACCTGTCAATCAGTTAACCTCTCCAGACTTTCTCCTGTATTTCCTCTACTCATTACTCCAATACATGCAAGGAAGGAAAAAAATCAGATTCTACACAGAATATCTTAGAAAGAATGTAGGAAAACAAAAATCCATGAATAGTTACATTCATTTTTCATTCTTGTGATACAATCATATGTATCAGCTCTCCAAATTAAGAGTAACAAAAATAAGAGTGTCCCTTATCTAACCATATAAATGATTAGATCACAGTAAAATCCTTCCAGCTCAATGTGAAATGGTATAGTTATTTTGAAAAACAGTCTGGCAGTTCCTCATAAGTTTGAAAATGTAGTTACAACATGACCCAGCAATTGCAAGTAAAATGGAAACATATGTCCACACAAAAATTTTCACATGAATGTTCATAGTAGTATTATTAATAATAAACCAAAAGTGAAGACAACTTAAATATCTACCAATTAATGAAATGATAAACAAAAATTAGTTATATCCATACAATAAAGTATGATTCAACCATTAAAATGAATGAGGTACTGATAAAAACTACAATATGACTGACTCTTAAAAGACAGTATATTGTATGATTCTATTTCTACAAATTGTACAAATCTGTACAGGTATGAAAATTAGTGGCTAAGACTGAGGAGGTTAAGGAATGGGAGCAGAGATAAACAGCAGTAGGTGCAAGGTTTTTTGTTGAGTGATTAAATTTCCTCAAATTTATCTTGCTGATGGTTGCATGACTCTGATGTATCAAAAGCTATTGAACTATACACTTTAAATGGTGAATTACATGATATAGAAATCATATCTCAATAAAGTTTGTACATTTAAAAAAAAAGTCCCTTCAGGCTAAGTCCCATTGTCCCTCACCACAAAACCATGGAAAATGAATAGAATATTGCTTAAATTATTTCTGGCACTAATATTTACAATTGGGATATATTTCACACACTGTGGACTGGAGTATTATATATAGTGTGTCTAATCCTCACAGGAGTTTTGCAAAGCAGATTATTTTTAGTAGACACGTAAGGTCTCTACTCAGTCTCATGGAATACTGTAAATAAGCATTTAGTTTAGAGTAATGTTGAATATACCTGATCCTACCATGTGTATATAACATCAAACTTAGTGGAAAGGAGGAAATAATAGAGAACAAATAAAAAGAATGAAATCTCAGAGCAACAAAAATAATAAATTGCAAAAAATACAAAAAGATTTGCTGTTCTCTAAAAATCTAAATGTGTACCTCTGTGAATACAGGGAGTAGCCTCTGAGTCACCCTCTTTGACCTGATGCTCAAGACAAATAGTGTAGTGTAGACACTAGTACCTAGATTTTGGTCTTCATACCTCACTAAAAGGAACTAATATTATTTAGAAAGTAGTTTTAAAATAGAAGATATCAAGAAACCTGGGAAATGTGGTTAGAAAATAGGGACATTTTCATCAGTAGCTGTGTTTCAGGGGTTGATTGGAACTGGATGTCTGAAAGGCCAGGAGTCCGTAATGATTAAAGTGGATAAAATCATAATGTGAAAAAATCGTTATTTACTGTTGTGAGGCAATTGACCAATGCCAAATTTTTAATATGTTTCAAAAGAAAGGTATATAATTAGAACAAATAGATTGAATTAAAGAAAAAATAGAAACTAACCCCAATTTGTTTAATTGATACATTTCCTCCCCTTTATTAGATAAATCAAAGAGTAACTATAGAAACAATAATAGATTTTCTGTGGAAAATCTCTGCCTGAGATGTAAAAAATGTTTTTAAAAGACACAAAGGCCACGCCTGCTGAGTTGCTACTGCAGGGAGTGGGGTGGTGGGCTGGAGTCTGGACTGAGCCTGACTGACTGCTTCTTGCTCATGGTGGAAACTTGAACCTTTCCCTATTATACTTTAAGCTAGAACTCATGTTGTTTGCCTACATTGCCACCTTCTATCCACCTATCAACAGCATCACCAAACCTTCACACCAGTCTAACTACTGACACTCATAACCATGATTCCAGAGTAAAACTGAAAGGAAAGTAGCATCCTCCTTTATCTTATTATTTTAGAACACCCAGTATATTTCTGGATTGGAAAGGAGAGAAATGAGAAAGCTAAGCCAGACCAGAACCTCATCTTTTTCAGCCCAGAAAGCACCTAATATTTATTACAAAGACCACAGAGAGCTATCTCAGGCATGTGTCATATAGAACCGATAATAATGTATTTGTCAAGGACATTTGGAAGAGCCTCTGTGACCAGAACCAGGTCACAAATAATTATTAATCAGTCTATTGAATATAACTTCTTTTTTTATTATTATTAGTTGTTCAAAACATTACATAGCTCTTGACATATCATATTTCATACATTTGATTCAAGTGGGTTATATACTCTCATTTTTACCCCGTATACAGATTGCAGAATCACATCAGTTGTACATCCACATTTTTACATACTGCCATACTAGTGTCTGTTGTATTCTGCTGCCTTTCCTATTCTCTACTATCCCCCCCTCCCCTCCCCTCCTCTTCCATCTTCTCTCTCTACCCCATCTACTGTAGTTCATTTTTCTCCCTTGTTTTTTTCCCTTTCCCCTCACTTCCTCTTATATGTAATTTTGTATAACAATGGGGATCTCCTTCCATTTCCATGCAATTTCCCTTCTCTCTCCCTTTCCCTCCCACCTCTCGTCCCTGTTTAATGTTAATCTTCTTCTCATACTCTTCTTCCCTGCTCTGTTCTTACTTTCTCTCCTTATATCAAAAAAGACATTTGGCATTTGTTTTTTAGGGATTGGCTAGCTTCACTTAGCATAATCTGCTATAGTGCCATCCATTTCCCGGCAAATGCCATGATTTTGTCATTTTTTAGTGCCGAGTAATACTCCATTGTGTATAAATGCCACATTTTTTTTTATCCATTCATCTATTGAAGGTCATCTAGGTTGGTTCCACAGTCTAGCTATTGTGAATTGTGCTGCTATGGACATCGATGTAGGAGTATCCCTATAGTACGCTCTTTTAAGGTCTTTAGGGAATAGTCTAAGAAGGGGAATAGCTGGGTCAAATGGTGATTCCATTCCCAGCTTTCCAAGAAATCTCCATACTGCTTTCCAAATTGGCCACACCAATTTGCAGTCCCACCGGCAATGTACAAGTGTACCCTTTTCCCCATATCCTCGCCAGCACTTGTTGTTGTTTGACTTCATAATGGCTGCCAAACTTACTGCAGTGAGATGGAATCTTAGGGTGGTTTTGATTTGCATTTCTCTGACAGCTAGAGATGGTGAGTATTTCTCATGTACTTGTTGATTGATTGTATGTCCTCCTCTGAGAAGTGTCTGTTCAGGTCCTTGGCCCATTTATTGATTGGGTTATTTGTTTTCTTATTGTTTAATTTTTTGAGTTCTTTGTATACACTGGATATTAGGGCTCTATCTGAAGTGTGAGGAGTAAAAATTTGTTCCCAGGGTGTAGGCTCCCTATTTACATCTCTTATTGTTTCTTTTGCTGAGAAAAAACTTTTTAGTTTGAGTAAGTCCCATTTGTTGATTCTAGTTATTAACTCTTGTGCTATGCGTGTCCTATTAAGGAATTTGGAGCCCGACCCCACAATATGTAGATTGGAGCCAACTTTTTCTTCTATAAGATGCAGAGTCTCTGTTTTGATATCAAGCTCCTTGATCCATTTTAAGTTAACTTTTGTGCATGGTGAGAGAAAGGGATTCAGTTTCATTTTGTTGCATATGGGTTTCCAGTTTTCCCAGCACCATTTGTTGAAGATGCTATCCTTCCTCCATTGCATGCTTTTAGCTCCTTTATCAAATATAAGATAG
>NW_025999998.1:20110787-20123464 GCF_001458135.2 Marmota marmota marmota | reverse complement strand
TCCGTTGTGATATTGCCTTTTTCATCCCGTATGTTAGTAATTTGAGTTCTCTCTCTTCTTCTCTTCGTTAGCATGGCTAAGCGTCTGTCGATCTTATTTATTTTTTCAAAGAACCAACTTTTAGTTTTGTCAATTTTTTCAATAGTTTCTTTTGTTTCAATTTCGTTGATTTCCACTCTTATTTTAATTATTTCTTGCCTTCTGCTACATTTGCTGTTGTTTTGCTCTTCCTTTTCTAGGGTTTTGAGATGAAGTGTGAGCTCATTTATTTGTTGGTTTTTTCTTTTTTTGAGGAATGAACTCCAGGCAATGAATTTCCCTCTTAAAACTGCTTTTATTGTGTCCCATTGATTCCGATATGTTGTGTCTGTATTTTCGTTCATCTCTAAGAATTTTTTGATTTCCTCCTTTATGTCTTATGTAACCCACTGATAATTCAGTTACATATTGTTCATTTTCCAGGTGATGTAGGATTTTTCCTTCCTTCTTGTATCATTGATTTCTAGTTTCATTCCATTATGATCAGATAAGATGCATGGTATTATCTCCACACCTTTATATTTACTAAGGGTTGCCCTATGGCATAATATATGGTCTATCTTTGAGAAAGATCCATGTGCTGCTGAGAAAAACAAATATCCACTTGATGATGGTTGATATATTCTATGTCAGTTAAGTCTAGGTTATTGATTGTGTTATTGAGTTCTATAGTTTCTTTATTCAACTTTTGTTTGGAGGATCTGTCCAATGGTGAGAGAGGTGTGTTGAAGTCACCCATAATTATTGTGTTGTGGTCTATTTAATTCTTGAACTTGAGGAGAGTTTGTTTTATGAATGTTGCAGCACCATTATTTGGTGCAAACATATTGATAATTGTTATGTCTTATTGGTGAATGGTTCCTTTTAACAGTATATAGTGTCCTTCTTTATCCCTTTTGATTAACTTAGGTTTGAAGTTGATTTTATTTGATGTGAGTATGGCCACTCCTGCTTGCTTCCGAGGACCTTGTGAGTGGTATGATTTTTCCCAACCTTACACCTTCAGCCTGTGTATGTCTTTTCCTATCATATGAGTCTCCTGAAGATAGCATATTGTTGGATCTGTTTTTTTAATCCAAGTTACTAGCCTATGTCGCTTGATTGGTGAATTTAAGCCATTAACGTTTAGGGTTACCATTGAGATATGGTTTGTACTTACAGTCATGTTTATTTTATTTATTTATTTATTTATTTATTTTAATTTGGCTTGTTTTTCCTTGTTGATTATTTTTCCCCCCTTTACTGAGTTACCTCCCACTGTTGGTTTTGGGTGCTGTTTTTAATTTCCTCTTCTTGTAGTGTTTTGCTCAAAATGCTTTGCAGTGCTGGTTTTCTGGCTGCAAATTCTTTTAACTTTTGTTTATCATGAAATATTTTAATTTCATTGTCAAACCTGAAGCTTAATTTTGCTGGATACAATATTTTTGGTTGGAATCCATTATTTTTCAGCGTTTGAAATACATTGTTCCAGGATCTTCTCGCTTTCAACATCTGTGATGAAAAATCAGCCGTTAACCTAATTGGTTTACCCCTGAATGTAATCTGCCTCCTTTCTCTTGTAGCTTTTAATATTCTCTCCTTGTTCTGTATACTGGATATCTTCATAATAATGTGTCTTGGAGTTGGTCTATTACCATTTTGTATGTTTGGGGTCCTGTAGGCGTCCAGGATTTGGCAATCCATTCCATCTTCCATATCTGGAAAGTTTTCTAAGATTATTTCATTCAACAGATTGCTCATTCCTTTGGTTTGGACCTCTATACCTTCCTCTACCCCAATGACTCTTAAGTTTTTTGTGTTTTTTTTTTATGACATCCCATATCTCTTGGATGTTTTGCTCATGGTTTCTTATCAGCCTTTCTGCATTGACTATAGTCTTTTCGAGTTGATATACTTTGTCTTCATTATGTGATGTTCTGACTTCTATTTGATCTAGTCTACTTGTAATATTCTCATTTGAGTTTTTGATTTGGTTTATGGTTTCCTGAATTTCTAGGATTACTGTTTGAGTTTTTAAATCTCTATCTCCTGGTAGGGTTGATTTTTTTTTGCTTCTTGAATCTGCTTATGTAATTCATTTTCAAAGTATTCTTTCATTGTTTGGACTTGCTGTCTAATGACTTCTTTAAGATTCCATTCCATCTGAGTCAGGTATGCCTTGAGTTCTTTCTCTGTCCATTTTTCTGATGCCTTTAGGTTCTCCTGTAAATTTAAGTTGTCCTGTATAGTTTGTAATCCCTTTTTCCCTTATTTTTTTCATGGTGTTCACATTACTTTTCAATTCTGTTTAACTGCTGCGTTTCTGTTTTCTCCTATAAATTTGTTTTGGTTTTGTATATCTCTGTGGTCTCTCCTTTGTGGTGGGAGACAATGTCTAGAGATGTTCAGATTTATTGTAATTTAAAGCTGATTCATTCGATTCATAAAAGGCTTACGGATTCTGTAGGCATATAGTGATCTGTTGTTTGGTCTTAGGACTTTATGTTTAGGTTGGGTGCTATGATTGTATGAATGTTAGTATGTCTTGGCTACTCTGGAAGATTGCTCTACTGAAGGGGGATATTAGCAGGCAAATGGATCAGGGTATTTGGTAATAGTTAGGTACTTAGGAGCCCTACAGACAGCCTCAGAACATTCACCTATTTGCATTTATAAAATTACATGGAATGAAAGTCGTAATGCTTGGGATGAAAGTTAGGGGGAAGGGGAAGGAAGAAGTCCTTAAAGAGAAAGAGGGAGAGAAAAATAGGTAGAATAAAGGAGAATGGAAAGAACAATAAAAATTGAAAAGGGAAAATAAAAAAAAAAATGATAAATGAAGTCTTAGAGTTCTATTTTCTTCTCTTCCAGTAGGTGGAGCTGTTCCCTCCGAGCTGAGCTTCTGCCCTCTATATGCCAGAAGCAATCCCTGTAAGGTGGCTTCTCTTCCCCTACTGGGCGTCTCTCCAATCCTGTTAGTCCAGAGCCTTTTCTCTTCTCTGTCCCCTCCCCCCCTTCCTCCTGCCAGCCAGCCAGGCCCCACTCACCGCTCACCCAAGGCGTTCTCCACAGATCTAGTTACACTTGCAGCCCCCTGAGTGCCCTATTTCCCGAACACTCTCTCTATTTGCCATTCACCCAGATCCCAACGTTGTGGAGCAGGTGATCTGGGAACCGTCAGCTTATTTAGCCTGGATTCCTTCAGTGGCCACGCCCCGGGAGCTGGCAGATAAGGCCTTGGGTGTCGCTGCTGGTAGTATGGGGAGTTGGGGGTCGGGAGTCCCCTCTGCTTCCCTCGGCCCCTACAGTCACGCCCATGGAGCTCTGGGGTGAGATTTTTGAGGTTTCTCAGCTGTATGTATCTGGTGGGGATGGGAGTCACACACCTGTTGAAGCCAATTTCCTTGGGAAGGGATCCCCTCTGAACTCTGGTGATTGCCAGAGTGTCCGATGGGAGGGGTGGGTCTGGCCTGTCTGTGGTCTGTACTGGTCTCAGTTTCAGTTCTAGCTCCAACCTCTTCAAAGGGTCTCTATGCTGCTCACGGTCTCCAGCAGTGCTGACACGCCTCCTTCTGCTCCTGTCGCCAGACAGCAGCAATCCGCACCTCTGTGCGCACAGGGTGGCCGAGAATCAACCGTCCAGGGCAAGCTGTCACCTCCAATAATCCCAAACTCCCCGCCTAGGTCTCACTTCAGCGGACTTTTGCTGGGAGTTTCTCAGCAGGCAGAATCCGAACGTTCTGATGTGTCTCTCTGTCTGCGTGGCTGAGGAGTTAGTGAAAGCACTGTTGGGGAGTCAGCTGAATATAACTTCTTTCAGAGAGTCTAAGAAGTCAAATTGAAATCATGAATTTCCATACGTAAACCATTTTTAAAAAATATTATTTTTTTTAGTTGGACACAATACCTTTAATCCATTCATTTATTTTTATGTGGTGCTGAGGATCAAACCCAGGGCCCTGTGCATTCTAGGCTAGTGCTCTACCGCTGAACCACAACCCCAGCCCCCCATTTTTTATTTTTTTTTTTAGGAAATGTTATACTTAGCATAAACTGAATGAAGACCTGTTTGTGCCTAAACATGATGCTATGTTCATATAGAAAAGTACTTTACCATTACATTTTCCAAAAATCAATGTGTAGATTAAATTGTCAATGCTCTCCAGCCAAAGACCACCAGTAACACTCCTGTGATTAAATAAGTTGGGTCTGTTGTTTATTGCAATGATGGGCTATGTACCTTATGGGAAACTATGGGATTCATCAGTAAGAGGATATTAGAAAAGATTTGCAGATTTGGGTTCATTTTAGATGATTTTTGAGGATTTCATGAAGTGAAACTTTGCTCTAGATTGAATGTTGTCAGGGAAGAGTCTCTCATTTGGTATTACCTATTGTTCTTATCTAAAAGGAGAAGATTGGACCCAGGCTGAAGATGTAATGGGCAAAGAAGCATTATTCACTCATATCATCAGGAAAGGGGAATGTTTGGTATATTCCTAGTTTCACATGACTGTTTTTGTTTGTGCTTAGACAAAATTGCAGGACTGGTTTTGTGTTTCATTTTATCATGGTCACAGAGTGGTCTTGTGTGACTTTGGTGTTCTGTGAGATTGTTTACATTCATCAGAGAACGTCAAGGCCTAGATGATGATTCCAGGCCACCTCCCAGATGTCAGGAGATTGCTATCCTCTTTGTGAAGTTGCAAGTGAATAATTCTTACTATGCTGAACTCAGTATAATAAAGACCTTAATATAAGCCAAATCTGAAATTGCATTAAACACTCATACACATTTGTTTGGCTACATGTTGTAAGTTCCCTAAGTCTTTATTATGGTCTGGAACTTAAATGTCCCCCAAAGGCTCATGTGCTAAAGGTTTTGTTGCCAATCTGTGGCACTATTGGGAGCTGATGGGATGTTTAGGAGCTGGGTCCTAGTGGGAGAAGTTAGGTCATTGGTGGTGTGCCTGAAGAGACTTATTGATACCCAAGACCCTTCCTCTCTCTCTGCTTCCTGGCCACCCATGAGGTGAGCAGTTTTGCCCCACCCCATACTCCCTACCATGATATTCTCCCTTTTCACAGGCCCCAAAACAATGGGGCCAAGAAACCATGAACCAGAATAAATCTTTCCTCCCCCTAACTTGCTTATCTCAGGTATTTCACCCTAACAACAAAAGGTGGAGTAACATCAACCTTTAAATAAGTCACAGATATTAAAAGTAAATAAATTTTTAAAATTTTTTAAAAATAAAATAGTTCAGGCATTTGGGAAAGAAGACAAAAACCAGGAAGTTTGTGTTGATTTAAAGATAATACATTTCTTTACATCTTCCATGCCCTTGACTTGCAAAGAGATCCTTAATTGTTTAGATATTAGAGAGTTTCCCTTCTCTAAAAGACTTCTCTAATGCTTCTAGTTATAACTTAAAATATCATAGCATTAAAAAAGAATGCCACCTACTCTTAGGTTCCCTAATGTTAAAAACTGTTGACAGTGGCTTGTGGTTATTCACCATGGAACTTTGGGGAAAAATATGTAATTGGTTAAGATGGAGAAGAATAATGGTCCTGATTTGTTAGTGTGTTGGAAAATAATTAAAGCAGAAATAGTGGAAGAAAAAGAAGAAGGCAGAAACTGTATAAACTTTGGCATTTTATAAAGAACAACAATTTTACAGTTTATTAGTAATACAAAAAATTGCTGGAGAAAAAATGTACTGAATTATTAGAGAAAAAATTTTCCTGACCAAGGAAACTCTCCATATCTAAAACCTTCATATATGATATTATGTAACATTTTGGGAAGGAAAAAGGACTTTTTTGTTATTATATATTCTTCATAGGGATATTTTAATATTTTAAAATTTATTTCTTAACTGATACATAAAAATTTTATATATTAATAATATTAGTGGGATATCATGTAACTTGTAAGCACACATTGTGTAATGTTTAAATCAGGTTAAACATTTTTTTCTCCTCAAACACCTGTTATTTCTTTGAGGTAAAAACTTCCAAAGCCAAAACACATGACTAAAGTTAACCACAAAGGAAGACTGCAACTGAGGGAGAAAGGAAGAAAGGAACTATATCAGAACTAGAAAGCAAGTTATGAAATATCTGTAATAAGATCCTAATTATCATAATCATCTTGAATGTAAATCGATTAAATTCTTCAAATGAAAGACATGCATGTGAATAGTTGAAAAGCAAGACATAACTATACATTGCTTATAAGAAATTCAAGCTTCTTGAATTTCTTTGAGCTTCTTGAAATGTATAGTATATTAGTGTTATCTGCAGTCATCCTACTAGGCCATAGCATGCCAGCAATTCTTGTTTCAGTCGAACTGTAATTTGGTACCCATTGATCAACTCTTCATGTCACTGTACCTGCCTCACTGCAGTCTTTGGTAACCACTATTCTATCTCAACTCCTATGTGAGCAGCTTTTTTAAACCCTACATATGAGTGAGCTCATGTGGTACTTGTCTTTCTGTGCCGGGCTTATTTCACATCCTATAATGATTTCCAGTTCCATTCACATTATCACAAATATCAGGATTTTGTCATTTTTATGGTTGCATACTATTCCATTGTATATATTTGCCACATTTTTATCCATTCATCAATAGATGGATATTTAGCTTGTATCTATTTTTCAGTTGTTGTGAATAGTGGTGCAATAAACGTGGGAATACAGATGTCTCTTTGAAATACTGAGCTCATTTCCTTTGGATATAAAGCCAGTAGTGGGATTGCTGGATCTTATAAAGTTCCATTTTAAATTTTTTGAAGAACCTCCACACTGTTTTCCACGATGGCTTAACTGATTTACATTTCCACCTGTAGTATACAAGGGTTCTCTTTTCTTCACATCCACACTAGCACTTGTTATCTTAGTCTTTTTGACAATAGCCTTTCTAACTAGGGTGAGGTAATGTCTTATTGTAGTTTTGATATTCATTTGCCTGAGGATTAATGATTTGAGTATTTTTTTTCCTGAACACATTGGCCAATTGTATGTCTTGAGAAATGTATTTAGATCTATTGCCTATTATTTCATCATGTTACTTGTATTTTCACTATTAAGCTTTTGGAGTTCCACAAATATTCTGGATATAAATTCATATCAGATGCATAGTTTGAAAATATTTTCTCAAAATGGAAAAGAAAGGTGGGGGAGAATCTCATGATAATTAAAGGGAGATCAGTAGAGAAAAGGGACTTGGGGGAAGGAGGAGGAGAAGAAAGGGGAAATACTGGGGAATGATATTGCCCAATTATATGGTTATATTGTGTGCATGTGTAAATATGTCACAACAAACCCATCATTATGAACAGCTATACTGCACCAATAAAACTATGGATTAAAAAGTATTTTCTCCTTCTCTGAAAGTTATCTCTGTATTCTATTGATTGTTTCCTTTGGTGTTCAGAAGGTTTTGATTTAGTGTAATCCCACTTACGTATTTTGTTTTTGTTTCTTGTGTGTAGAGTTCTTGTCCAAAAATCCTTATCCATTTAACTGTCCCAGAACATTTTTCTGTGTTTTCTTCTAGTAGTTTCATAGTTTCAGTTGTTACATTTAAGTCTTTAATTCATTTCTGATATTGAGTGCATATATATTTAGAATTTCTCTTGCTTAATTTACCCATTTATCATTATATACTGAACTTCCTTATCTCTTTTTACTTCTTTGATTTAAAGTCATTTTATCTGATATAAATATGGCTATTCCTTCTTTCTTTTGGATTACATTTGCATGGAATATCTTATTGTATTAACTTTCAGTCTGTTGTCATTAAAATGAATTTCTTGTAAGCAATGTAGAGTTGTGTCTTGCTTTTTAACTTTTCAAATGCATGCCTTTCATTTGAAGAATTTAATCGATTTACATTCAGGATGATTATGATAATTAATATCTTATTACATATATTTCATAACTTGTTTTCTAGTTCTGATATAGTTCCTTTCTTCCTTTCTCCCCACTTGCAGTCTTCCTTTGTGTTTAAATGATTTAACTGTAGTCATGTGTTTTGATTCCTCATTATTTTGGGGTTTTCTATTATAGACTTATATATTTTGGTTTCTATAAGGCTTATAAAATGAATCTTTTGATAGCACGCTCTGTTTAATGACCTCAACTTAAAATAATCATGAAGATAAGTTCAGAAACAAAAGAACAAGAGAAAATATACTGAGAAAACTCTACACTTAAAAGTCCATTACTCACCACATTTTGAATTTCTGATATCCCATTTATCTTTCTATGATGCCTATCCCTTAATATTTTAATGTAACTATTTTTAATTATCCTGCTTTTTGATTTTCATACTTAGGATATGAATGCTTATAGTATCAGAGCATTTTGAATTTGTATCATCACTTTTACCAATGAGCTTTAAATCTTTCCATATTTTCTTCTTCTTCATAAACATGTCTTTCTTGTAGTTTAAAGAATTTCCTTTAACATTTATAGATAGGGTCTGGTGGGAGATATATTCTCTCAGATTTATTTGGAAATGTCTCTACTCCTTCAATTCCAAAGGATAGTTATGCTGGCTATAGTATTTTTGATTGACAGTTTCTTTCCTTTCATGCTGTGAAAATCTCCTGCTACTCTCTTCTGGCCTGTAAGGTTTCTGCTTAGAAGCCTACAGCAAGTGAATTAATATACATTACTAAGTATTATTTATTTTCTCTTGCAGCCTTGAGACACTTATTATCTTTCGCCTTTTGAGAGCTTGACTCCAGGATGTCTTGAAGTAGGCTTGGTTGAGTTAAATTTAACTGGTGACCTTTGGCCCTCCTGTTCCTAGATTTTTTTTTAAAATCCATCTTTAGGTTTAGAAAGTTTTCTGATGTTGTTTGAATACACTGTCTATCCCTTTGGCAGTCTCAAGTCCTTCTGGAACCCCAGTAACTGAAACATATGTTCTTTTAATACTGTCCCTAGTTTCCAGATGATTTCTTTATTTTTTCTTTTTCTTTTTCCATCAATTATATATTTTAACTGACCAGCCTTGAACTTACTAAATTTTCTTCTCTAATATACCCTGTTAATGTTGCCTTCTATCCTATTTTTTTATTTCACTCAGTGTATTTTTCAGTTCAAATTTTGTTTAATCAAGAATTTGCTTAATTGTTTCCATCTCTTTTAATTTCTGGTTACTTATTACTATCTCATTAGTTTCTGGTACTTTTATTTGGAGTATTAGGTGAGATCATGGTTTCCTGAAAGCTCTTGGTCCTTATTGGTATACGGTGTTATATAGGATTAGGTATTTATGCCAGTCTTCCTAACCTTGCCTTAGTTGTGATTATTTTTCCAGAAATTCTAATCACCCTTTTTATTTCCTCTGAGCACTATCTCAGCACTGAAGGGCACCTACACCCCAATTTGCTGGGAGTCTGCTATTGATGTGTTATCACTATTTTTATATTAGAGGACAATCCAAGCCCAGGTTTGTCCCAAATCCACTCTTGGTGTGTTGTTCAGAAAGCCAGGAGAGTATCAACAAAGAGCAATGTGTTCTTACAAAGTTCTTCCTGGAATCAGGTAGGCCCAAATGCCCTGTCTACAGTTACTGACCCATGATTTGGCCCTGCAAGATTTGCCTGGCTCTGGGATGAATTTGTGTTCATGAACTAGCTTGAGGCCTATGTCATACCTATGGCCAACAATGCCACCAAGCTGTATCATACACTAATACCACAGTCCACAATGACAAGCACTGACATTGGAGTAGGACCAAGGCCCACATTGCTCTGGGCTCTCTTTTGCTGAGGTAGACTTATAGTCTAAGATGCAGCCATCCACAGGTCACACTAGCTGGAATAGAAGTTCAACAGACTTAGGATCTTATATCTACTTATGGCACTGGAGCTGTCCCAAAGGCTCCATCCATAAACATACCTGAGAATTGGTGGGAAGGTGGCATTGAGGTCTGCCCAGTGTTAGGTTTTCTAGCCCAGCACTAACTGGGCAGATTTGTGCTTATTATCCTGTCCTACCTCTAGAAAGTGGTCTTACACCACACTTTGCTGCCCTCGGTTGGAGTATGTTGGTGAAGGCAGTACTGGAGCTACCAAGGCTAGTGCTGATATGGGTTACACCTGATTCTCAGAGCCACAAGTACCTGCACAGTCTTAGTGGTGCACTGAAGCCACACCACAGCTTGCAATAATATGAACTAAAATTCAAGTGTGTTTTGCTGGTACACAGGGCTTTGACTGATGCCAGTCCTAATGTAGAGCCTCTGTTTAAGAGATCTGGACTGCATATGGGGCCTTCAGTTTCTACAAGGTACTAAGACTCACCATGGTGTTCCTGGCATTGGGCTCTAAGTCAAAGCCCTATGCTAGTTTACATACCTGCTGCCCTGCAGGTAAACTCTTGCTCTCTACCCTGACAACTAAAGTTGAAGGAAGGTTGGTAATTGCAGTCAGCTACCTGTCTTGGCACAGTTCCAGTGGCTCAGTCCACAGGCTTCATGGTAGGGATGGGTTTTGCTCAACACTGGATTCCACAAGGCATGCCTGGTACCTAGTTTCAGGTCTGGATTTAATTCTCTTCCTTTCTTCCAAGTGAAAGGCATCTTTCTCTATGGAGAATTGTTTGAAATTGGGGGAGGAATGATTGGGCAATTTGTTGCTTCTCACCTTCTTCAGTTAATCTTTGTTTTGTTATATTAAAAGCTCTCTCTATGGTCTCTCATCCACTTTTCTTAGCTCTTAAAAAAGTAGTTTGGTGCTTTTATAGCTATTCAACTGTGTGTGTCTGTGGGGAGATGATTACTGGAAGTTCTTACTCAGCCACCATCTGAAAACCTTTTCTCTTTACAAGGTAGTTATCTTAGTTATTTTGTCATAATGACGGAAAGCTCACTGAGTCACACATATAAAGCCAAGTTCATATGTATGGGTGTGACTATAGAATTAGTATCTCTAAATTTCCATGTACAATGCAATGTTATTAAAGGATAAGTAATCAAAATGTGCTAATTTGAAGTTTATACATATATTATTAAAACTCAGTAGTAAGCACATTTCTTTTAAGAACTTAATCCAAGAAAATAGTTTGAGTGAAATTTTATCACTAACACTGATTACAATTGTTATTGTGTGAAAATAACAACAAACAGATGGACTTTTATCCTATTTAACTTTTGCTTTCAAATTCTCTACAAATTATGCATTTCCTACTATAGCACAAAAGCATCCTCAGTCAATAGATAACAAATGAGCATGACTCTGTGCCAATAAAACTTTACAAACATAGCATTTGAATTTTCTATAATTTTTACATGTCACAAAATATTCATTTTTATGTCTTTTCTGGCCACTTAAAAATGTAAAATCCTACTTAAGGTTTCAGTGGATTCACATAGGATTACCACAGGACCCAGTAATTACTAGGTAAGTACTTTAAAAAGAAGGGAAAGCAGATAAATACTTACAATGAATGCTCATAACAGCTCCATTCTCAAAAGCCAAAAAGTAGAAACAACCCAGGGATCCAGCAACATATGAAGGGGTAAACACAGTGTGGTATAGCCATACAATTAAGAAGCTATAAAAAAAGAAAAGAAAATGAAGTTCCAATATTTGCTAGACAAGGAGTGGCATTGAAAACATGCTAAGTAAGAGAAGTCAGGCCCAAAGGGCTACATATTGTATGGTTTTATTTTATGAAATACTTAGAATAGGCAGATACATAGACACAGAAAGCAGATGAGTTGCCAGTTGCTGGATGGGAGAGGGAGAACGTAGAGAGTAACTTCTTGGGTACAAACTTCCTATTTGGAGTGACGAAAATGTTCTGGAACTAAGTAGTGGTGATGGTCATAAGCGATATTGCTAATGTCCTTAATACCATTGAATTGTACACTTTAAAAAGGTTAAAATGATACATTTTTGTTGTATTTTACTGCAATAAAATTTTTACCTTGCAGGCTATATAAAAACATCAGACAAACCAGATTTGGTTCCTAGGCTAAATTTTACTGGCCCTTGGTATAGAGCCTCTGGTGAAAAATACTGTCAGTTTTGAGGTAAATCTAAGCCTTGCTTTTCTTGGCAATTATTTGACTTTTATTCCTTATCTGTATTTCTTTCATACATATGGGAGTTTATTCCATCTATGGTATTAGATGGGGACATGTTTCATAGACCCAAACAAAGCATTATGATCCAATATGCTGGCCCCAAATTGAGATGGACAAATGACCCACTTCGTGCTAGTGAGACTGAAGATGGGTTTGTTAAACATCACATGTGATACCCAGAAATCTTAGGGAGCATTTGCCCTCCTGAAGCAAACCAATACAAGAATGATGATAAACCCTTGTAGACATAATATAAGAGTTGGAAATAACAAAAAATTTTGGTCATTGTTGAATTGCAGTTGCAAACCTGAAATTTTTTTTTCTTTTTTTTTTAATTTTTATTGTTGGTTGTTCAAAACATTACATAGTTCTTGATATATCATATTTCACACTTTGATTCAAGTGGGTTATGAGCTCCCATTTTTACCCCGTACACAGATTGCAGAATCACATCAGTTACACATCCATTGATTTACATATTGCCATACTAGTGTCTGTTGTATTCTGCTGCCTTTCCTATCCTCTACTATCCCCCCTCCCCTC
>NW_025999998.1:20085516-20109573 GCF_001458135.2 Marmota marmota marmota | reverse complement strand
CTGATTTTAATTATTTCTTGCCTTCTACTTCTTTTGCTGTTGTTTTGCTCTTCTTTTTCTAGGATTTTGAGATGAAGTATGAGATCATTTATTTGTTGGTTTTTTCTTTTTTTGAGGAATGAACTCCAAGCAATGAATTTTCCTCTTAGAACTGCTTTCAATGTGTCCCATAGATTCCGATATGTTGTGTCTGTGTTTTCATCTATCTCTAAGAATTTTTTAATTTCCTCCTTGATGTCTTCTATAACCCATTGATGATTCAGTAACCTATTGTTCATTCTCCAGGTGATGCATGATTTTTCCTTCCTTCTTTTATCGTTGATTTTCAGTTTCATTCACCTGAAATTTATCCTAAGATCTTTCAATCGTGTGAACTCATCAGTTAATTACTTCATTTTAGAGCACAGCTTCTTTGATTTCCTGTTATTTGCATCACAGTGAATCTTAGTTGATAAACTTGCATTCTCTCTTTCATCATTTTTCTTTCTCAAATTCATTCTTTCCTTCCTGACTACCTTCTGAAAAACACAAATTATTGCCACCACTAGCCAACAATGTGAATACACTTATTTGGGTTCAAGCATGATGGATATGAGAAGTAGAGTAACTACAGTAAGAATATTCCATAAATTTGGTCTTGGTCTCTACAATGCCTTTTCTAAACTGAAATCACCTCACTTTTCCTGTAATATCATACAGCAGAATAAAAGCTAAGATTTTGTACTTTGGAGACAAACTACTTGGATTCAAATCCCAGCTTCACTACCAAACCTCTCTGTGTCTGTTTCTTCACTTTAAAATAGGTCTAGCAAGAGTATCAACCTCAAAGAGTGGTTATAAATTACCAAATGGTTTACCCAATATGAAACAAATAGGAAAATGACTGGCACATAGTAAGCTCCATATAAATGTTTGCCACTGTTTTTTCTCCTTATAAATCTCCCATATTCCTTAAACTGGAGAAAATCCCCAGTACTCTGAGATGTGTGTCCCATATGCATATGTACTCTCTTTTTCACAGAAGTCAAGGGTAATTTATACTCTTTTTCCTCGACTTTCAAAATGTTTTTACTAGCAAATAAAGTTAAACATCAACAGTGTCTTATTGAGATAAAAAGAAGACATTGGGCTGGGGGTGTGGCTCAAGTGACAACATGCTCACCTGGCATGCGCAGGGCGCTGGGTTCGATCTTCAGCACCACATAAAAATAAAATAAAGATGTTGTATCCACCGAAAACTAAAAAGTAAATATTAAAAAATTCTCTCTCTCTCTCTCTCTCTCTCTCTCTCTCTCTCTCTCTCTCTTAAAAAAAGAAGACATGGATGATAGTATTCCATATAACATTAACTTATCTCCTCTTGGAATACTTTTACTTAAACCATTTGGAGGAAGGATTTGATCTCCTTCTCTGCCTTTTGGTCTCTTTGTGTCCAGCACATTCCTTTGTATTGTAAGCAACAGAAATCTATGTCAATCTGTTTAAGCATTAAGATAAGGTATTGGCTCAAGTTTCTTTGAAGTCCAGAAAGAGTATTTCTTCACAATTGGAGAATCAGAAGTTCTCTTGACATTATCCTCTTCTTTGTATCAATTTCATTCACAAGCTGTAGTATCTCATGGTGACAAAATGCTTATCTGCAACTCCTGAGGCTACAGAAAGATGGAGAGACAGCATTCATTCCCATTACTTCTTTTATTTTTTTAAAGACGTACTCACCTTTTCTCTGGCTGATACATCTTAAGGTATTCCCCCTCCATATGATAATTGTTTGCAGGTAAATGCCCTTTTGTATCAATAAAAAACAAACCAAATAGTGTTTTTGCTTGGAGTCAGGGTCAGGTGGAATCAATGCAACCCAGAGTGATGGCTATGCCACAATTGGGCAAAGCAGGCAGGTGATCACCACCACCATCTACACTCCAGGTCACAAGCATCTCCTGTGTCTTTCTTCCTGTATGTTACTGTCCTGCCTGTGTAACTCATAACTTAACAATTATTGTATGTAGAGCATTTAACGTGTATTACTTGATACTCCCAGTGAGGATAACAAAATGACACCTTTATTACTAATAAATTTAGGTCATATCTAAAGTCAGATTTTGTAAGAGGTAGAGACAGCTTTGTATCTAGATAAACTGTTTCTCATACTTCAAGTAGTTTATTCTAAAGAGTTTTCAGACAAATTCTCCAAGTGAGTCTGGTGCTCTGTATCAAAGTAATGGCTATCAAAAAATATTTCTTTAGGAGTATTATTTTTTTTCAGTGAGTTTGAAAGCTGCATCGAAAATACATGGTTTCAATGAAATAGTAGACTAAGAATATGTGCATACCCTTCTACTACAAATCATTAAAATTTATTTTTATTTAGCTATTGCAGTGCTGGGGATGGAATTCAGGACTTCACACATGCTAGGTAAGCACTGAGCCATATCCCTAGCCCCAAATGTCATTTTAAATTAGTAGACTTGAAGCAAAAATTGACATTTGAAAGTAAAGACAAAATATAAATAGAAAATATAACTTGGAAACTTATAGAGGAAAAAAAGAAAAAAAAATAAGTACTTGATTAATCTGAAAGCAGGTGGGGAAGAAATAAAATATGGTTTTTGCAATAACGGTGATCTATCCAAAGTATTAGTGATAAAAATAAAAGCACATGGATTAAATTAACAATTTAAACTAAGTGGAATTTCAAGTCTGATATTTTGTCTGTTTATTTTGCAATACTGAGGACAGGGCCTCATGCAGTTAGGCAAGTGCTCTGCCATTGAGCTATATCCCCGGCCCTCAAGTTTGATTTTTTTTTTTAATTATTTGTTCTTTGTTCTTATACATGACAGTAGAATGTATTTTGACATATCATACATATATGGAGGATAACTTTCCATTCTTGTGGTTTTACATGATGTGGAGTTACACTAGGCATATATTCACATATAAACATAGGAAAGTTATATCTGATTCATTCCACTGTCTATATTTCACTGTGTACTATTTAAAAGTACTAAACAAAATTACCTAAATTCAGTTGGAAAAAATATATACCTGGCAAATACTAATCAAAAGAAAGTTGATAAGGCTCTATTAGTATCAGGAAAAAAATGGTTTTAAAGCACTAACATTATTAGGCATAAATAGTGCTTATAGGTATGCTAAAAGAAACATTATCAAGACTATAATGACAATGTTAATTGCTTTGAATTTGTGTACATCTAATGCAATAGCATTAAAAATAGAAACAAAAATTGTCAGAATTATAAGTGAAGTTAATTAATTGAAAGTCATGTAAGATTCTTAATGTTCTAACTATATTGTGGCTCAGCAGGCAAAGTAATCAAAGATATCATAGATTTGCACAAAATAATTATCAATCTTGTTCTGACAGATGTATGTCAAAACTACATTAAAAAGTTAAAGAATTTGTAATTTTAAGCCTGTTTGGAGCATTGCTAAAACCTGAAGTACAGAGACAGTAAAAGGAAGAGTAGCCAGCGGGGCCAGCTCCCCATGGTTCTCATCCCACACACCAAAACAAAGATCATCAAAACCAAAGGCCAGAGGATCTAAGATGGCAGGCCAGAGGGAGGTAGCATTCTGTGTCACTCTGTGACCTGGGACTCAAGTAGTGAGAACATTGCTTCTCTGTGAGTGATATTCCTGCTCTCATGCAGAAATCATGGCCACCATGCCTGTCCAGGGCTACAGGCCTCAACATCAGAGTAGGTCTCCCAACTACAGCACCTTCGCAGAACTTTCAGCCACCCACCTGAGCAGAAATCAAGGTTGCCGCTCCCACACAGGACACCTGGCAGCTTCCATATGCAGGAACTCTGGCCAACACTCCTGTGTGGACCCCCATCTACCAGCATGGGACTGTCCAGGTCACCACCATTGGGACTCAGAAACAGCAGAGATAGTCCCCTAGGTGCAGTAGCCTGCCTGTACCCAGGAACTTCACACAGGCTCTGACGTCAGTTGACAGCCACAGACTGCATGCCACAGAGCTCTCTGAACTCATCATCCAACACCATAGCCTGGCTCCCCCAACCTGACCTAACAACACATCGATGAAAGCAGGCACCTTCATCTTGGGTCACCCCTACCATATTCAGTGGGGGAAACTCCCAGTTTGGAGCTCCGGCTGACCAGATACCCAGTTTCTAATTCCACCCTCTCCTCAGTAGCTGCTAACCAGGCACATTGGCACCCTGGTTACCTTCACCCTTCTGAGGGTGGAGATACCAGATAACAACAGAGGACACCACCTATTGGATGAGAAGCAGAAAAGATACTGATCTCCAACAAAAACAATCCCTGTTTCTTCCTTCAATATTTTTTTTCTTCTCCTTCCCTATTCTCCCACTCTCACATCCCCAACATATGTGAAACCAAGTACTTTGCATGAATTAGAATTTTGAGGACTGAGATGTCTGAATAGTATATTATAGTTGTGTTATATATTCTTTTTTCTTTTTTCTTTTTTCCCAGCAATTTCTACTATTTTAACATTTTTATTTTCTTAATATATATGTGTTTGTTTTATATACTCTACTGTCTTCCCATTTTTCTACCCAAAATTACCTCCTCTCTTTTCTCCTGATATTAATCTTCCTCATTAGATTTCTCTGTCACACTTCCTAAGATATAATAACTCTATATCTTCACCTCCTACCTCCTCAGCATATCATCCTACTCCTCACCTCTGGTTCTTTGTCCTCCATCAGAAACTAAATCCTGTCAAACCTACTGAGTATATCATAGATAATAATTGAAATTCACCATTTCTTTACATTGTGACCAAACTGTAATGTTTTAATAGCAAACATTTGCTTTTAGGGTTAATATTATTTATATTGGGATCTATTAACATTGTCCTTTACCTCAAAGGAGAGGTATTGGAACCTTACAGTGCACTATAAACCTATAGGGTAAAAACAATAATGCCTCAGAGCCACAGTGCTAGAAGGGAAGACACACAAGCAATATGAAAGATAACAGAGAAATGTGCCCCAAACATATAAAGATAGCACATTATTAGAATCCATGGCCAGCACAGCAGAAGAAATGACAGAGAAGGAGTTCAGAATGTACATAATTAAAATGTTTGTGAATTAAAGGATGATATATGAGAGCAAATACAGGCAGCAAAATATCATTTTGACAAAGAGCTACATAAACAAATACCAGAAGCAAAAGATTACTTCAATAGGGAGATAGAGGTTCTTAAAAAAAACTGAAATCCTTGAAATGAAAGAAACAATAAATCAAATTAAAAGTTCAACTGAAATCATCACCAACAAATTAGACCACTTAGAAGACAGGACCTCAGATAATGAAGACAAAATATATAATCTTGAAAAGAACGTAGATCACACAGTGAAAATGTGAAACCATGAGCAGAACATTCAAGAAATATGGGATAGCATAAAAAGACCAAATTGAAGAGTTATTGGGATAGAGGAATGCATAGAGTTCCAAACCAAAGGAATGAGTAATCTACTCAATGAAATAATATCAGAAAATTTTCCAAAGATGAAGAATTAATTGGAAAACCAAATTAAAGAAGCTAACCAAACACCAAATGTACAAAATCACAACAGATTGACACCAAAGCACATTATAATGAAAATGCAAAACATGCAGAATAAGAAGGGAATATTAAAGGACACAAGAGAAAAGAATCAGATAACATAAAGAGGGAAACAAATAGATTTTGTGCAGATTTTTCAATCAAGACCCTGAAAGCTAGAAGATCCTGGAACAACATATATCAAGCTCTGAAAGAAAATGGATGCCAACCAAGAATATTATATCCAGAAAAAAATAAGCTTTAGATTTGATAATGAAATAAAAACCTTTCATGATAAACAAAAGTTAAGAGAATTTACAACATGAAAGCTGGCACTACCGAACATCCTTGGCAAAATATTCCATGAAAAGGAATAGAGAAACAACAATGAAAATCAGCAAAGGGAGGTATTACACTAAAGGAAAAACTAATCAAAGGGGAAACCAAGTCAAGTTAAATGCCAAAAATAAACAAAAAAGGCTGACAATACAAATCACATCTTAATAATAACCCTGAATATTAATGGCCTAAACTTACCAATCAAAAGACATAGACTGGCAGATTGGATTTTAAAAATAGACCCAACAACATGCTGTCTCCAAGAGACTTATCTCATAGGAAAAGACATCCACAGACTAAAGGTGAAAGGTTGGGAAAAATCATACCACTCACACGGAATGCGGAAGCAAGAATGGGTTTCCATTCTCATACAAAATAAAGTAGACTTCAAGCCAAAGTTAACCAAAAGGGATAAAGAAGGATATTTCATACTGCTTAAGGGAAACATTCATCAACCAAATGTAACAATAATAAATTTATATGTCCCAAACAATGAAGCATCTATGTTAATCAAACAAACTCTTCTCAAGTTCAAGAGTCAAATAGATCACAACACAATAATTCTGGCTGACTTTAACACACCTCTTCCACCATCCAAACAAAAGCTGAACAAAGAAACTAAAGAATTCAATAACTACAATCAATAACAGACTTATATTACATATATAGAATATTTCATCCTTCAGTGAACAAATACACTTTCTTCTCAGCAGCACATGGATTTCTCTCTTAAAATAGACCATATATTATGCCACAAAGCAACTCTTAGCAAATATAAAAAATTAGAGATACTACTCTGCATTCTATCAGATCATAATGGAATGAAATTAGAAATCAATGATAAAATAAAAAATAAAAGCTACTCGAACACTTGGAAACTAAATAATAGGCTACTGAATGAACAATGGATTGCAAAAGACATCAAGGAGAAGCTTAAAAAATTCTTAGAGGTGAATGAGAACACAGATACAATGTATCAAAATCTCTGGGACACTATGAAGTCAGTACTAATAGGAAAGTTCATTGCATGGAGTTCATTCCTTAAAAGAAGAAAAAGTCAACAAATAAATGACCTAATATTACATCTCAAAGCCCTAGAAAAAGAAGATCAAATCAACTCCAAAAGCAGCAGAAGACAGAAAATAGTTAAAATCAGAGCTGAAATCAATGAAATTGAAAAAAAAAAGAAACAACTGAAAAAATTGACAAAACAAAAAGTTGGTTCTTTAAAAAAAATAAACAAAATTTACGAACAAAGAGAAGGAGAGAGAAAATTCAAATTACTAACATACGTGATATAAAAGGAAATATCACAACAGACACTACAGAAATACAGAAGATAATTAAAAATTATTTTGAAAACTGTACTCCAATAAAATAGAAAATATTGAAGGCATTGACAAATTTCTAGAGTCATATGATTTTCCCAAATTGAATCAGGATGATATGCAGAATTTAAACAAATTTAAACAGATCAATTTCAAGTGACGAAATAAAAGACACCATTAGAAGTCTACCAACCAAGAAAAGCCCAGGACCAGATTGATACACAGCCGAGTTCTACAAGGCCTTTGAAGAAGAACTAATACCAATACTCTTCAATTTATTTCAGGGAGTCGAAAAAGAGGGACCACTTCCAAACTCATTCTATGATTCCAAAACCAGACAAAGATATACCAATATGTTTATTAGACCAATATCTCTAATAAACATAAATGCAAAAATCCTCAATAATATTTTGGCAAATTGAATACCAAAACATACCAAAAAGATAGTACACCACGATCAAGTGGGGTTCATCCCAGGGATGCAAAGTTGGTTCAACATACAGAAATCAATAAATGAATTTCATCACATCAATAGACTTAAAGATAAGAACCGTATAATTATCTCAATAGATGCAGAAAAATCTTTGACAAAATACAGTATCCCTTCATGTTCAAAACACTAGAAAAACTAGGGATAAACGGGAACACATCTCAACATTATAAAAGCTATGCTAAGTCCCAGGCCAACATCATTCTATGTGGAGAAAAAAATGAAAGCATTCCCTCTAAAAATTGGAAGAAGACAGGGATGCGCTCTTTGACCACTTATATTTAACATAGTTCTTAAAACACTAGCCAGAGCAATTAGACAGACAAAAGAAATTAAAGTATACAGATAGGGAAAGAAGAACCCAAATTAGCACCATTTGCTGATGATACGATGCTATACCTAGCAGACCCAAAAAATTCCACCAGAAAACTTCTAAAACTAGTAAATGAATTTAGCAAAGTAGAAGGATACAAAATCAAACGCATTTCTGTATATCAGTGACAAATCCTCTGAAAGGGAAATGAGAAAAAATATCCCATTTATAATAGCCTCAAAAAAAAATACTTGGAAATCAACCTTACCAAAGAGGTAAAAGATCTCTATAATTAAAATTACAGAATGCTAAAGAAATAAATAAAGAAGACCTTAGAAGATGGAAAAATATCCTTGTTCTTGGATAGGCAGAATTAATATTGTCAAAATGACCATACTTTCAAAAGCATTATAAACATTTAATGCAATTCCAATAAAAATCTCACCAATATCCTCATAGAAATAGAAAAATCAGTCATGAAATTTATCTGAAAAAAAGAGACCCAGAATAGCTAAATTAAGAAGAGTGAAGCAGGTGGCATCACCATACCAGACCTTAAACTATACTACAGAGCAACAGTAACAAAAGCAGCACAGTATTGGTACCAAAATAGATGGAGAATAGAAGACACAGAGACCAACGCACATAATTATAGTAATCTTATATTATACAAAGGTTCCAAAAACATACATTGGAGAAATGACAGCCTCATCAACAAATGGTGCTGTCCAAACTAGAAATCTATATGCAACAAAATGAAATTAAACCCCTATCTCTCACCATGCACAAAACTCAAAGTGGATCAAGGATCTAGGAATGAAACCAGAGACTCTGTGTATAATAAAAGAAAAAGTAGACCCAAATCTCCAGCATATTATAGTAGGTCCCTACTTATTTAATATGATTCCTATAGTGCAAGAATTAAAATTAAGAATTAATAAATTGGATGGATTCAAACTAAAAAGCTTCTTCTCGGCAAAAGAAATAATCAGTGAGGTGAATTGAGAACCTACAGCTTGGGAGCAAGTTTTACCACATGCATATCAGATAGAGCACTAATCTCTAGGATATATAAATAACTCAAAAAGCTAAACACCAAAAAAACAAGTAACCCAATCAATAAATGGGCCAAGGAACTGAACAGGCACTTCTCAGTCTTCTAGGTATAGCATCATATCATCAGCAAATGGTGCTAATTTGGGTTCTTCTTTCCCTATCTGTAAAATATCTCTATCTTTATAATCAATCAACAAATATATGAAAAAATGTTCATCATCTCTAGCAATTAATGCAAGTCAAAACTACTCTAAGATTTCATCTCACTCCAGTAAGAATGGTAGCTATTAACAATAAAAACAACAATAAGTGTTAGTGAGGATGTGGAGAAAAGGCACACTCATACATTACTGGTGGGACTGCAAAATGGTGCAGTCAATATGGAAAGCAGTGTGGAGATTCCTTGAAAAACTGGGAATGGAACCAACTTTTGACCCAGCTTCCCCACTCTTTGGTCTATACACAAAAGACTTAAAAACAGCATACTACAGGGACACAGCCACATCAATGTTTATTGCAGCACAATTCATAGTAGCTAAACTGTGGAACCAACCCAGATGTCCTTCAGTAAATGAATGGAAAAAGAAAATGTGGTATATATACGCAATGGAATGTTACTCAGCAATAAAAGAGAATAAAATCATGGGATTTTCAGGTAAATGGGTGGAGTTGGAGAATATAATGCCAAGTGAAATTATCCAATCCCCCCCTCCCAAAAAAATGCCAAATGTTTTCTTTGATACAAGGAGGTTAATTCATAGTGGGGTTGGGAGGGGGAACATGGGAAGATTAGATGAACTCTAGATAGGGCATAGGGGTGGGAGGGTAAGGGAGGGTGCATGGGGGTAGGAAAGAGGGTGGAGTGAGATGGACATCATTACCCTAAGTACATGTATGAAGACACGAATGGTGTGAATATACTTTGTATACAACCAAAGATATAAAAAATTGTGCTCTATATGTGTAATATGAGTTGACATGCATTCTGCTGTCATATATAACAAATTAGAATAAATTTTTTTTAAAAAAAGAAAAGAAAAACAAAAGCCAATGAAGTATAACCTAAGTAATGTAATTCTAGACTGCATCTTAGCTTTTTTTACATTTTATACTTTTATCCTGAAGACAAGACAGGGAAACTCCTATGTCAACAGAACCCAGAAAGTGATTAGAAACTGTCATGTGACAGGCTCCCAGGAGAGAGAGAAAGTGAGTGAAAGGCATGAGGCAGTACCTCCCATCCTCTGATATTCTAGGAGGATCACAAGGTGTCCTGCCAAGACTTAGGCTGTGTTCCCAACACGTTTGCCCATATGGCCAATGTGAATATATGCAACATCACAGCAAGCTGTGGAACATTGTCATACACATTCATCATAAAAAATTATTTTTATCTAGAAATGCAAAAAAAATTAGTATCAGAAAAGTTTTTTATAAAATTATCTATACTAACAGATTCTAAAAGAAAAAAATCATATCAACATCATCTCTGGAGAAAAACAAAATATGCAATAAAATTTGATATCTATTCATGGTGTGGGGCCACTTAAAGCGTTGGCAATTTAAGAAAACATCCTTAATCTGGTAAAATGTGTTTCCCTAAACCCTTCAGCAACATTCATAGTAAAACACCCAAAGCTTTTCCTTTAAGAGCAAAAATAAGAAAGTGATGCTGTCAATCCCCCTCTCTTCATCATCATATAGAAGCTTAATGAGATTACAAATGAAAGAAAAGAACAGCATGTGGGAAAAAAACCAAAACTATCATCATTCATGGATCAAGCTTGTTCATTATCATGTTCAGATCCTAAATGCCCTTCTAAAACAAATATTAAAATTTGCCATCTGTAAAAACTTGATGGTAAGCACACGAGTCCCTTATGATTTTATTTTTTGTACTTTGAAATAATTTGTGATTTAAAATTTTTAATGTTTTTAACTTGAACTAAAAAAATATAACTGTACCTTGCTAAAGTAAAAGATAACCTTCAGAGTTAGCTCTTGAACAAGTCCAAATGCAATTTAGAGAAAGAAGGTTTTATCATAACCCTCTAAATGAATAGTAATAGCAATAAAGATCAATTAAAATAACAGTTACTATAGATATACTATAATGTCTAAGAAAATTGCAGCAGAACAAAGATTAATTTGAAAATTTGTGAAGTGTTCCTTTGGCCTGTGGCTTAAGATATAAAAGTCTGGAGCAGAGCTATCTGCATGATAAGTGTAGGCTTAGCTGGCTTCAAGATAGAAAGAAGCAAGATCTTGCAAGATCCAAAATGAATTGTCATTTATTCATGAGCTACTAAAACATGCAAACAAGGCTAAGCCTCTTACAAAGCATTTGGGTAATCAGAATTAAAATACAGGTTGAATATGCCTTATCTAAAATGCTTAAGACCAGAAATGTTGTAGATTTTGCATTTTGGGGGATTTTTGGAATGTTTGCATGTATATAACTAGATAGTATGTCATGGTACCCAAATCTAAACATGAAATTTGTAACATAAACACATTATACATATAGCCTAAAGGCAATTTTACACAATATTTTTAATTTTGTGCATGAAAAAGTTTGCGTATTGTAGGTGAAGGGGCTGGGAAGGTCCTTTTTCCTTTGGGGTTGCTGGATATATTGTTTTGTGCATTTTCTTTTTGACTGAAAACAGTCACTTGAGGTCAGGTGTGGAATTTTCCATGTGTGACATCATGTTTTTGCTCAAAACAGTTTCCAATTTTGGAGTCTTTAGAATTTCAGATTAAGGAGGCTCAACTTTTATGAAGCAAAAGGATCATTTCTGACTTGACCAATTGTTTTTTCTCCTTAGCAGGCATAGATAAATTCATATACTCACATATGTGATATAAAATATTCCTCACTAATAGAGGAAATGCCTTACAAATATTTCAGTCTATTTTCTAGATCTGTGGTTCTCAGCCTGAAAGTGCTCTCCCAACATACCCTTCCCCAGAATGTGTGTCAGATCCAGGTGATGAGGCTGAGGACTGTCCGTCCCCTACAGCTCACCATATCTCAGCAGGCCCTGAAGAATATTTGCCTAGTGACAGAATTCTGGAGGAAGGGGAATTTGAGGGAAGGTGGAACCATTGCGTCTGAAACATTATCTGAGTTATCAAATTATTATTGGGAGAAACATGGCCTGCTGCTGCTTTGAACTGGAGATGGTTAGAAATGGTTAGAGATCCCAGTGAGTGATGTTAGAGCCACATCTTACATGACTTGGTTTGCTGCCAGTGTTTGTAGTAGTCAGATTTAATTTTAGTGTCACTATGAAATGTAGTGTGCTGTGCATAAAATATTAATGTAGTGCATAATTGGGAAATCCAAAATAACCAAGTCTATGTACACTGATAAATACTGACTTAGTGAAATGCTCTGTCACTTAGACTTCCTCTCCCTCCCCTCCAAAAAGTAAATTATGATATCTATTCTAATTCCAACTTGCTCATATTTCTATTCTGGGGATACACACATTAGATGGTTCCAACCAGTTTATAAGAACAGGCCCTTTGGAATAGTAAGAGAACATATCATATAATACAGCACTGGACAAAATAATACACTCCACTCACACAAAGCAAGAAGCTCTCTTGTTTGTTTTCTTCATATTTGGGTCAGCTAAAAGGCCTTCATGGTATAGCTCATCACTGGATTTGTGTGGATTTATACTGATCTGTGAGTGTACACTGGACTTTCTCAAATATGCTAATAAATAACTAGAGCCTGAAGAAAGAGGTCGACCATCAATATTACAGTGGTAGTGAGAAATTTTTAAGCAGTAAGTACATCTTCCAACCCACTTCTCACTCCTTAGTCGGAGGAGGACCAGAAGAAAAAGTCATTTTCACAACATGTAAACCTGCTAAGAAAGCAAGATATGGTGAGCTGGCCTTGACAGCTTCTGAGATGTTTCATTTGGGATATTTGTTGCTCTTCTTGTGGAATAAAATGTTCCCCTTTATCCCTAGTTTGATTCTTTATCTTTGTTTCTGGGTTTTTTAGAATTTTCTTCTGCTCTCTACCTCACATACAGTTGGAACCATGCCTTAGTAGGCTGTTTGCTTGGGGCTGAGAAATCACATCTTAAAATGTTTCCCCATCCAGTCTGTTGCCTTCACAGTGCCTGGAGACATATGGAAGTTCCTGTGTACACACTACCTTTTGGCCATCCTCTGTTATTGCTTCATACATGGTATGTAACGAAAATTAGAAAAACAGGAGAGAGCCCTCAGAAGCAGATAACTGCTATGTAGGCAGTCCCCTTATAACTAGTGTAGTTCCATACTAATCATAAAATTGTGTTAAGTTCTCACTGGCCATATGATATCTTGGACAAAACAGTGGTTCTAGACTTAGATAATAATTCTCATACCAGCTTTGCCACCTGGGTGCTGAGGACCTTCCATAATTTTTATTTTCCTCTTGAGATTTTCAAAGAGAATTTTTCAGCTTTACATCTTTGAAATTCCCAAGCACCAGACACCATGTCCTTCTCAGCAGAGTTCCTACTCTAAACTTAGAGAAAGTAGAACTCCCTCAGCTCCCTGGCCTACCCTCACCTCCTCACCCCCTTTTTCAAGGGTGCTTTTCCTGCCTCCTGCTGTCCTGTCCCAGTGGAAAAACCTGTGGCTTTTCACCAGCCTTTGGGTAAGTGCATAACTTTGTCCCTGTCTGGAACACATTTCCATCCATTGCTTCTGAAACCTTTCTTCATCAATAGGCCCCTTTTAGGAATTTTCAATATTTCCTCCCAAAAATATGTTTCTGCTAGTCATGAATCATCCAGTTTCTCTCTTCTTTATGAAAATATATCACAAATATCTACTTCTATATTTTGATCTCACAATCGTCTTTCTCGAATTACTAGCATTCACCCTCCAGCACACTCCTCAATTTACTAGAAACAGGCTTTGCTCTCCATCCCTTGGGATACAGAGCCACCCACGTCAACATCCCAAAGTGAATGGACACTGTGTTACATATTGATGATTTTTCTTTTACTTTTTCCTCTGTCTTTCATGACATTACTGCTTCTGATTTCTCCACCCATCTCTGGTACTCTTCAGCTGCCTTCATGGAAAGTACTTTCTCTGTGCCTTAAGGACCAGGGCTCCTGGGGCTCCATTTTTAGTACTCTGCTTTTTGTCTCTTCTTGGGAGATCTCTTCCACTTCCCTCTCTTTGAGCGTACTTCAAATATGTCGATGACTAACAAACCTTTGTTTCTGGCTGGAATTTGCTTTTCTGAGTACCTAACTTCAGTACACCTAATCTGGAACATCTCCATCAGGATTTTGACACATATTCTGCCCTTAGTACATCAAAAATACAACTTTCCTTCCCTCCATCATTGTCCTAAGCTGCTCTGTCTAATCAGCTCTATCCTCAGTTGGGGAATTGCCATCTACACCAATGTCCATACCAGTCTTCTGAACCATTTTTATTCCTTCTACCAAGAAATTAAATCAATCATCGGTCCTGGTTATATGCAGATCCCCTCTATTTAAGTAAATGGTACTACTTTTTTCTTAATAGCTTTTAAATGTGTCTGCTTTTCATCTGAATTATTTTGTGTACTTTCACACCACCACCATGGCTTGATTGGATTACCATAGCAGCCCCTTGTCTCCTGATTTTCACTATTTTTTTCCTTAGGGTACAACAAATTATAGCCTACTGGAAAAATCCAACCCCTGCCTGACTTTGTAAATGACATTTTATTGGAACATAGCTCTTCCCTCTCGTTTACATATTTCATATAACTGCCTTTGTATTACAATAGCAGTAGCAAGTCAAAGGAATTAAGACAGCAACTACCTGGCTCACAAAGCTGAAAATTTTTACTATATGGTACATTAGGGCAGAGTGTAGCAAATATTTTCTATAAAGCATTTCTCACTCTTTCTAAAATGAAAATAATTCACTCTTCTGGCCAGAGTGACTCCCCAGTGCTTAAGGATAAAATTCAAACTTCTTAGCACATTAACTAAGGCGACTCAAACTCTGACTTACACTTTCCTTTCCAGACTCTCCCCTTAGCATCTTCCACTAATCCTCATTCTCTAACCTCCTTGAATGTGACACTCTCAGAATATGCTGTGCTCACTTGATGCCTCAGAAACTTGTTTAAGCATCCTTCTGCCTTGAAGCTCTGCCTCCCTTTCTTACCTGTCCACCTCTTAATTCCTCTTGGGGATTCAAATCAGGTATCACTTCCCCAAGGAAACCACCCCTAGTCACCACATTATAATCAGATGCCCTTTTTCTCAGGCTCTCTTAACTCCCTGTGCTTCCCTTTCAAAGCTCATTCTATAAGAATTGCCTTGACTTCGTTGTCTTTGTCCCTTGACTATAAAGTTAAGACAGGAACTATAACTTGTTCACCATGTAACTATAGCAACCATCTCAGTGTCTGGCAGGTAGGCTGTGCTTAAGAAATATTTGCTGACTGAATAAATGAATGAATGGTATTTGTCATCACTGAACTTTTCCTCAACTGTGAACTGGAAATAATAAAATATAACCAATAAGGTTATTTGGTGATTAAGTAAAGTATCACTATGATAGAGGACCCCAGAACATGTCTATAACTTATTATTTATTACTTTGTGCCCAATAAATGCAAGTTTGCTGCACATACCTCCCATAAATGAGCCAAAGTTCTAGTCTACTCAGTGAAGTATCTAGTAACCTAGAACAAAAATATGACTATGTACTGAATTTTCTTTAAGAAATTTCCAAATTAGTAGGTGGTATGGGAAGAAAATCACAAAGTGCAGTAAGGATGATGCCCTCAGACACCCTCCTCAACATACAGAAAGGATGCACTTCTATCTAGGTAGCTTATTTTATATAATACAACCGATCCATTATTTTTTAAAGTTTTGGTTAATTCTGAAATGCAATCTTCTAGAAAACAAAAATAAAAGTTAATGTTAAAGTTAATTTCTGAATTGAAATGGAAGCTTTAAAAATAAGCACAAGAACTATATGAAGAACTTTTTACAAGTACTTTATCTCAAATTATAAAGAACAAAAATCATAGTGGGTTTAAATGAACAGTTCCAGTGAAGAAATACCAGTGACTTTAATAAAAAGAATTTTCAAACCTGTGGGTGAAGATTCTGGACTCAGAATCTGGTGTACTAACTGAGGAAGTTCTGAGCCCTGACTTTGTGTTCTGTAGGAATGAGAGGACACTGTATTAGATGGGATACTTTCAGCCTTCAGGAAACAAATATTAACTCAGAATAGATTAGACAATAAGAAATATGATGTTATACTCAGCTGGTTCTAAAAGAAAAAATGCAGCCTCTTCTTGAACTTTTGTAATTGGGACATAACTTTTATACACCTTCATGGGGTTTATTATGGTAATTGGATACATGTATACAATGTGTAATAATCAAACCAGGGTAATAAACATTTCTATCTTTTTAAACATTAATCATTTTTACGTCCTGGGAATTTTACTCTTCTAATCATTTGACATACAGATTGTTTTAACCAATAGTTAATCCACTGTTTTAGTCAGCTTTTTCACTGCTGTGACCAAAAGACCCAGCAAGAACAATTTTAGAGGAATAAAAATTTGTTTTGGAGGCTCATGGTTTCAGAGATCTTAGTCCAGACAGCCAACTCCATTCCTCGGGGCTCAAGGTGAAGCAGAATATCACTGTGGAAAAGGGTGGCAGAGGAAAATGGTTCAGGACACGATCAGGAAGCAGAGAGATTCCATTGCCAGGCACAAAATATGTATCTCAAACGCACACCCCCAATGCTCACCTCCTGCAGCCACACCCTACCTGCCTTCAGTTCCCATTAGGAGATTGATTCACGATTGGATTGGGGCTGTCATAACTCAATGATTTAACCTCTGAATGTTTTTGAATTGTCTCACACATGAGCTTTTGGGGACACCTAATATTTAAACCATAACACCCACTATACCATAAGAAACTGAAGCAAATTTCTCCTCTATTTCTGGTGCCACTTATTTAATTTTTTATTCCCTCTCCCTCCTACCTTTCCCAGTCACTAGTGACCATTATTCCATTACAATCTTCTACAAAATAGACTCCTCAGTTTCCACAAATGAGTAAGAACATGAGTTTGCTTTTCTGTGTCTGGTTTGTTTTGGTTAACATAATCCATGTTGCTTCAAATAGCAGATGTCATTGTTTTTATGGCTGAGTAGTACTATATTATGTGTGTATATATATCATGTTTTCATTATCCATTTATCCACTAATGAGCATCTATGTTGATTCTTATTTTAGCTATTATGAATGGTGCTGCAATAAACATAGGGTATAAGTGACTTTTTGATATAATGACTTATTTCCTCACCTTAGGATATATATACCCAGGAATGGATTGTTGGGTCATTTTGGTAATTCCATTTTTAATTTGAGGAATCTCAATATGATATGATATCTAACTGTGTTTTTGATGTGAATTTCCCTAATGATTGGTGAGATTGAAAATTTTTTCATCTGTGTTGGCCATTTGTATGTCTTCTTTTGAGAAGCATGTAGATTCTAACACATTTCTTCAATGGAATATTGGGATTTTTGTTTTGGTGTTCAACTTTTTGAGTTACTTGTATATTCTGGATATTTTCCTTTGTCAGATGACTAGTTTGCAATTTTTTTCCTTTTGCTTGTCTCAACTCTGTTATTTCCTTTGCTGTGCAAAAGCCTTTTATTCTGATACAGTCCCATTTGTCTACATTTACTTTTGTTACCTGTGTGTTTTAGTTTCTATCTAAAAAAATCATTGTCAGAGTTCAACCTCCAAAATAACATAAAAAATATAAGTGAAAAATCATTAGCTACTACAATGTCTTGACATGTTTCCCTATTTTCTTATAGCAATTTCATAATTTTCAGATATTACATTTAGTTTTTTTAGTTTATTTGTGTGTCAAGGTGTGTACAGTGAGAGGAAAGATCTAATTTCATTCTTCTTCAGATATTATCCAATTTTCCAACATCATTTATGAAAGAGATTGTCCTATCTCTACAAAGTTCCTAGCTCCTTTGTCAAAAATAAATTGGCTATATTTCTGGGTTCTCTATTCTGTTCCATTTGTATATCTGTTTTTGTTAGATATTTGCACCTGTCTTTACAGAAATTCTAGCAGTTTGCTTATTTCCTCTGAGACTGTCGTCCCTCCTACTATTTAAGCATAGGATGGCGCCTGTGTCCAGATTTGCTGGTAGTCTGCTGGTGGTGAGTTATCACTCTTTCAGTACTAGAAGGCAATCCAAGCCCAGACTTGTCCTATATATACTGGTGCTATGTTTTTTTTTAGGAAGAGAGAAGATAGTAACTAGAAAGAGCACTGTATCCCCATAAGCCTTTCCTTGGGACCAGGTTATGCCCAAATGCCTTATCTACAGTTATCAGTGTGTCATCAAGTACTTTAGGTTAGAGCTAGACAGAACCACTCCAGCTCTTGTGTTATACCTGTGGCCACAAAGTGTTTCTCACACATCAAGCCTATAGTGGAGCATATAGTCACCAAGACCAGAACTACACTGAAGCAGGACCAAAGTCAACATTTCTATGTGCTGCGTACTGCAGAGCTAAACTCGTGGCCCAGGACCATTACAACTCTCTATAGGTGATAGCAGCTAGAACTGGGGATTTGTGCCTTCCCTCAGCACTAGAGCTGTTCCAGAGGCATAGCCTATAAGCAGGCCTCAGGATGGAGAAGGGATTATTTTAGTATCTGTCCAATGCCAGTATTCACCAGCCCAGCACGGAGTTTACAAAGTCTTATGCCTACTACACTATCCTGCCCCCAGAAAATGGGATTTTATGCCACTATATACTTCCTAAGGTTGGAGTAGTATACATGAAGTCAGTCCCTTGGCTACCAAGGCTAATGCTGGGGCATACCTAATTCTTCCAAAGCATGGACCTGTGCAGACTCAGTGTTGTACTAAGGCCCATGCCATACCTCATGACAATTCTGGCCAACACACTAGTAAGGAAAAGGTTGATACCTGCTGCTGGGGCAATTCTAGAGCCCCATCTGCAAGCTCTGTCCTGGTGGTAGCTATGCAACTGTTAGATAAGGCAAGACCCAATTCAGCACTATCCTTGGTGGACAGGGAACTGTTTTTACCACCTCTTCATGGTGGTGTTTTTGTTGTTGCTGTTTTTGTGTTTGTTTGTTTTTCTATCATCCCATTGTCTTCTGGCTTATGGGATTTCTGAGGAGAAATCTGTCTGCTGTAACTCTAATGCACATTCTCTTATATGTGATTTGTATCCAGAAACCTTATGTTGTGGAATGCAAACTGGACTTTCCCTAAGTCCCATAGAGTGATTGTGAATGGCAAAGGGACTTTTACCACTGGTAGCAACTTTTCTGAAGCTCTGAGACCCAGAGGTATTCCTCCAGGTCTCAAGTGGACCAGTGTGGGTGAATTCAGGACTTTTTGTGCCAGTAGTTTCAGTCCCAAGGCTGGGGGCTAAAAGAGGACCTTCCTTGTTCTCACTGGCTTTGGTAAGCACTGGTTCTGAAGATGTAGGATGCTGATGCAGCTGTCAGACTTTAAGGCAGGGTCATGTCTAGTGGTGGCTAGTGTAGTAACTTGGATTCTAGAGGTGGCAGCGATCTGATATGAGTTCCTTCTCTGGAGCAGAGCAGTGACTCTTAGACCAGCCAGTTTTCCAAACTGAATTTAAAGCCTATGAGGACCATATAATTCTCCTGCAATTAGGACTTCTAGGTTCTCCTGCTATGATTGTGGTTGTTGGCAACTTCCTGGTTATCTCCTTTTCCTGGCTGTATAGAGCCTGCCCTTCCCTTACAGACCCAGGGTTAATGTTGTATTTTCCTTTGCTCTTTGCTCTCAGTTGCCTTTCTGACTTTCCATGCTGTTAAAGTTCCCTGTCTCTTCCTTACTGACTTCTAGAATTCTCTCTCAATCACTCTCCTTTTAAAATATATTTTTTTCCTTTGTTGTCTTGGTTCTTCTCTGTGGCAGAGTTGCATGCAAAGCATCTCTATTGAGTCATCCTGGAGGTGATCTTGTGCTACTGAAGATCACAGACTAACTTTCAGAAATTTCCATCTAACTTTCCTTTATGTCTCATTGTCCAGAATTGAATAACCCTGGCATGACTGACTGAGTTATAGGAATGGAGCTACTTTTACATCAGTCAGCTTCATCCCTAAAGAGTCTCAGGACATCACTCCCTGCAACCCCAGATGTAGGTTTCAAAGGACAGAACTAGATTCTTGGGGAAAAAAAAATTGCAGTTTGTCTGGGAAGTGGAGACTTTATAGTTGACCAGCAACATCTGAGGACACTAACTTATTGTTTTGATACAAATATTAAATGAAGAGATGCAACTAAAGGGTGTTAACCCAGGACTTAATAACATGGATAAGATAAATTATCAATAAATATAAGCTATTTAAATAATTTTTCAAAATCTTGACCTCTGTTTCAATCATAAATGAGATTTGCCATGCCTCTTATGTTTTAGCAAACGTTAACCATTTTAATGATAATAGTACATATACATACAGAAAATATAAAAGTATATGTATTAAAACATTAGTTTTGTCTAAGATGTTAGATCATAAGTGATTTTAAATATATAATTTCATTTTTGCTTATCTTGATTTTCAGCATTTTGTACCTAAACTGAGTAAAATATGGAACAAAAAAATAGCTTTCAAATTTTCGGTTTTTTTCTCTTATAAATCATAAAGTTTTCTATTACAAATATGTCAGGATATTATCAAAATGTTAATTTATGTTTGTCTCCCATCTTTTTCCTTGCCTCTGTTTTAAACAGGTAACCAGGCACTTAGTATTCCCTAGTTTAAGGGATATTTATTGATACAGAGCAGAGGCTATTTTAACACAAAAGCTTTTATTCAAAATATGAACTTTTCTCTTTATCTCCTAGAGAAGTCAGGGATAAGGGAGAATGTCTTTGAGGAAGACTGGAAAAGAGAATAGAATTTTATTCTCTTACATTGTTTCAAAAGACAGAAATCTAGAATTCCCACAGCACCAGAGACTGTCTATGACAGCTTTTTGGAAGGTACCCAGAAGGAAATAGCTTCATGACCTACCTGGGAAGGACTCTGACATCTGGCCTCAGCACAGGACCTACCTATGCTTTAAACATGACATGGAACAGTGGGCCTGAAACCACAGGGCATTGTGCTGTCAGGCACCCAGTAATGTTGGCACCCAATGCCAACTAGTGTAGTAATGTGCTCGGTAACCAGAGTTTTTGGTGATGCTGACACTGAACAAGGCTCTGACATAGAACCACATCCTCTATGTGAGGAATGTTAATGCCTGATCAGTAAACTTCATCTTGGCTAAATGAGAGCCCAGGTTTCCATTTAATTTGATTTCAGTGAAACACTAAAATTATTTCTTACACATCCCAATTTTGTGAACTAAATGGAATTCTTTTCTTTGAAACGCAAGTTTTAGAGTATGATTATAGTATTGGTAGAGGCAGGATAAAACAGAGATTTGGTTGAACTCACTTACTTTATGGATGAGGAATCTGAGGAGAAAGAAATGTTTTGCCCATGATCACATAAATTTCTAGTGGCACATAGCTAAGTGAGAGCTCAGGTAGCCGGACTCCTGTTTCATAGTTCTTTGCATCTATGATACCTCATCTTTTGCAAAGATAAGTTTTAAGAGTAAAGGCATTATTTGCATCACTCCAATAAAATGCTCAAAGAAGATCTGTAATTGTCTGTCCGTGCTTTTGATGACAGGAGAAATTTCTTATTGCATTACCTAACTAATGTGGATTTGGAGACATCAGAAGATCTCATCACAAAGATGTCATAGAAGGGAAAGGTTATCATTGAAAGCTTTTCATTCTTTCTCCAGTTCATTTTCCACTCCTAGCATCAAATGACCTCTCCAGAGCTGTGGTGAGGCCAAGCCGAGACCACAGGAGCCAGACACCTTTGACTTCTATTCTGGGATCTGATACATAGACTCCCTCAGTGGCCTTAGTCAGTCCCTCACCTTTTCTGCCTTGTTCATCCTGGATTCCAAAGATGATATCGCAATATTGCCTGTAGAAAGGTGGCTGAGTATTGAGAGGCACCACAAGAACTCAGGGAAAATTGTGTGTAATCTCCCTTTTTATAAAGAAAAATCTCCCTCTCTTCAGTGTTCAACTAAAATAGCAGCAAAAGAGATTTATCCCATCTTTTGCTTTTTCCACAATATGCATGCATGGGGTGGGGGTGAAGATTCTGATACTAAAAGACCTTGTACATTGCAAAAACCCTCCAAATGCATCCCATTTTATGTCAGAACATGTCTCTAACACATTGATTCTATGGGATCTTTTATGCGAAAGGTAGTGTGAACATATTACTGTTGTTCCAGAGAGTAGCTAATTTGGAACTGTTCTTCTTATTAGTAGAATTTTCTTCCAATGTTTAGGAAAGATGTCTAATATTTATATCAGTATTTGCCATAGTATATTTTCCAAAACACAAAATGCCCTGGGACTTATTTAGAAAGCCCTGCATACAAAGCAGTCTTTTAGAACATCAAAATGCTTATGAAAATAAAATGAGCTCTAAAACACTATATAATAAACTTGTAAAAATTTATCAAACCCAGAATTTCAAAAACTTCTTTGACCTTTGAACACATTCTTTTTTCTCAAGTATAAATTAACCACATTGATGGACTGATCTTCTGAAAATACACATTTGGGGGAATGCTGGCTTGAAAAGAACTTTCTCAAAAAGGAAAAGGTTGCTTGTCACTAGAGTCTCAGGCATGATTGTATGACCAACTGCCAGGAAGTTTCTGGGAATTCTGGGGATTCTGTTAGATGAAATAATGGACCACGGGACTTCTGAAACCCCTTTCAATTCTCAAGACTCAATGAATCTCTTCCACATTAAATCAACATTATTTAGTGCCTTTGTGTCTACTAATAGATAAGAATAGCACAAATTGTACTAGACAGGCCCCTTAGATTCTTTATTTCATCTGTGCAATAACCTTGAAAGGAAGGTATTATAATCCACTTTACAGATGAAAAGGAAACTGGGTGTCAAAGACCTTGGATAAATAGCCCACAGACACATAGCTTAAATAAGTGGTATACCAACGACTGGAAGCAAGGTCCATGTTTTCTCTACTGTGTAGTACCACTTCCCTAAATCATATCTGTCTCAGAGGAAACCATAGGATATATTAATGAAACTGGAGTACTAACAAATCAAAAATATGAGTTGATAATTTTGGTATTAGCTTCTGTGATCATTAGTAATAATATAGAAATAATGTCCTTCTCAGAGCTAATGCCATCATTGCCTCTTACTTCTATTTGTTTCTTATGTCTGGAATAAGCAGAGTTATTTATGTTTGATCCTGGCCTTGTACTTGCTGTTACCTACTTCTAGAATGTTGCTCACAGGGATAGTTCTTGCTCACCCATCAGGTCTCAACTTTCATGAAGTTGTTTCAGGCCATTTTTTTTTCCTGCTGACCTGTTGTGCTTCTCCTTCTGGGCACGTGGCAGGATTGCTCTCTCCGAGCCCCTTGGCATGAGGTACATACAGCCAAGGAACTAGCACTTACCAATTGGTTCCAACCCCTTTCTACCTGGAGCATCTCATTGAAAGAGCTCTCTCTGATTCTTCCTAACAACCACCATTATTTTGGATGATGGCAGCTACTATAGCCTAGGCCACTGAAAGGGAAGAGTCTTCTACTGACTCACCGTGGGCTTACAACATGATTTTTTTTTAATTTTTTAAATTTTTTATTGTTGGTTGTTCAAAACATTACAAATTTCTTGACATATCATATTCCACACTTTGATTCAAGTGGGTTATGAACTCCCACCTTCACCCCATACACAGATTGCAGAATCACATCAGTTACACATCCATTGATTTACA
>NW_025999998.1:20043147-20082909 GCF_001458135.2 Marmota marmota marmota | reverse complement strand
GCCGCTTTCTGATGACATCAGATCTCTGCCATGTTGGTGTCCTATGCGAATGGCAGCATTTCGTTCCCCTGTTCTATGGCTGAATGAGCTGTGGTCAGTCAAAAACAGGGATGGTGACGTCAGCTTTCCAACATGGTGGCCGCTGGCCTCCTCTGTGGTCTGACCGGTGTGGAGAACCGAGATGGACCGCTTCCTTCCCCCTTCTCGAACCCAGAATTCAGCCCTGAGTACAGTGCTTGCATGGCTGGCAGAAACTGCAGCGCTCGAAATTTTGTTTTTACCTCTGGTTTTTCAGGGCCATTGCATAACCTGCCCCAGAGCATCTTAAAATTTATGTGCATAATAAATCACCTAGAGAGCTTTTTCCCCAAATATAATATTTAGTAGAATTTGCATCATTAGATATAATTTCTAGTAGATCTTTGGAAATTTGGATTTCTAAAAAGCTTTCAGGTACAGATACAGATGCTCTCATACCACACTTTGAGTAGTACTGACCCTGCTGAGATTAGAATTAGGGGATATAAGAAAAGATAGACTGAGTCTCAAAAAAAAAAAAAAAGAAAGAAAAAGAAAAAAAGCACCCCTGAGCCCTTGGAACGCAGGAAAACGCCCATGAACCTTTGAAATGCCAAATAAGCATTAATGAGCAACCTAGCACTTGTATTTAGCCTGTGACCTTGACCCAAGCCCTTGCCTGGAAAAAGGACATAAGGGCTATGCAAAAGCCTTTAAAAACTGACAGGAGTTATGTAACTCCACTGTGACTCCACCTCACCACAGTCACTCCTAGTAACCCTCCCTTTATAAACATTTACAACCCCACACCAAAGGGTTGCTGTTTCTTCCTCTGGAGATGGCCTACATTCTCCCTTGACTGTATTCCTTGCCCTAACCAAAAGTTTCCCATTTTCAAGATGGCTAATAATCTCCTCTGAATGTGTATTTTCTTTCCTAAATAAATCCATCTGTCTCCATGACTGGTACATGATGAATGCCATGCATGCCAAGGATTCTACTTATCCTGAGTCAAGGTCCCCCTATCCATGGACCTCCATTAATACTGCTAATGCTGACTGATAGATACATCTTCTAGTCTAAAAGAGCTACCATTCTGTTCCCAAAGGGGCTGTATCTTATTGCCATCTTCATTAGCTCTGTATCCCTTTACACAACTACTATTGTTGACTGGCGCTTTCTCTCTCTCTCCATCGTGACATTATGAACATCATGAAAATTGAGACCACCTTACTTTTTTTTTCTACTTCAGAAGCCCCAAAACATTAAGCAATGCCTAGAATCATAAATAAAGGAATGAATGAATGATCGAGAAGTGTGTTTTGAATGTCTATGAGGCATCCTAACTTCTGTTCAGGCCTTAATTTTGAAAGTACTTTCTTTTGATAGTGAGACACTGAAAGCAAAGAGTATGAACAGATTGCAACAACCTCTTTTATGGGTGTAGAACCATTTGACGGGGCCATAGTCAGGGGTTGCTGAGCCTACATATAAAATACCTCTCTCCTCTGCTCGCACTCCAGAGTTAAGAGGACAATCTGAATGGCTCCTCAGTGACCTTGCTCCCAGTCTGTATTTAAAGTACATGTAGAGTCTATGAGTTTCATAGAAGCCACTATCATTACATATTTTCTGTTTTTTACACAGATCTCTACTGGGTGCTGTAGAAGGTAGAAGAGAAGTGGCCAGTGATGAGAAGTATGCCAGGCACATTTCCAGGCCATCACTCATTACCACTTCTGAGGCAAATGGGACTCTTTCTACCTGAGGGAGGGGGAAACAACACAAAAGACCCCATAGCATTCTCATTGCATCTCCTACATTACAGAAGGGACATTTCTCATAATTAATGGGAAAAAACAATTTGGTTATCTACTATGTCTAGGAACTATTCAGAAAAAACAGAATTGATCCAGAGATACTAAAAGAAAATTCAGATTTTTACTCAGTGATATCTTAAGGATCTGTTTCAAAATAGGCCATTTACCACCCCCATCACCACCACCACCATCCCCCTCAAAAAACTAGAGAGTGGTCTCTCCCTCTGGAGATGGCCTGCAATGTAGGAGGATGCAGTGAGAGTGCTATGGGGTCTTTTGTGTTGTTTCCCCCTCCCTCAGAAGAAACAGGATTGGCTGTGATTTGACAATTGTTGAAGCAAAATGGAAAAGTCGAGTTTAGTTATAAAATTTTCTCTACATGTGTGCATGTTTGAACATTCTTGGGAGGTGGGAGAGATTCTCGTCCAGTGTAAATATTTTTAAAAAGACAAGAAAAAGAAATCCCAGTGCAACTTACCAGGTAGGAAAACAAACAAATACCACAATGTCAAGACAGCTTCATGGTTCCTGGGAAGGAAGCATATGGATATGTTTTGATATTGTTGAGACTGTTAACATAGTGTAATGGAGCAAAGTATAATCTCAACAGTTGTCACTGTGGGAAGAAATACATTTGTAAAGATTTTTTATTTTTAATGCTTGATATTTCACTTATTCCTAACATAAAGGAAATGTACTTATTCTGTTGAAGGTATTTTCCCTTGCCCTTGCCATTAAGGGAGATTTTCTTTTGTTCCTTCTGCAATCATTTTGGTGACAAAAGTCTTCACTTAAGTTTGGAAAAAATGCATGGAAAGTGCATTATCTCTGAATTCTCACTAAAAGTAATAATGTGTTATAGCAAAAATTTAATATCAGCTGCAGCATTTGGCGGAACTAAGACTAATTTAAACCTAAGATGGAAACTTTATATTTTTAATTTTAAAAACGTTCAAAATGAAAATAAACATCTTAGGAAAAGGAGATAGAGGGATAGATGTTGCAAATTAACATCATGATACTCAATATCTGCTCACCCACATCCCCCTGCTGACCAGTTCCTGCCTGTGAAGACAGTTGCCATAATTTGTTGAGATCCCTTCATAACTCCTTCGCAACCAGTGAAAAGAGCCCGAAGGGGAAAGGGAAAGGCTGATTTCTGAGTCAAACTCAGGATGGAATTCCAGCTCTCCTTCTTCCTAGCTGTGTGACCTTGAACATTGCACAGCTCACTTAACTCCCTAAATCTCATCTGTAAAGCAGGGAATGATATGACCTCTTTATATCATTGAATCACAGTAGAGTATTGATCAGAGGAGAATCTATGGTTTAGGAGGACAAAAGATTACTCAGGAGCCACTTTTCAGGGCAGCTTGTCCTTGGGGTAGGGACAGGAGGGAGCAAGACAAAATGAGAAGGAACAGAAAAGCAATGGGATGATTCGCCTTCTTTTACCTGCAGAGGGAAGACAGCAAAGAACAAAAAAAGTCTGAGATTGACCATCAAGTTCAAGTTCTTGGTTGAGTCTGTACTAAGCATATGAATTCCACTACCCAGTTGCCTGGCAAGATGTCTCTGATTTATGGTAATTGCATTATAATGAGGCACCACATGAAAATGAAATAAGCCATTATTAAAGGTGACACCAGAGTCTACTTAACTCCACCTGGAAAAGAATCTGGGGAGAAATTTATGAATGTCATAAAGGGTCACTCTAAGACTATGCATGTAGCAAAGAGCTGTATGTGCCACCTGTCTCTACTTTTACTGACTGGGTTTGGTCAGTGTTGGGTAATAAATTTATATTCTACTTTCAAGTCTGTGCCACTATTGTTGCTTAGAAGAAATTGTCAAAAATAAGCATCTGGAACTTGGGAAAAGGGATACTCCCTCTCTTCCATGCCCTGTTAAAGGATCAGAACAATGCAGAGAACAAGGTGAAAACCAGAGTAAAACTCCCACCAGGCAGCTAACTGCTCAACAGTTCTTATTCTGCAGAGTTGTGAAAACTGAGATAATGTATGTAAGCTATCTGAAACAGGATAGATACCCTCAGCAAATGCTGGCCATTGTTTTGCTACTTTTGCTGTTGTTGCTAGTACTGCTACTGTCCCCTCCCTCTAGATCTAGGCTTCTTCTAACTTATAGACTGTTTTTGACTCCAACATGACTGTCACTCTCCTCACAGGCTGCCAAACTAACCTCTATATCCAAAGCATTCAGGAACAATGGAGAATTACCAAAGATAAGGCAGACAAAAGGCTTTGCATCACATCATTGATCACAAAAACTGTGAAATTCCATCCAGACACATCAGCTGTCCCCAGTCTAGTCATTTCCCACCAGTGCATCTGTCTCCTCTGCTGCCTTTCTCTGATTCCATTCCAACTCCAGTGAGTTGCTTTTCCCCTCTTCATGTCCCCTAGGTAATTGATTGCCCTTCCAGAGTCTTGAGAACCTTAGTTGCTTCCTTCATTTACTGTGTACCTGCCCAGGCTTCTAACTTTATATATTCCATCCAATAAAGAAAGAAAGAAAGAAAATAGGTCTTTAGCTACAAAAGACACTATTTAAAGAAGGTAATTTCAAATAGCATGTTTAGTGATATCATCATTTGTGGTTTAGAGCTCACACCAATAATCACTGAAAGTCGCAGTAATTCTTCCTTCTCTCTTCATTCCTCTCTGGTGAATTCTTTGCTCTCCAAACCTTATGCCAAGCACTGTTCAATTCTGATCTGATAAAGCGCTCTCATACTGTCTTCAACCATCAAGCCTGCATCTCAACTTCCCCTCATTCCAGGATGTCAGTTAGTTATTCTAGAAATTTAATCTGTGTTTAGTTGCTGTGAGAAGAAAAAGGCTAGGCAAGAAAATTGGCGAAATTAGCTTCCTGCCAAACTTGAAACCATACACAAACACTTATTTCTTAGTTTCTCAATAATGCTAAGTCACTTGGGTAGTCTACTATGACATCTGCTCATGCCATTGCTCAGTACACCAGTGTACACTTACCCCCAAGTGTGCAAAACAGGAAAAAAAAACTTGAAGGCCAAAGTTTCCCTCACAATTTGAATAAACAAGTAGTGCTCATTTGAATAAATAAGTAGTGCTCTATGATATATTATCCTCTAATCTCTGCTAACTCAGCACTTATTAAGATTCATCAAAACACAATATTCTTTCTTGTGGTGTTTCTGTGACTCCCCTCTCCCCCTGAAGGAGATTTAATTCTAAATATAAGAGGAAGAAAAGGAAAAATGAGAACAGACATAACCCCGTCAAAAAACTTGGATTTATGGAGTTCAACCTTGAAAATATTTTTTTAAAACATCAAGCATGTGAATTAAAGCTCCCACCAGGCAGCTATAATTTATACAGCAGGCACTTGGCAGGTAATTCGAGCACTCTGTGATACTGGTAGGAAGGGGATCTTCTTCATGGAAACCAGACTCTTTTTTTGTGACAGGCAGGGCTGGGGGTGAGAAAGAAATAGCACTTGCTTTGCAACTAGAATGGGGCCTTTCCTATTTAATGGACACTTGATAATGAGAACAAGAAAATACCTATGAAGAAAAGAAAGTAAACATGACCATCTGAAGAACTAAAAACAGTGGAACAAAGGTCTTTGGACCAAGACAGTGACTTCACCATGGTTGTAAAATTTCAGGCAAACCAAGTGAAAGAAAATGAATACACAATTCAATGAAAAGCTTTTGATACTTTTCAAGTCAATTGTTTCAATTGCTTAGATATTTTTTAGACAATCCATTTTATTTTAGGGAGTGTAGGAAAAATATCTGTAAAATATTTTAAATTTGTTTGATTGTTAGCAAAAGTATTTGTCTTTTGCCTCTGAAGAGTTATACTTTATTTCATATCCAGCCTGAATTCATGCACTGTCCCCCCTAAAAATCTTCTTTGTACCTGAACATTGGCAAAAAGTTATGAAATTTGCCTGAAAGAGCAGTATTCATTTATAATAGAGCACACAACATAGGTTTGTTTACCTCCCTACTCCCTACCTCAACCTCCAAAAGAAAGACACTGTGTATAAAAATGATAGGGAATTCCTGAAATTGGTGGAAGAACCTGATGATACCAGTTGATTTCATTCAAACAATAACAATTAAAATTATCCCCATTTTCTGATTTTATGAGTGACTGTCTTGATAGTGAATTCTTAAAAGAGTGGTTTCCAATAAAACAGAATTACTCCCTTACTCCATTCTAATCAGGTTGATGTTCTTTTATGGTTGAGCTCTTTGGAACTTAGTGCTATACTACTCCCTATTGGAGGTTTATGCTTTTCTATCTCTTCTTTGATGCCGTTCTCAAAGAACATGGAAGCTGAAAGTTCTAAAGAATCAACATACAAGTAAAGCTATGGCAATGAGAAAAGGCACAGAACTAAGAAACACCTGAATTCTGGGCTCTGCTTTGGCACTGACTCAGTTGCATTACATACAGCATGCCATTTGCATCACTGAGGGGGTCAAGAATCATGGCCTTTAACACCACCAAAAACTAGCCAAGTTACTATCACAAATCAGACATCAGAAACTGGCATCCTTTGTACTCTATCTGCCCTATTGCATTTGACCAACAATATGCTGATGTTTTCATCAGATTTCAAGTAAAATTGCAAGATTTAAAGATGGTTTTGAAAACTCGTCAGAGTTCATGAAATAAGCCTATGTTTGTGCTTGTCTAGAGAGCTTGGGCTCTCCAATTTCCTGCATCCTCACCACTCCGAATGATTCATATATGCTGAACTCACTTTCCTCATTTGGTTACCTGCCTGGAAGGTGAATTAAAGCATATGAGTTTACTACCCTTAGTCTAAAAGAAGCAAAGGTAGGTTTACAAGTGATTCTCAAGCAACAACGAACATGAAGAAGCCATAGACAACCATCAAATGTTAAAGGTTTGAACACGTAGGCACATTTACAAATGGATCACAGCCTCCCATTAGTTAGGCAGTACCCCCCTTCACTGCTGGATATACAATAGATAAATAAATAGCAAGAATACATGTGATATATATTTAGATTGCACATTAGACTTTAAAATCTATGCCTAACTGAATGCATTAGCCTGCATTTTCTGTTTATGTCTCCACAATGCCATGGAAACACAGCACAGCATGCTAATGGGCCTCTCCTGGCAATAAATAAACAAAGTCTTTGTCTATTCATGTTTCAATTTCTTTTTTTTTTATATGTCATTTACAATTTCAAAAAGGAAAACAGATCGGTGGTGTTGTTGTTTTCCCTCTCTGCTCCTTCCAGTGTCCTGTCTTGCAAAAAAAAAAAATAATAATAATAATAAACATCTGCAAAGAATACAGAATGCACCTTCTGATGGTTACTGAAATCAAACCAGCACTGTCAGCAATCAGAGAGCAGGAGTCTCCCGGCTGGACTCATCTGTCCCCTTTATAAAATACCATGATAATTAAACTCTGTAACGAGGTTCTTTAAGCATTTCAGTCTAACCCAAAGAGCACTTAATATAGTTGTTTAAGATTGAAAGCTGACATAAAATAGTCATAAAATCTGGTGGGTTTCGCTCCCCTCCTTTAGTCTAAAAAACAATATCCAGTCCTTTTCTATAGAGATAGCAACAGCAGTCACAGCCCCTAAATGGCTCCAGTGAAGGCAGGGACACGTTTTTGCCTCCCTGGCTCCACAGCATGTGGAGCAGACAAGTTGTTCACAGCCCTAATGTGCAAGGGCAAGGTGAAACCTGAAGCTCAGAGTGCTGGGAGCACATTATCTCCTAGGGCAGCTTTCTACTGTCTGGCACCTGCTGTCCCCTGCCATGCAGTAACTCAAGACTTGGAAAGGCAGATTAGAATCTGTGTGGAGAGGTGGGCAGACTTGATTAGGTGGCTCAAATCTGAACCTAACTGCAGAGACCTCAGTCACAGGAGAGGAAGGACAGGCAATGGAAGGGTCAGGGCTTCTCCTGCAAGCCCTCAGGGTGAGTCCCTGCAGGGCCCTTTGCTAACTAACTCCCCTGGGGCCTGGCATTATCATGGCTGACAATCCAGCTGGCAGGTTCTGCTGCCTTGGGACACTCTGGCTGCATCCCAACCACCGACATTGTGTGGTAAACCTCAGGGCCGGAATCTAGCAAGCAATGTCTATTTTCATTAGTCATGAAAAGTAGTCTGTGGACCAGATTTCAAAGCATTCACAAAATAGAACTGTCACAGCATCTGCTCAAGGAGAGACATTTTTCATCTAGAATTTTCCAGTGCTGAACCTTAAATCAGAAAGCAAAGTGTCCACAGAAATGCCTTCCTAGGTAATAATCAAATGTTATGGCCTTTGATTTTCTAAAGTGGTATATGATAACCTGTCCATCTGAATTATGTTTCCATATTTTTTGTGAAATAATAGCGACAACAGTATTACCATATAACATTATTAGGTACTTACCTTGTGCTTCTGAAATAGTTATTATTATCCCCTTGTCACAGTTGAAGCAAAGTTTAAAGAGGTAAATAATGTGTCCAAGGTCAGAAAGCAAAGAAGTAGCTGAGCTGAGATGAAAACCAGATCATCAGACTGCAAAGCCCATATTTCTTCCTCCACATTTTCTGAGAACCCACTAAGAGCTCTGCACAGTCCTGGGATGTTTACTTCACATGATCTCAACTTTTGGATTCCTGTGATTTATTTCATTCCAAAATTAAAATTCTGTTACAACTGCTTTTTCCCTTTCTATCTTATTTGCCAGGAGGAAGAGAAAAACAGTGCCCAATCTTCTTTATCAGCACTTCTTCCTTTGGGGGACAAGTTTTTGTCATTGTTGTTCATAATATCTCTACCTCTCAGAACATCTGTCTTCTTTTAGGGCTTATGTGTTTGCTTTGCATCATGTTCAACCTAGAAACTACTCAAAATCTTTTACAAGTAAGCAAGACATAAAAACAGGCATCCCTGCTTTGTTATTATAATTGGGTTCTAGAAAAAGTTCACATTCTTCCCATTCAACATCATGAACTAAAACTACTAGGATTATCATAGAAGTGAGGTAGATGAACCCAAAACCTATTAAGCATTGTAATAAGTACCCAATCTCAAATAACAGTGATATTGACAAAATTCTAGCCCAGTTAACTTTCCTCAGATGTGTGCAATTAGAGTCTCATTATATTCTGGGCTTCTGTTTCCTCTTTTGAGATGCCAGCCCTTAATAACATTGTCCTCTAACAACAATTTCATCAAAATCCAGAACATGGTTTAGGGACAATCATCTTCAACCATTTTGAGGGTGGGACTGGTAACATAAATGGAATTGTTCTCATAGCTTTCCATTGTCAATGGCAGTCTCCTCAGAGAGTTTAACTTGGACAACAGATGGAGTTTTGCTCCAAAGGAAGAAGTGTCTATATTCTGATGTTTTTCTTATCTTCTTTACACATTCCTAAGGCTCTATCTTTTATTGTGATAAATTGCTGCTGACTTCAAAATATTAACATGCTAGAAAATATTTCATATTAGCCACATGGATTTTTCAGGTGATTCCAATAGGGACAGATCCAGGGTTTGAGGGACTTGAACCTACCCCATCTCCCAAATTCTTCATTTGTAATTTGTGAAATTACACTTACAATTTAGAATAGTAGGCAAATGAATCACAATAGTTAATACATTTTAAAATGCTGATAATTGTCAAAAACTTTATAAGACCCAGAAAACTTATATATTTGCATTAATTGATTGACCTGTGATACCTCAATAAATACCTTGCTAACTATATTTTTATTTGTACTTTCTTTGATTATTTCTTTGTATGACAACTAAATAATAATATTCCCTCAGGGGAAAATAAAACTCAGTCCCATCTCAAGCAAAGTTGACCAAAATCTTTTTTGCTGATAGCCTAGAGAAGTTTCTTTTCACTTCACTAGTTGTTTTTATAATTTCTTATTATAAATTTTTGCCAATTTGGGGGAAAATATCAAGTTTTATCCATGAACTGTAAGACTGCAGGACTATCTATTCAGTGACTGGTCTTACATCTTCTCAGGGTTTTCAATGCTCATTGAAATAAGTTAGTTGTCATTGTCCTGGCTCTATGGCATATTAGGAACTATGGTGTCTGCATTCATGATCGTCTTTTATGTCAAATCAGCAGAAAACTCTTAATACTTCTCCAATATGTTCATACGGTTCCTTTCTTTCATTAAGTAAATTATCAAACAACCCAAGAGACTAGCAAGTCAAGTCCATTAGAAATGTATCTCTTGCTCCCAAATAATTACTGCTGATTATATATTCCGGCTCTAACCCACCAGCTCCCAATCCTCACTGGTTGCTCTTTATAGAGGCATCCATTCCCAAATTTTAGTTATTGTATACTTTGCAGAGAGTCCGCTGGGGCAGGGGTCCAGAATTAAACCATGGAAGTATCATGATTTAAGGAATTTTACAAAAGCACATGGTCATATAAACACAAGGCATAATTAACTTTAGGGCAAATTTGCCTCTGCTGATATCATTTCTCTATTCACCAATTCAATGAAGAACTAATTTGCATTAAAGAAACCCAAGATATAGCCAAACATACCACAACAAATAAATAAATCAATAAATACATGACATTCTGAAACTATATAGATTCAAAAATAAGTATAATTAGCACCAATTGCTATACTAGCTAACTCAATAGGAATAAATATAAAGTAGTAATTTTGGCTAATTAAGCAGGACCCACTTGGTGATTCTGGTTCTTTCTTTCTTTGAACTAAATTAGCCCTTTAACTGAATTGTTAAAACCCAAAATTGTACTGGCTTAATAATCTAAGTCAGGATAGACCTTACTAAGGGTCATTGCTGTTGGCAATTCTGGGAAAAGCTCTACTTTTTTTATTTTTTATGTTTTTGGAATTAGCCTGTAGAAAATTGTTAAACATTAATCAATTTGGAAAGAGCTAAAGAGTTAAAACTCAAGAAATACTTGTACATAAGCATTGATAATTTTATCAGAGACAAGTCACCAGATAGTATTCCAAGAAAAAGAAACAAACAGCAAATTTTAAATGGGGTTTGCTGCCCAAGAAGCCAGGTGGAAGAGACTCTATTTTGAGAGGAAAGTTCCACTAAGAACCCCAGAATAGCCACATGAATTCAGGAAGACCTTGGATGTTTCTGGGCAAAATGGGAATGAATTCTGCTTACTTATTAAGAGAATCATTAAATGAAAACAGTATTTTCAGTTTTGTTTTCTTAGAAATCTATTATTCCATGCATGTTTCTGCCTGTAATAAAATAAGCACAACAAAAGCAATAAAAGGCTTTTTATTGTAGTTTGCAACACAGGCTTTTTATAGTTTACTAAGAATGAGCTATTTAAAGTGTAGTCCAAAACCAGCAACACAGACATCACCTGGAAGCTCCTGAGAAATGCAGTCTTGATCCTACTTTGGACCTGCTGAATCATATGCACATTGCACAGGTGACTCAATTGCACATTTAAGTTGGGGAAGTACTGGGCTCTGTTCCAATACCAATGGCTGCTATAACTTCCAAATGAATAAAATGATTTTGCTTTAAACACCCCCCCCATTTTATTAGACTTTTAAATAATATAATTGCAAGTGTTTTTTATCAGGTGAAGAAAACAATATCTTATCATTATAAAACAATGAAAACACAGAACTGTGAAGTTATAAAATTACAAAGCAAAGATCATTTAGAAAACCATCACCAGAAATAAACTCTTAACATATTTATGCAGATCTTTCCAGCCCCTTTCTATATATATCATATATTAAAAATAAGATGTCTATATAGGCTGTTTATATGCTGCTTGTTATACTTAGCAGCAATACAAAGACATCATTTTATATCAATAAATATATGTCTGTCTTATCATTTACTTTTCATAGAATACTCTGTTGTATGATAAAACAATTCATGTAAGTGTTCTCTTCCTGTTGGACAAAAAATTGCTGTATTAGGTGAACTAATACTCAGCTCAAGTATTAGTTCACCTGTGAAGTCTTGCCTGATTTTCTGTCATTGCCAAGGCTCCCTCTTCTTTGTCCCCACCCTGCACTGTGTGCCTGAGTGTGTGAATGCAACTAACCATGTGCCCACTTCTCATGGACAAAGTTTATTGCCCCATCTCTGTTTTCTAGAACAACAACAACCTTGTCACAAAGAAATCATACAGTTGCATTGTTGAATGAATCTGTAAACAAAACTAGAAAATATTTACTAGTCCCATTCACCCCAAGTTAGAAAAGCTGAGACCAAACCAAAACACCCAAATGAACAAACAAAAGCTCTGGGTGAAAACATTTCAGAAGACTATATTATTTACTAAAGTAATACATTTCCTTAATGAAAGTGCTTAATTTCCAATAAACATAAATGAAGAACGTATTTTCACAGAACAGAGAAAAAATAAATTTTTTTGTTTAGAGTACCCAAAGTTAATGTCAAAGGAAAAAAGCAATTTTCCTTTCTTGTTTTTCCTCCATTTCTTAAAAACACCAACCATTATTTAAAATTCTCCTTCCATCACTCAAAGAAACAGAGACAGTTGTTCATTCTGAGTTAGGTTTCTGCTTATCTGACCAGCAGGGTCGGGATAATAAATCACTCTGCCCCTAGGGAATAATAAAATGCTTAATAGATTTGTGCAGTTACCAGGGGGGAAAAATAAAGAGGAAAACTTTCAAGATTCAATTCATTTTCAAATACTGAGCGGTACTCAAGAAAAGATAGCATGAAGATCATATATACGGGAAGCAGACAGGGGGAAAAATCAGAGAAGTGGTATTTCCATTGGAGAAAATAATATGGTCCATATTTCACACACCCCACAAGAAGAACCTTTTCTTTCTCATTCCTATAAAGGAGTCTTAAACATCCCCTGATTTCCACCTCACCCCAGCAGTTCCCAGTAGGACCTCTTCCCCTTCTGGTGGTGCTGCTTGTGTTGTCTCTGATGATCTGGCTGATGGCAGCCACCAGCCATCCCAGGCTATCACTTCCAGCTTTCCTTGGCATAGAAGCATTAAAGCAGCAAGGCCAGATGGCCACTGATCTGCCGCTGGGGGTGAGAGACAATGAACTTGGGAATGGAGCTAGTTGGGGTAATTTGGGACAAGGGCACACACACACACACACTTCTGACAAGGCTTTAGGTCCACTATTCTGAACTCAACAAAGCTAGCAAATGCACGAGGCTTTGCTTTGAGGGAGTCCTGAATGCAGGGAGTATTTGGTTTGCATTCTGCTCCATAAAATAAGTGCCAAAAGCAAAAAGAAAATAAAAGAAAGTGAAGCTATTGAGTAACTATAGTTTGCTATTGGAGGAGAAGACTGTTTTACTGAATATCCATCACACACAGTTCACATTGTAATATTGCTTGAGTGTCAGAATATAAGTTGTTCTGGAATTTGCAAGAGCAACAGCCAAGCCATGGAAACTTTCATCCTGATAACTGTATTTTTCCTTTCTCTACTCTATATTTGTTCTGTGGTCTTTAGACATATACTTAACACTTCATTGTCTCAGATAGTGGGTCAGCATATACTTGCTTTTATGTCTCCTTCACCCTAAGAAATATTTTGGAATATCTGATTCCAAAATATAGTAGTCTAATCCTTGAAGGAGATGATATGCAAAATGCAAATTTTATATAGTATAGCTAGAAAACATATGTGAAGCTCTTAGAATTGTGTCTGGCACGTCATAGTTATTTAACAAGTGTTATTTATGTCCCCCTTCTCTATCAGAGAAAATTAATTATATGGTGTGTGTATGTGTGTGTGTGTGTGTGTGTGTGTTCACTGACTACAAAATAAGGTCAAATTAAGAGATTTGATTTTTCTAGAAACACAGTATAATACTTCCCTTCATTTTTGCTTTCTGATGTTATCTGTGCACAAAACCCTGTGAAACTCTCAACATTATGGAAATATAGTATTGACATTTGTACATATATCTGAGGATTAGCTGCCTAATACAGAGGAATAGATTTAAAAATATTAGAAATGCTATCACCTTCTTTCAATGGAAGCCTCAGAATTACCATACGTGATAGGCTTGGGTCTAGTTATACTGCAGTTTTGCCTCAGCTGGTCTGAAATCCAAGCATATGACAACATTTTTGCTTCTTTCACGACATTTCCTAGAGTTTGCACTCCCTTCATGATCTTGGCAGAGATTTTGCTGCTAAAATAACATATAGAGTCCTCACCAAAACGGTGTACTGCCGAAATGCCAGAAAACTGCTAGTGTGGGCAAAACCTGCGAGTGACAGTCCCCACCTCCTACCTGGCCAGCTTCATCTTTCCACAGTTCCCTAAAGTTTTCTTGATAGGAGTGTTATTTTCCCCTTAAAATAAAAATAGTATTTCTGGTTCTAGAATTCCCCGATTCTTTTCTCACCTTCCATCTCTGAACAAGCTCTATAAATGACCTAGTTCAAAAATGAACCAAAATTTCTTATAGAATTTCCCAAATTAAAAATCCTGAATATAACTTTCAAACCGTCAATGTTAAAATAAAAATTTAACCCCATGCTAATGTTAGACAAAGTGATCCTACCTATTTGACCACTATCAACTTCTTGTTAAAAACAGGAAGTTGGTAAAAATAAATAAATAAATAGGAAGTTGGGTCAGCCTTTACTTTTTACTGTCATCAGTAAGTGCTTAAATTACTGACTCACACTTAGCAAATTCAAGGTTTAACAGGGCCCTAGTCTTTCCAAAGACATTGAACTGATTGATTCACCAAAAGAGATTTAATAGTGCCTTCCATGTGCTGGACACTGCTCTTAATGCTGGGGATATGACCATGGAAATGAGTGTCTGTTTCTATTCCAATGAGGAGGTAAACCATAAATGCATAAAATACATAACATGCTGGGATGGTGAAATGTCAAAATCAAGAATAAAATAGAGGAAGAGCATAGAAATCTGAAGAGTAACTGCTGTTGTAGATATGGTCAAGGAAGTCTCCACAAAAATTTTTATGCATAAGCACATTCCCAAAGGGAAAAAGAAAAAAAAACACATGGATACCTAAGAAGAGCATCCTTAGGAGAGGTCTTGCCGTAGAACCATATTGTACTCAGGGAAAACAAATAGGTCTAGACATGTAGGACCAATTAGGCCATGACAATTAACGTAAATGTGATTTTGAGTGAGTTGGAAAGCCATAATAGAGCTTGAGGGACAAGAGTAAAATCATGTAATGTGTATCTTAAAGAATCACCCTACTGTTTCACAGAGAATAAATCCCAGAGACAGAATAATAGCTAAGAGATTCTTAGGGAAGTAGCAATGGAGGAGATGAGAAGAAGTCAGATTGGGGATGTGTTTCAAGGTTTATTTCACATCCCTCTACATCACACATAGGGGAATATGAAAGGAGAAAATAAATGATGATTCCTAGGATATTGGACTGAGCAACTGACATTGCTCAGAGTTGCCATTTACCAAGAGGTGGAATAGGATGGGTTTGTGCAATGGAAAATCAAAAGCTCAGGTTTGATGTGCCACATTGAGTTGCCTATTAGAAATCTCAGTTGACATGTCAAACTGGCAGTTGAATATGAGAGAATGATATTCAAAAGAGGATGAAAAGGTAATCAAATGCCATCGGTTTACTACAGAATATATCATAATCCAACTGTGCTGGGCACCTATTCCTATAATCATACTGCATAACAAACCATCACCAAACTAGGTGTCTTCCAACAAACAGTTGTTTGGGGGGCTTACAAATCTGTGAGTCCACCAAGGGGGACCCCACTTGAGGCTACAGTTTAACTGACTTGGCCCTAAGCTTTGGGTCAGACTTAACTCTGCCCCGCATGTCCATTCCAAGACTTATGCTGAAGAGGCAACAGACAGCTGGGGTATGCTTTACTCACAGTGATCACACAAATTGATGAGAGTCAAATGAAATAAGTCCTCTAAGGTGATGTCTCAAAACCTGGGACACTGTCACTGCCACCCTTATTTTGGCCAATGCAAGTCTTTTGGTAAAGCCAAGCATCTATAGGGCAGGGTAACATACTTGACATTTAGTGATAGGAAATGAAAAATCACACACAAAAGGCATGCATGCATTATTCTAATACAAAGAAGCCCTGAAGAATTAGAACAATGATCTAATCTACCTTTTAGCACCCACTGTAGCCTTAGTTATAGCTATAACTCACTACAAAAGATTTATCTCAGATTCTCTCATCTTACAACCCAATGAGTTTCTTCAAGTATCTATTTTTGAAAGCCATTTTACAAATGTACTTGAGGTAAGTATACTTCAAGGTTTTTTTCCTACTAACAGGAAAAATAGGTTAGTATGTTCTAATAACATGGCAGATATTTTAAGTGTCATTTCTTAAAACACAAAAATCTTCATCAAGCCTTCTCAGTCTGTGAGGAAGAACTATATTTTTGTTATTTCAATAAGACATGGACCTATAATTTTATAAGCTACAATAGAACTAATTGCTAATACTAAATTTTAAAAAAAGAAAAGAAGATATACAAAATTTAAGCCCATGTTTTGGGGAAAGTACATGGCCACGTAACTATAAATGTTTTCACACGTTCAATTTTTGTACATATGTTCCTAAAGATAGTGTTTGGAATCCCATTTTGAGAAGCTTGGTCCTAGATGGATTCTACCACAACCAGATCCCTTTACCCTAAAACTTTAGTATGTGAATAAGGTAGTCTAAATACAAAACTAAATTACTAAGAATTTGAAGTTGAATTTGACTTTTACCCAAGTTTACTCAACTCTTAATTCAATTTTCCAGGCATTTTTGGTCCCCAGGATTTCATACATCAGTTATTAAATAAAAAAGAAAGAAAAGGGCTATGTCAAGTAGCCATATCCTGCTTTATGATTTTTCTGTTTTTCTTGATTCTTATGGCAATGCCTTTCAGAATTTTTGTCCATGCTATACACATACAAATTACTAAAATCTCCTGGCCACATCCTGAGGCTACCTTAATTGACTGTTATCAAGCTGTGCCTTTTAAATGTTCCAGCATTTGATCTTTTTAAAATGCTCTGAGACTTAACTGATGTCAAACTGGCTGGTCTAATTTCCTGCTATGTCTTTAAATCCGTTTTTAAAAATAATTGGGTATTGAATTAGAGGGTTTTTTTTCTCTTTCTTTCTCAAGGGATCAGTACTATATTTAGTTAAGTTCTGACCAAAATAAATAAATAAATAAACCAATTCTGTCCTATTAATTCTCCATACTTGGATTTTCTGTCTCAAGTCACAAGCTATTCTGGAGTCCAGGAAAAATTAAACCTGGTTACCCAGCCTAAGTGAAGGGACACTTCTTAGACCACAAGGTACCTGGATGATCTGGATTCCAAATTTGTGAATGGGATTGATGAATATCATCTGGACACAGAGAAGCACTCAGAAGACCTTTAGGTGGCAAAGGAAGATGTAAGAGTGATGAGGTTACTGCCAATGCTGAGACCATGACCTCTTTCCAGAAACATTCTCAATAAAACATAGACCATGTGTGACAAAGACTCACAACAAGCTACCAAGCCTTTGGGATCCTCCCCTTCACTCAAAGGTGTTCAAGAGTCAAAGTTAATCTCCCAATTGTGCCTAAGCTTGTTTACTTACATTACAATAATTGCTGATTTAAAGCCAAATAAAACTCATATATATCTAATTATTCTTATTCTCTATTGGAACTCTTCCTAAATGATAATGAACAGCTTAGGATTGACATCATCAAAGCAAAAAACATTTATTTTAGGCTATTAATGAATTGATCATTGAGTCAAAGCTATTGCAAAAATAAATAAATAAAATCAATCTGCAGTTAAGCTGAATTATTCAGTTAATTCCGACAAAGGAATTTATCCTATAGACCACAGAGACACTTTCAGGACATGATGTTCTCATTCATTATAAATTATTATTTTAGTCTGTAAGACGACAGCATCAAATTCACTTTTTATCTTGAAAAGAAATTTGCATTAATAGGAACTCAAGTAATTGCTAAACAAGTTATTTAAAGTCACATGTTTTAAAGATGTTTAAAATATTAAACCAAAAAAGCATATTCATGGATGGAATTCATAATAAGAAAATATCTAGATATTTTGTAACACCAAAATATTAAGTCGCCTACCTTTGGTGCTCAGCCTGACTCAGAATGGTAATAATTGCAAATGCTACCTCCTCACCTGAGCTTAATCCTATTTGCCTCCAGCACACTTGGGGGCTCTACCTCCCTTCCTCATCTGCCTTGGCTCACATTTTATAGCTCCCAGCTCATGGAGGAAGTGCTGGACCACATGACCCCTTTCACCTTAAATGAACCAGGAAAAGTCTGGTTTATAAACTATGTTTGCTAAAACTTCATGCTCGATACTACAGAGCAACTCTGAACTAAAATTCCATATTTTGAAAATGTGTTTATATCCAGCATTAAGTATTCTGTAAAACAGGGAAGACTATACTTGAAAAGAAACCTTTAAATAGAAACAATACAAATCTGTTGTGATGATGCTACATATGTATATGTATATTTATGTGACTGAAGATTTCTAATAGAGCATATTAGTGAAAACAGCTATCAATTTCAAGAAAAGATCCCAGTAAATCTCAGAATGTTACCAAATTAGTCTGGTCAGGCTCCCATAACAAAATGCCAGAGGTTGGGGGCTTGAAAATAGAAACTTATTTCTCACAGTTCTGGAGGCTGATAGACCAAGATCAAGTTGTCATCTGGGTAGATTTCTTCTGAGGCCTCTTTTCCTGCCTTGTGAAGGACCAGCCTCTCACTGTGTCCTCACAGGGGGAGAGAGAATTCTGATGTCTCTTCTTGAGGGCACCAGTCCTTTCAGATTAGGGCCCCACTTTTATGGCCCTTTCTTAATCCCTAATTACCTCCCCAAGGGTCCTGTCCCCAGATTCAGTTATAATGGCAGTTAAGGCTTCAACACATAAATCTTAGGGGGGAACATGTTTTACTAATTATATTTATAAATAATAAAAGAATCATATCAAAACAGTGAGAGTCCTTCTTTAATAAATGATATTAAGAACACTATGCTTTACTCCATAACAAATTCTAAGAAGATTAAAATTAAATCATAAGGAAGAAGGCAACATATTTATCACAACTAAGAGGATTAAAAGTAAAAGGAGAAATTATAAAAGGATCAAAAGTGGTAAAACACCTATATAGAGAAAAAAACTAACAATATTGAAATAAAAAGTAAAACAACACAGCCTCAGCAACTTACTGAGACCCTGTCTCTAAATAAAAACATAAAAATAATGGCTGGGGATGTGGCTCAGTGGTTAAGTGCCTCCCGAGTTACCAAAACACAAAATAAAACAACAGGTTGGTAAAAATGGTACCAATGGACAAAGAATGGCAGGAGAATAAATATATACATTAAGTACTTCTACATACCATATACAAAATCTATAAGATGTTTAAGATTGCTGCTAAGAGAAATACAAATGAAATAAACATGATAAAAGTTTATGCTATTGACTATCTTACAGCTAATAAGCAATTTTAAAAAGCATAAAAACATTGATGGAGACTGGTAACTGTAGAAGTCTTTAATGAAAGCATTTGGGAAATACCTAATCAAAAGCATTCAAAAAGTTCCCATCAATCAAACCCAACAATTCATTCTTGAGAATTATACTGCCATTAAAAACATCAAAAACAATTATACAGATGTTCTTCAACTCTGAAGTACTGTTGACTATTTACCTAGCTTCCTGTGATGGTTCATTTTATTGACAAGACCATGGGGTGCCTAGATATTTTGCTCAAATATTATTCCATGCATTTCTGTGAGGATGTTTCTGGATGAATCTTTAAATTGGTTGGCTGAGTCAAGCAGATAGCTCTCCATAAAATGATTGGGCCTCTTTCAATTAGCTGAAGTCCTGAACAATGACCCTCCCTGAAGTAAGGGTGAGTTCTCCTGCCTGATGGACTTTAAACTGGAAGACAAGTTCTTTCCCTTCATTTGAACTTGAATTGAAACACCTGCCCTCCCTGGATCTCAAGCTTATTGGCCTTTAGACTAGTACTACCACTGGCTTTCTGGTTCTTAGGCCTTCAGTTCTGGCTGGAACTAACCTTCAGCTCTCCTGGGGCTCCGACTTGCCAACTCTCCCTGCAGATCTTGGGTCTTCTCTGCCTTCTTACTAAGGTAAGTCAGTCCCCCATAATAACACACTCCACACGCACATAACCTTCACAGCCCAGTGGTGCTAGGCCAGTGGGATAAGTTGCCATGAGACCAAGGAAGACTCCTGGGGATGCGTTATAAAATACAAGGTTATTAAAAAACATTTAGATGTAGTGGTGACAGGCTAAACAGGTGTTTTGCCAGAAGGTCCAGTGGTGATGAGTTGGACAGGTGCATCTCTGGCCTTTGCCAGAAAACAGTGCCTCACAATGCTTTGTCCAGGGGAAGCCAGCTGGATGAGCCTTCCCTCCCTCTCCATGGTGCTCAGGTCCTCACCAGTTACTGCAGAGAGGACTTTTATAAGTTAGGCCACAGAAGCAGTGACATCCTTGATTTGCTTTGTTCCTTGTAGGACCAGCATCTCAAGGAGCAGCTGTCTTGGTGTGTGTGTAAGAAAATAGCTTTCTACAGATAACACGAACGTGCCCTAGTTCCTAGCACACAGGAGAGACAGCCAGTGTCCTTGAAGGTAATAGGAATCTGGACGTTCTGGCCCAGTCTTACTCTCACTATTCCCTTCACTTGGCTAAGTTTTGGGGAATGGAAAGGCATATTTAGGAATATGATGTTTTACTGTCCTTTTAACTTCTTTCTCTTTGTTTTAAAGGATATCTCCATCTCCCTCCCTCTCCCGTCTCCCCCCCTTTTCTCCTATTGATTCTATTTCTCTGAAGAACCCTGACTAATATTACATAATTTCCAATTGTGCATAATTTCCTGTTGCCATGATTTTTGCAAAGCTGAACCATATTTGAACATATAACACAATTCTGATTATTAAAATCTAAGGTGAATTCTGATGGAGCTCCTGGGAAGGATTTTTCTTTCTGGAGAAAAAAAAAAAAGCCATAAAGAAATGGCCCTTTTTCTCTCCTACTCTATTTTTTCTGATTTGAAGGTTACCCTCTGATGATGTTTGAAGAAGCTAAGCAAATGATACAAATTAGAATATTCTGATGTTCAAAGAAGCTGCAGCCATCTTGTGATTATGAGGAGAAACCCATGAGAAACATAGTTTGACTCAAATGCCATGTATTACTGAGCAGTAAAACAGGCATTGGCTTATTGTAAACAGCAAATATCCTTATGACTTGGCTAATGAGGCTCTCTCTTAATTTCAGATACAAATATCCTAATTTGTATCAGTTGCTTACTTCTTATTTATTTATAATAGCCAAAATATATGGCAATTATCTAAACCATATGGGAATAATAAAGCAAACTATCATATATCAACTCAGTGGGAGATCAGCCAGGCATTTTAAAAGTTAAGTGCTAAACCATGCAGCAACATGGCAAAACATCTCTCAAGAAAAGGATGATGTTGATAAAACAGTGCTATAACTTGGCTGATGAAATTCAAATAGAAAAAAAGTTATAAATACATTTGTGTGCATAGTAGTCATTATAAAAAGACAATGATAGAATTATAAATTGCATAATACCACTTAAACTCATTTTTAAAAACACACAAATATAACAAATAGAGATTCTTTTGCCATAAAAGCACAATATTATGATTTGGACACATAAATTCATATGAGTTGCTTTTGTGGAGAGTTTGACAGGACTTGTCAATGAACATAGAAAAATGCAATGTTTTAAAATATTTAAATGCATTTTTAAAATAAACTAATTTAAAATAAATGTTACAAATGCAAGTATTCATTTTAAGTAGTAGATATGAACATGCCATTTTTATGTTGTAATTTTTTATATTAAATTTTAACTAAATACAATATGTATATATATGTATGTCATACATATACTATATATATGCAAACATGAATCATTTTAAATGTAATTGTGATGGAAGATATAGCAATTTAATTTCCTAGCACTAATTTTTAAATATAAGTGAATATCTATCTGTAAAGTACTATTCAAGAGTTTTACAGCCTGTGGTTGAAATGGCATCGAACTGATTGTTAAGTGACATGTTTTCCTTTTCTGCCATTAACCTGTTTGACTATAGTCATTAAACCTGTTGGTTGGAGAAAACAGAAAATAATTCAACCTTAAAAGAAAAGGAATCTACTTCAAAGTTACAAGGGACTCTTGGAACCCCAGGGGGAGGCATCTAGCTAAACAAAGAGCAAGAGGGGACTCACAATACATCCAGAGCAGGCTCCAGCTGCCACCCCTTCTCTCCCTTCCTCTGCCCTCTCTCCTCCCTCTCTATACATTTGTGCTGTTTTTAATGTATCCACTCGGGCTTCTTTTGCTTCTTTTATCCGTGGGGACTAAAACTATCACTTTTGTCTTACATGTAAGTATAGTCTTAAGAAGACAGAGAGAATTTCTCAATCTCAATATCAAACTCCCAAGGAAAGAAATTCATTTAGATTAATCCAGATCATGTACTCATGGATGGCCCAATATGCTATGGTAATAACGTGGAGATACAACTATATAAATGTTGGGCCCACCACTGTAAAATGGAAAGAAGATTAGGGAAGAGTAATTGTCAAAATGGAGAAGCTAAGTTAAAATAATCCACACCAACCTAATACAAGTTAATTTCTATTTCTGAACCTCAGTTTTCTTATCTAAAAAACAAACGACTAGAAATAAGTATTGCTTAAATTTAAAAAAAAAGTTGATTGCATTCTGTCTTAGTTTTGTGTTGTTATAAAAAATAGCTAAGGCTTAGGAAAGTTATAAAGAAGTTCATTTAACTCACAGTAGTAGAGGCTGAAAGTCCAAAAGCACATGTTCCTATCTCTTTGGTCTCCAATAAGGGCCTTCTGGCCATGTCATAACACGTAGATGCCATCACATAGGGGGAGTGTGCGTGAGAAAGAAGTCACATGGTGAGGGAGGAAGTAAGAGATAAGGGAAGGATCAGGCTTGCTCTGTTATAAAACCCATTCTTCTGGGAACTAATCCCCTCCTAGGGAGACCAGCACTTCAAGAGTGCAGACATGACCCCATCACCTCCCACTGGGTCCCACCAATTTGAGGCCCCATCACAAGCTGTTACACTGGGGACCATACTTCCAGCATATGAATATTTGGGGGAACAAACTGTACCCAAACCACAGTATACCCTATCCCTAATCATTATGAAACTAATTCCAAGATACAATTTTCTCAGAAATGCTGCATCCCCTAATCCCTCCTTGGTGGGTTAGGGGGCTTTATAAATGCTTTGACAAGAACTGCAGGAAACTAACTTAGTGATTTTGTATAAATGAATATGTCGAACTCATCTCACCATGGAAAATTTTTTGAATGAGCACTTATTACTGGAAGAAACTTAGGAATCACTGCACTTTTCTATTTGTATGAGCCTTACATTTCAGATCGCAAGCACTATACTTCTGTAGAAAGTATAATTTCTAAGAATGCAATAATGGAACTATAAATCATTATGTTAATAATTACTCTCTGTCATGTGCTTGACTTATGAAAAACAAAATTGCTCAAATAATTGCACTTCTGACTCTGTGGGAACTTAGGATAAACTCTTATTGATATGAGAGCTACCCATATCTTGCTATGTTTTTCTTATAGCAATGGTGCTTTTTTGTTGGAGAGATTATAATGAATCTAGGATGAATTTCCATCCATGTACCCATAAAGGTTTCTGAATGCAGAAACTAAAATCAAGCAGCAGTTTCTCAGTGGGGTTGATGCAGAATTTAAACTTTGGAGCACTTATTGATGTTAAGTGCAGATCCCACAGTTTAAATAGCATTGTTCTTTTAGTTCTTTCATTAACTGTCAGGTTTATATTCAACTTACATAGAGTGTCCACATCTTTCATGAGATGAATCAAGGTGGACTTCAGCTTTGTCTTGCACGAGTGGCCAACCAATACATTTGGCTTTTCATTCCTAGGTGGAGTCTTCAGTCATTATCTTTATTACAATGATTTATTGAAACATGTAATTTCAGTTTCAAGTTTCAAATTGTGTTTTATTAGTAAGAATTATTTGCTGTTCTGCAGAAAGTGATTTGAAGCCTGAGATAATTATAGAATGATAGCACTACAAAGCACATCCAGAGGTCACCAGGCCCAAGCTCTTCTTTCAAAGCTGGTGTACACCTTGACTAGCAAGCCATATTTCTAACTACTTTATCTTAAAGGAAATGTTTACACATTTTCCAAGTGTAGTTTAAACTTACGCTTAAAAATTCTGGCCAGTAAACATCTCCCACCTTCATATTGGAAAAAAATAAATAGTAATTCTACAATCTGACTGATGACTCCTCACTCTCCCCTCATTTTTCCTTTCTACCAGTCTTTCTAAGAACATCCATAGAATTAATTCTGCTCTTATTCAGAATTTTCTGTCTTGAGTAAAACTCATTCATTTAAAAATTTGTTTTCATGTATCTATCACTCAAGCTATCTTTTCTTACAACTATCTCTAATTTTTAAATAATGCTATCATTTTCTGAGTCACTCAAGGTTAAATTTTGAAATCACATTGAATTCCTATTTTTCCCTTCATCAACAACTGAAATCAGTAATGGTCTTAGGATCTCTAACCCCAATGTGTCTCCTGGTCAAATCTTTTCCATTTCTGTTGATGCTGCCCTTATTACAGTCCTGCTTCCCTTAGCTTTTCACTCCAGCAAAGCTTACTAATTTCTGCTTATATCCATTACAGACTGAATTCAGCTGCATGTGACACAAAACATTAGCTATACATACAGCATCTTGAAGTAAAGTAAAATAGGATATTTTTTTTTTCTTTCACATCAAAATAGGGCTGGTAGAAGGCAGTGTGGCAAGCATATCAGTTCCATGCTAACACAAGGAAATCAGGATGCTGTTGGTTTCTCATATATATGTCCTTAGGGTCTTAAGTGGCTTTATCACCTAAGTCTTCTCACCACTTTTAAAGAGCACTTTGGGAAGGCTCACCCCATGTCTTGGATCTGTATTACATTGTTCAAAACTAGATACTGCCACCCCTTTCTTCGAAACTGGAAGATAAATAGGGTTATATTTTTGATTATTCATTTTCTGTTTCTTTTTAAGCTGTAGTATCACCATCCCCAAGAAAACCAGTGTGCTGTAGGGAAGAGAGAGGAGATGTCTTGGATAGGGGTCAGCAGACTCTGCCACATTGTCTTCAGATTTCCCAGGATGACATGAAGCTCACCATAAACTGATCTTCTCAAAGCACAACTTGACCATGTTGAAGTTTGTCAACACCATTCAATCCTTCCTCAAATGATATCGTGAATAAAGTCGAAGTTTTCCCTACCAAATAAATAATTATATCAAGCCCTGAACTATTTTTTCTATTATACCACTCTGAAACACATAAATTCAAATTTAATTGAACTGGTCATTTTCATGAATGATTTTCAAATACAGTATGCAATACCAGTTCCATCCTTTCAACGCATCTAGCCTGCTTCCTTTGCTGCCGTCTTCATTTCTTGGAATCCTCTCCATTTTTAGGGCTCCACTCAAATGTTTCCTCTTCTGAGTTCCTGATCACTCCTACTCTGATTATCTCCAATAAACTTCTAACAAATAAATTAGATTTCACTCATCACCTTATTAAATCCTTTATGTACACTGTCTCATTTAAAACTAACAAAATTCCCTGGAAGTTAAGTTTTATTGTCACCATTTCACAGAGCAGACATTTGAGACTCAATTCAAGAAATTTTCTCTCAAGTAAGTTCACGTGACTAGTAAGTAACAGCCGGTAGTGACATTTAGGGCCAAACAGAGGCCGAGTTTGGGTTCTTCTCATTATATTAGGACAGCTCCTTCTGCTAAAGCATCAAGCTTGTGGTCTAAAATTCTCCAAAATTCTTTTTCTTCCACGGAGCATGCTGTATTGATCATTTTGTTCTGATACCTAGAATAATATCACCAAATATGTTCATAAATGGAATGTTCCTTTTAAATAAAACAAAGGCAACTATCATTAAATATTTAATGATATGCCTAGGATTCTTCTTTGAGGACATTTGTCATCCTCTTGATCCTTATTTAGTCTATTTTTATGGTCTTTATTTTATACATTCATAAATCTTTCTTTTCAGAAAATATTTTAAATAGCATTCCTTCATTTTAAGAGAAATCATACCACGAAAACATGTTTTCTTCTCCTTTCTATTGAGAAAGATTTCAAACTTACAGGAAAGTAGAGCATAGGATAATGAATCCTATATGCTCAATGCCCACATTTAACCATTTTTTAAAATTTTGCAATATTTGCTTCACATAGTGTTTCGCTGAAGTAGTATAAAATAAATAATAGACAAAATGACATCTCTTCCCTACGTATTTCAGGATGCTGTTCAAGGGAAAAAGCAAGAAGGACATTTTCTAATTTCAATACTATTATTACATCTATAAAAATTCATACATAGCTATTAATAACTGTTAATAGTCTCTACTGAATTTCCACTTTTTCAAAAATACTGATTTAATCAATGTGGGAGCCAAATAAATACTACATTTTGCTTTTCATTTGGTTGTTATATACCTTAAACATCTTTTCATCTAGAAAATTCCTCTGTTTCCTTCCCCTTTATTTTTCCCAGCATTGACTTATTGAAGAGATCAGGCTAATTGTCTTTAGCATAATGTCCTGCATTCCACATACATCTGACTATTTCCCTTTTTAAATGGTGTGTCCCATAAATTAGAAATTAGGCTTAAATTCCTGATTCAATTCAGGCATCTGTGGAGAGAATGCATGAAGGCAAGGAGGAATGTCAGCAAATGACAAAATAAAAGGCCCCAGGCTTCATTAACCCCCACAGAAAGTCCAACTAGTAACCATCCACAGACAGACAAAGCCACCTTTGTGAAGACCCCAAAACCTGGTGATAAGCATAAAAGACCTACATGGACCACAGAGCCAAATAAAAACTCCATCAGGAGTGTAAGAGACATAGTCTCACTTTATTTATGTCATCTTTCCTCCTTTTTCAAGTTGGAAAAATGGCACACTGAAGGACCCCACAGTCCATGATTTCTACCATAAGAGGACCAGAGCTGGACATTCAGCTTCCCACCACTCACAGATACTTCCCAGGAAGCCCACTCTTCTCTTGCCTCATGAGGTACAATGGGAATAACAACAAAGTTAGTCTACTTGGGGTCACAGAGAAACAAACAAAGGAATCAGAGCTCGTAGCAACCAGCATGGAGATCTTGGTGGTAGCTCTGTGTTACTGTCAGTGGTGGCACCCAACCAGAAGTACCAAGCAAAGAAACAGTTATCCACAAAGCTAAAGATGGTCACTCACAAAAGCATGTTAGGAAATTCAATCTGGCTTTAATCCACAGATGGCCAGCCTTTATGTCTAGTCTCAGAGCCGAACCCAAGGCCTCCCCTTGGAAGGGCGATACCCATCTACACACATATTGGCAGAGCACAGAAATTAGAACTACCCAAACCAAGGGACCAATGGCTCAGCTCAGCCTCAGAGGCCATCCCAGGGCTGGGTCAGGTCAGGGGATGCATGCTACAATGTGGAGCAAAGAGGACAGCCCCATCTGAGAGTCAAAACAGTGGGTCAACACAGATCAAGAGCCCACTCTAGGGCTTCACCCAGGCAGGGAGGCCACCTCAACTTTGCATGTCTATGTAGCATAGCTTCTGAACCCATCCATCCAGACCAGTAATGTAACCTAACATCAAATCCCAGCCTGCAGCCCTCCCCAGCCCCAGAGCTCGAATTCAATTACTACCTTTACAAGGAATATATGCTGTGACACTACCTGATGAGGGTGACTTCATTACCTAGCCATCATCTACCACTGACTGTGAACTCTAAGCAAATCAGCAGACCCATCTAATTTCAGAAAAAGGGCATCAGCCCATTTAACTAGAGAACCCCCATAGCAAATTCTGATTTCCTGAGTTGCTACTAACTGGCCCATCTGAAATCACAGTTTAGACTAAGTAGTGAAAGTCTGTCCCTCAAAAATAACACTTTTAAAGGACAAAAGAGGCAGTGGTCTTTTCAAATGTGTAGACATCAATGCAAGGTCACAGTATTATGAAGAATCAGAGAATAATGACACCATCATAAGAAATACTAAGGTTATAATAATTGTCTCCAAAGAAATAGAGATCTATGAAAGAAAATAATCAAAGAAATTCAGGGAACTACAAGAATGTACAGGTAGAAAATTAAATGGTGTTTTGAAAACAGCACATGAGTAAAAGGAGAATATAGAGATAGAAACAAAGAAAAGAAAATCTGGAGATGAAGAATAAAATAACTACAGAAGAAAATTCAATAGAAAACCTCAAGAGCTGGCTTGACCAAGCAGAAAACAGAATTAGTGCACTTGAGATAGAACACTTGAAATTATTCAACCAGAGTAGCAAAAAGAAAAAAGAATAAAGAAAGCATATAGGAATTATATGACATCAATAAGAGAAATAACTTTCATAAAAGAAGAGTTCCAGATGAACAGTAGGGAAAAGCATCAGAAAGCATGATAGAAGAAATAAGAAGTGTTGAAGATGTTGAGAAAAGGGAACTATTGATGAAAATATAAATTAACACTAATATGCCATTATGTAAAAATGTGAGTGTGTAACTGATGTGATTCTGCAATTTGTATTTGGGGTAAAAATGGGAGTTCATAACCCAATTGAGTCAAATGTATGAAAGATGATATATCATGAGCTTTGTAATGTTTTGAACAACATATATATATATATATATATATATATATATATTAGCCATATGAAAAATAAATGGAGGTTTCTACAAAAACTAAAAATAGAAATACTATAGAATCCAGAAATCCCACTTCCAGGTATAGATCATGAGGATTTGAAATCATTATTTTTGAAGAGATCACTACACTCCCATGTCATTGCAGATTTATTCACAATAGCCAAGTCCATCAACTAATGAATGAATTTAAAAATGTGGTATATATACACGTTTACAGCAAGAAGGATGAACCTGGAGGATCTTATGCTAAGTGAAATATGACAATCACTGAAGAACAAATGCCATATGATACCCTTGATATGAAAAATCTAAAACAAACCCCCAAACAGGGGGTAAAATGGTATCTACTCAAGGCTGGGAGGTGGGAAGAATACAGAGATGTTAACCAAAGGATACAAAGTTTTAGTAAGTCAGGAGAAATAAGAGTTTTGAAATCTATAACATAACCCAATGACTAGAGTTAATAATGATGTATATTTCAAAATTGCTAAGAGAATAAAATGCTATTTTAGGTGATGAGTAGGTTTACTAGGTTGACTTAATCATTCCACATTGTGTATCCTATCACGTTGTACTCCATAAGTATATAAAATGATAATTTATCAGTACACATAAAATTTTTTAAAAGAATATCATGAAGGCAGTCTTCCTTATAAATTGGGCCAAAGGAGTCACAGACATTTCACTGCAAAGGAATATATGGGACAGAATTGTGGTGTGTTACCTCATTTCAAGAATATATGGAGAGGATCATAGTAGGAAACAAATGGAAATGGATGCAAATGCTTTAATTCAATTAGGGCCTTTCTTTCACTTTTTTGCTCTGTGAGTGAAATTTCTGGGAATGTATGTGTGTTTTCCTGGCATCACAGTATACCATAGATTTCAATCTTATCTGCTCTCTTTGCTAACAAGTTGCCTCAAAGAAAAATAAAAGAAAAAAAACAGAAAAGGAAAACAAAATTCCCATCAAGTATTATCTTCCCATGTGGTCATTTATGACAGCTTGAGAATGAAATTGAGCCTAAACCGCCAACAGCTATATTTTCATAAGGGAAGGCCCCACACTGATTGCCAGTGGTAAAACAGTATAATAAGAAAAAGGAAAACAATGTGAACTGCTCACATAACACCAAGCAGCTTTTTCAGCATGCTTTGTTTAGTCTCCCTTTCAGTGTTGTGGAAACAACACTTCTGTTCTGGTCAAGAGGGTTCCTTTATTTCAACACAATGCAATTTTTTCCATAGTGACTTGTGTGTAAATAGTAGCCCGAATTCTTTAAAGACATACCACCAACGCTCCAGATGCAGCATTAATAACATCCAAGCAAGAAAGAATCATACTGTGTGCCACACAAGAAAGTCTGCCTTCTGATAATAGGCTCCAAGCACATAATGCCTCGGAGTTTGTGATCACTGTGTATCAAGGATACTAATGTGGATACTGTGACCTACCATATAATTCAAAATGTTTTGTTACATACTAATTACCAGAGATATCAATACTACTAACAAATTAGAGTAGCTAACATTGAACTCAAGGTTACTACATGCTGGTCTATGCACTAAGTACTTTATATGCAATGCCTCATACCTCATTTAATACTAAAAAAAAGCAAACTATACTATAATTATTATTACATGCTCTTTTTCCTGTAAAGGAACTAGGATTTATAGAGATTAAGTAAATAGTCAAAAATGTATGACTCTGAAGGCTGTGCTCTTAAAACTTTTCACATTTTCTCCCATAAGTGGTATCATGGGAGAGAGAAGAAAATATGAAAAGATCTTTGGATTCTCCTAAGACCAAAAAGATAATTAGTCTTCCCACCTCCTTCCCAAATTTACTTATTTGACTTTGTCAGTACTGGGTCATGACTTCCATAGCCAGAGACTAAAGATAGGCAAAGTGAACACTGCTAAGGTGGTGGTAGATAGGGACATTTCCCATCAGGTTCCAAACCAGGATAGCCCGATGTGAGCATATCCTCTGGACAGAATTGCTATGGATGCTTGCTCACCAGGTGAAGCTCATTTCCCTGGCCCCTAACACAGTTCAACACCTAAATTTAGATACCACAAAGAGGAAGAAAGGTTGGGAATAGGAATAGATACATGGCACCAGATCAAAGAGGTAACTTCTATTTCTAATAATACAACCATGGAAATAACCAATTTTAAATTATGTGAACACTTATAAATTGTAGATAAAAGGAAACCCATATCTCCTTAAGTAGAAATCTGCATTCGGGTATATATGTGGTATATAGACACATTTTGTAACAACAAGGATGAATCTGGAGGACCTTATGCAAGTTAAATAGGACAATCAAAGAAGAACAAATACCATATGATCTCCCTTATGTGAAAAATCCAAAGCAACTGAACCAATAAAATGGTGACTATTAGGACTGGGAGATGGGAAGAACATGGAGATGTTGGATTCACACACACACAGGGAGAGGGAGACAGAGGGCAGGGAGAGAAAAGACTCCATAGAAACAAAGCAATGATGACCCCAGACTAAATCTGTGTGTGATTTAGGATGGGAAATGAGATTAGATCCCAGTTTCAATAACCAGAGAGCTTGGGTTTTAGAAGCCATATAAAAATAGGAAGTAAAATCATGGGTCACTAATTAGGTTAGTTGTAATTAAGTTTTCTATCTATAGCCAGAAGCTCAAGACACTCACAAAACAAGATGTACTAAAAAACACAAAAAGACAACAAAAAAATTCATCTAAGATTAAACTCTAAATGGGAAAACTCATGTTCCCTGAGAATCATTTATGTGAGTCTTAGGAGTAGGTTTATATACCTAGTGAATTTATACTTCTTGTTCAAAATTATTCTAGGCCCAGTTAAGACTTGGGACACTAGAGAGAGAGAGAGAGAGAGAGAGAGAGAGAGAGAGAGAGAGAGAGAGAGAGAGAGAGAAAATAAAAATCATATTTTTCTATAGGAAAAAAAATTCTTAAATGAGCATAAAGAAGACTTCATGGACTAAATCCAAGGAGAAATGAGCCTTCCATAGGTTAGGAGAAAGCTCTGGCAACTTTTATACCTGGGGAATGGAGTCTGGGTATGAAAAAGATGGAAGAGCATGGCTGCCAAAGGAGGAGAGACTTCAGGGCTGAAAAGAAGTGGGCAGAGCCTTAGATGATAGTTTGTATTGGCAGAGTGGATGAGAGTCTAGAAAAGCCCCACATACAAATCCCAAAGCCTGACAATGAATCCTTACACATTGATCATGCTTTATCTTGCATTTTTACTGAGAAAGTAATATGAGAAGAGGGACTGAAACTCTGATATTTCCAACATCCACTTATTCCACAGGGCCTTGATGGAGTTAATCCAAGGTTAAGACAAAAATGCCTGAGACTTTGGTTCAACTACTCCAACCCAAATATTCACAAGATCAAAAATGTATCAAGAATGGGAGTTGGGCTAATCATAGTGACCTCAATTTAGTCAAAACTCAATGTAGTCAAAACTTGTATTAGATGGTTAATAAGGATACAGTAGTTCTCTCTGTCCATGAGGCCAGCCATAGCAAAACTCCAATCTAGGAAGACTATGTAAGATCAACCTTCACTCTAACTTCAAGCAAAACGGAAGAACTTGCATTCTCTGGAAAATAAATAAAAGTAAACAAAAATCATTCTTCTTCCTCCATTGTTATTTTGCTAAGTCTAGAATACAATATAAAATTATAAAATTTAGGAAGAATCAAGAAAAAGAAAATATCATCTATAGTTTTTTTAAAAAATCATATAGTCTACAGGACCACATTATTAAAGTTAGAAGTCAAGGGCTTTAAAATGACTATTATAAATATGTCCAAAAATTCACAGAAAAGATTATATTATAGGTAAAAACATGTTTGTTGCTTATTTCTTTGTTTGAAGAAAAACCCAAACTCTTAATAGAAACCAACTAGAATTCCAGAACTGAAAAGCACAATATCTGAATAAAACAAAATAAAAACTTTTCACATAATATTTATTGGATGGGCTTAGCAGCAGATGGTATACTACAGGAAGAGGTATTAGTGATCTTGAAAACAGGTCATTGTAAACTAAACTGAATCACAGAAAATCTCCAATGAAATGAACAGAACATCAGTGAGCCTTGGGACAATTATACCAGTGACTCCAGTAGGCATTCCACTGGGGTTCCAGAGAAAAAGGAGGAAAAATTAGAGTAAAAACATTGTTTTAAAGAAATAATGGTGTAAATGTTCAAAAAAATAAAACCCACAGATTCAAGTTGTCATTAAGGGTATTTCCTAAAGAGTATTATAAGATATTGTCCACTGGCAATTTTTTGCTTTATGGATCATGAGCTAAATGGCTATGATGCTCCATGCCCTCCCACCACAATGTGCTACCTCATCAGAGGACCAAAGAAATGAGCCACTCAATCTGAGACTGGAACCTCCAAAATCATAACCCCCCAAATACACCTTTTCTCTTTATGAGTTAATTATTTCAGGTATCTCCTTGTAGTTATAGAAAAACACCACACAAAGGTTAAAAGACTACAAGAATAAGAAAGTTTGGTAAGTATAAATTGGTCAAAGGATAACATAATTACAGTTAGATATGAGGAATATATTCAAGAGATCTATTAGACGGTTAATAAGGATACAGTAGTTCTCTCTGTCCATGAGGTGTACATTCCAGAATCTCCAATGGATGCCTGGAAGTATACCCCATACATGCTATGTCTTTTTGTTTTTTCCTGTGCATACACACCTAGGATAAAGTTTAATTTATAAACTAGGCATAGTAAAAGATGAAAAACAATTAACAAAAATATAACAACCATAAAAATATACTATAATCAAAGTTGTTCAAAACTTAATTGTTTATTCTAGAATTTTTCATTTAATATTTTTGGACTGTGGTTGGCCAGGATAACTGTAAACATTGAAAGTGAAGCCACAAATAAAGAGGAAGTACTGCATATTGTAGTCTTGAAAAATGCTAAGAGAGCAGATAGTGTTTCCACCACAAAAATGATAAGTATGTGAGGTAATGTTATTTGTTACTTTGCTAGAATTTAATCCTTCCACAATGAATATATATTTCAAACCATTAGGTTGTACACAATAAATACATTTTATTTGTCAATTAAAAAATTTTTTAAGTATTTTGTGCTACTGGAATATTGGTAATTGTAATAAAAATAGATTACTTGAGTAAATTGGATAGTTAAATTCCACTTTATTTTGCATTGTCAAATATAAACATACAAACTGATAACCTTATATCAAAAAAGATCCCATATAATGCCATATTATGTAATAAAATTTTATGTTGAAAAAATTAAATGAAGATTTTAAAACTTAAAAAAGGAACTTTGTTTTACATACATTATGACATTTAATTAACATAACACTATAAAATATTAAGTTTCCAATTCATGCAGAAAGGGTCATGGAGACTAAGTTGAATGATATGTCTAAGTTACCCAGATCCTGCATGCCAAATCCTGTGTTCAAATTCAGATGTGGTTGACATCAAATTTAATTCTATTTTAAATAGTAAGCTACATTTTCCCCTACCAAAAACATTCAATTTGGAAAACACCTTAGTGTGACTCATTCTTACGTGACTGACTCACTCTATGCAGAGACTTTAGCAAACAAACCCCACAAGGCTGTGTGTTAGGATTATATTAACCAAATAAAACCTATAAAACTACAAGTTCAGTCATGGCTAATGTAATTGACAGCCATGTACACTGATGAAATTAAAGAAAAAGCCATTTAGCATAGCAATGGGCATCTTGACTGGCCACAATCAGTACCCCTGCATTTGGTCAAACATTTTTCTGAGTGTGTCTGTGAAGAATGATTTGGATGAGATTAACATCTGAATCCAACACTCATAAATCAGAATACCCTCCCCAATTCGAGGAATATGCAGAGCATCAGTTGAAGGCCTAAACTAAAACACCCTTCCACCCTTCCACCACTACTCATGAATTGGGACATCAGTTTTTCCTGATTTTGGACAAGAAGAGAACCATAGGCTTCTCCTATGGAACCATCAGCTCTTCCTATCTCAAGAATGCCAGCATTCAGACCAAAACTACACCTTTGATTCCCCTGGTTCTTGGGCCTTCAGACTCAGATTGAAATTACACCATCAGAGCTCTTGGATACCAGATTTGCCAACATCAGACCTTGAGACTGAACAGTTCCCATAATTGTGTGAACCAATTCTTTGAAACAATAATCTTAATCATAATCATATGTGTGTGTGACCTTGATAACAGCTACACTGTTTTGTCTTAGGCCACCCTATTCTACATTAGCTCTGCTTTGAAAATTGTTTCTTGTAAAGTTAGTCTTTGTTTTTTTCTCCTTCACCCAGCATTATAACCTCTAAAGAAAAACACTTTTAAATGACTGAGATACTAACTGCTGCAGTCAGCTGTGGCAAGAAAAAAAGAATGAGAAAAACACTGGTCCCAAGACTTCTTACTGAGTATTCTTTTATTTTTCAGAACTTGGAATTTCTGATGTTCTTCAGATAACATCAAAGTGTGGGGCCAAAGACTTCTTAATCCATTCTTTTTTAAAAAAAATGGAATAATGTCTAACTTTCAGGAAATGATGTGTTTGGTGAAAGAATTATGGGAACTGCCTAGGAAATGAAGGTCAGTTGTTACTGCAAGAATGCCCCAGTAAAGCAAAAATGAAAACCACCCTGAGTGATGGAGATGGTTATCAAGTTCCTCAGGTAGCCTTCCTATCTATTGCCCCACTTTTCCTCCCCATAAATACTATTTATGTATAGAAATTCCTTGAAATGGTCCTTAAGATGTCATTCCAGATACTTTCTAATTAGCTAGCTCATGTTGATAAAAATTTTTCCCATCCCATCAACTCTTGTTCCTCAAGTATTGACTTTTGAGCTGTTAGCAGAACTGAACCTTGATCAGTAACGTGTGTGTGTGTACACACACACACACACACACACGTACCCTATTTGTTGGTCTCTCTGGAGAAATCTGACTAATACAAGTACTATTGCTTTCAGGGTTAAAACTGAGGAGTGAATACAGTCATATGTCTGAAATAAATAAAGAGCTGAAGAAAAGATACAAAAGTCATAATTTCACATAGTGATAAAGTCTATATTCAAAAACAACACTCAAAAAGGGGAGAAAACTACCTAATGTTACCAAATTTGTGAAAAAAATCTTGCTTTAAAATAATACTATAGAGGATAAGAAGGTGCATGTCTGAGACTGAGAAGCATGTTTCAGTTCTGTAGAAGTCTATTAAATGTTGTTCCACTCAGGCTTCTTTAGAAAGGAACATGTGCATTTGAGAGCTGGATAAACTTAGAAGGTTAGATCAGGAGAGACTTTCCTATCCATATTTAAAATAAAGTGATAAGAAGATAGGCTTTCCAAGAACAGAGGGTTGGTGAACATCCAACTCAACAGCCTCCCAGCAGCAGGGGCTGCAGCCCAGGTCTAGAGGAGAGCTATGCAAATCAAGTAGGAAGGCAGGACTTAGGCTGCCCCTCAGGGGAACACCACCCATGCTGACCACTATCAGAACAGCTAGAAGATAAACTGATAAGCAAAGAAGGTGTGAAAGATCTCATAGAAATTACAATCTGGAACATATCCTGTAGCATTTGGGATGCTTCACAGAACAAATGGATGACATTTCATCTGTGTCTATATTAGAAAGTCTTAACTTAAAAATATATATATTTAACTTTTAACTTAATGCTTCATTTAAGCAATGCACACACACACACACACACACAAAGGTTTAGAGGTTTTGTTGATGTTGTTTTGTTTGAAATGTTATTTTGTTTCTGTTGTGATTTGGTGAAAACAAACGGCAGTCTTGACAATTAACATCTGTTTCTTAACATGGCTTTAATGAAGGAGAAATTCTGTGCAGATAAGAAAAGAATACATTTATAGCATAGAGAGCTACATAAATTAATGAGCTTGAAATACTTGGATTTGTATTCCTGTTTTGCTGGTTCCTATTTGTATAATCATAAAAAACAAAATCATGTGCTACTTAATGACAAGGATATGTTCTTAAAAATTAGGCAATTTTCATCAATGCACGAATATCAGACTATACTTATAATACCAACTAAGATGGTTATGATGTCACTGGGTGAGATGATTTCATGGGATTACTGTCATATGTGCAGTCCATCATCAATGGAGTTATCATTATGAATGTAGTAAAATAGGTCCATTCATCGGGAGCTTACTATGGGAAGCAATTAGCTCAGTACTCCACATAGTATTGATTTAATTATTATTACAACACTATGAATTAGATATTATGATTTCCTTTATTTTCTTATGAAGATATTAAATTTTGAAAAATTTAAGTGCATTTCCCAAGGTCATTTAGTCTTTGGGCCTTAAATCTTATGCCTAAGACTTGGAGATAGGACTAAAAGACTTCAAAAATTTAATTTCAGCTCTAACACCTATGATTTTCCTCTTAGAAAAAAGGGACTATGTTATTATTAACATCTCCCATTATGTTCAGCATAATTTGCACATTACAATCACCAATAGATATTTGTTGAAAATTGCCTAGCTTCATTTTTTAAAAAGTCAACACATAAGTTTCACAGTTTTATCAAATCAACAAATGAGTGATCAGAGCCTTAGGCTTTATATATGTGTGTATTTCAAAGTAAAAGATATCTTTGCTATAACCCAAATAATGTCTAGGATATAATAATGACTTTACCTCATTTACAGTTGTTTGGGGTTACAACAGTGATCCCAGTGGAGAAAAAGAGTAGTGAGTATTAACGTCAGTATCTAATTTTTCACTGTTTTACTTTGTGTATTTAGTCAATGGAATGAATGACTTTCTAAACAGTTTTTCTCTGTAGGTTTAGAGGCTTCATTAGGAAGCTTTGGCTGTGATTCGTTTGTTGCCGCTGTCATTCTTTACTCCATTTAAGTCCACAAGGACCCAACTAACTCCAGAAACTGGATTTTATTTGGAAATGGGGGACACTGAACATGACCTAAATGTGATACATAATCCTTGAGGAATGGAGAAGCAGCAATAGAGAGCCACTGGAAACCAAAAGCAATGTCAACATTCTGCAAAAGGAGTGATAAAAGTGCAAATCTGAAGTTGTCTGGGAAAGCAAAAGGTAGTGTCATAAAGCCAAGAGGGAAAACAAAGTATGTTTCCCAGAACTCAGTGCCTGTACAATGGAAAGGAAAAAGATGGAAACTTCAAAGCACAATGAGAAATGACAGACACATAAGACAAATAAAGTAGAACAAAAATGTGAGTAAGAGAGAAACTATAATTTCAGGTGGTGCTAAAGTCCAGTGGGACCATGACTTATTAGACATCAACAAGAATAAACTTTGAAACTGGCATCTGAAATATATTTAGAACTTACTATGTATTTTAGAAGAAATAAAGAAAACAAAGACATGATTTAATTACTACTCTTAAATATATTCCTTATGATACATATTTGCTTTGTAATTTGTTAAAAGAATCTCTTGGGAAATGTGATTCTAACATTTAGATACAATTTCTAAAGTCATTCTGATCTCCCTGGATCCTGCCTGGATGATTAAATAAATAAATAAAAATTGTCATTCATTTTACAAATTCATTGAAGACCCATGGTTAGGCATCTTGCTCAGAACTGGAAAAAAAATAAAGTTAAATTTTCAAATTCCTGCTCCCGAGTAATTCACAATCTAATGGGAGAGATAGAAGATTAAACAGTTAATTTCAATATAGTTTAAAAAGTGTTATGATAGGTGTGACAAGTTCATTCCCAAGAGCATTGGAACATGCTTGGCCCAAGGTAGACAATCTGCTACTTTAAAGCTGTGAACAAGTTTCTTAGTTATCTTTGGAAAAGATAAGCTATCCTTTTGGAAGGTATATTTGTGGGTTTTGTGGGATAGAATTTGGGAAGGAAGGGAAAGTGGCTTAGGTCATATCAATGGGCCATGTAGGAAAGCAAAGGATGGCCACCATCCTGTTCAGGAATAAAGGCACTGGGACAAAGAGCACCGACACTACCTTGCTAAGAGATGCTCATGCTTACGGCTTTCCCATTGTATGTTGGCCATCATGCTAAGAGCATTACCAACTTGCAATGCCTCTCAGAGGTAGGGACCCTCTGTGAGGTAGAGTGCTTGCTCTATTTTTTTAAATGAGGAAACAGGCACAGAACATTGCATTTCTCAGAGCAGAGGCAGGATCCTAACTCATGAAGTCATCAGCACCTTGGTGCTTAGGGTATACCACCTCTCCCACCTTTAGTATGAGCAGATTGACTTTTTCATAGAAGGTCACAATAGTCCATCAAAGGTGTCCACTATTTGCCATTGTCCCCATAAGAAATTAGGGGCTCTGGGCCTTCTCTTTGAATTGAGACAGACCCTGTGACCACTTTGATCAACACAATATGGTGGAAGTGGCACATGCCAGTTTTCATATCTTAAAAGATAGATTTCACTTCCCTTCTTTTGGAACAATAACTGCACAGATTTTTTTTTTTGAGAGAGAAAGAGAGAGAATCTTTTAATATTTATTTTTTAGTTTTTGGTACACAACATCTTTATTTGTATGTGGTGCTGAGGGTCGAACCCAGCACCACGTGCATGCCAGGCGAGTGCGCTACCGCTTGAGCCACATCCCCAGCCCTGCTCAGATTTTTTAAAGCAAAACAGCAAAGATGTGTTATTAATAAATATACTCAAGAGTATTGAGCTCTAAGATATCACCAAGAAGTCTGACTACTGTGTTGAAGAGGCCTCATGGTTTTCTGAAGGAGGGGACCTTTGAGCCCAGCCTTCCTTCCAGAGGTCCCCTCAGAGGCAAGGAGGAAAGATTTTGGTAGTCTCTAGATTAGTTCTACCTTCAGTTAGATAACATCATATCCCCAAATTCTACCCTCAAAATCATTCTATGTAAAAAGCATATATATATA
>NW_025999998.1:20030701-20043122 GCF_001458135.2 Marmota marmota marmota | reverse complement strand
TATATATATATTAAACCACTGAATTTTTAAGTGTGGGGAGGTTTGTCACTCTGTAATAAATAAACAGAACTGACACCTTGACTTGGAAGTACGTATAAGACAGGGATGGGGGAACATGGCACTCCAGAGGAGGGTAGGAAATGGGGACCTGATGTATGCTCTTTCTATTGGTAGGACGAGGGACCCCTCAAATCAGTCAAGAATCTAAGTGTAAGAGCATCTTGTGAGAGCATCTCTTGAGAGCCAGAAGAGGAACAACAAGAGAGGGCACAGCCTTTGATTCTAGTGGTTATTTTTTTTTTAATTTTTTAATATTTATTTTTTAGTTTTCAGTGGACACAACATCTTTATTTTTTTTTTTTTTATTTTTATGTGGTGCTGAGGTTTGAACCCAGCGCCCCGCGCATGCTAGGCGAGCACGTTACCGCTTGAGCCACCTCCCCAGTCCCTCTAGTGGTTATTTTAACCTAAAACTGCATGATCTGCATGGGAGTCCTTCCTGTTATCCTTAAGCCTTCAGTATAGTTTATTAAACTGAACAGTCTTGTTTAAAGTGAAGGAAAAGGCACACCAGCTATGGAAGATGTCAGCAAATGACCACACAGCACCTTCTCTGTATCAGAAAGTAAATATCCTAGTTCTTAGGAAAGAATGCCTGCCTTCAAATCCCAGCTCTGAATTACTTGTTTTAGTCCCTTGAACAAGTTCCTTAAATGCTTTGTGACTCAGGTGCCCCCTCTGTAGAATTAATACTAACTCCCTTATGCCTTCTGTCTTCAAGGGAGTAACTCCTGTCCTTCCACATGCATCACTATTGCCAATATCTCCTTGGGTCCAACTTATTTTGAGGAGGATAGGGAGACGGGATTAGAAACCCACAGAGTGACTGGAATACATGCAGACAAGCACTTTGGGTAGATAGGGCAGCATGAGAAGACACCCAGAAGTGAAAAAGAGGAAACTACAATCAGAGCCAAATGGCAGTATGTCTGGGGTGGGAACAGAAGGTGTAGAGAGTGGAGGTGAATGGAAGGAGATCAACAGGAGAGGGAAGCCAGAGCCATTCCAGCAGTGGCCTTATTCCCCAGGCCAAGTTAGTTCAGGTTTCATTGTGACAGCAGGTGGTAGAGGGGTGACCAAGTGTGAAATTGTAGATACTTCATACCTCTCACACATCGACATTTATCTTGAGAAATCTGTGAGGCAGGTGGAGAATGTATTGTTATTCCATCACTATAAGGAACCTGAGGTCTAGAGGCCTAGCCATTAGGACTGAAGTTTTGTTGAGCTTTCTCAAACCTAGGGAACCTGAGGCAGAAATGTGTTGGTGGTAGGAGCCGACCCATAACAGACCAATGTAAAGAAAATGGTTCTTTTCTAAGTCCTTTTTGTCACACCATGGAATTTTACTGTACAGGAAAAAACTCAAAGTGTATTCCAGGCATCTCTGGCTCACATACCTAAGTTTACCTCCCGTGCAACTGTACAAAAACCAGACAGAAGCTGGTGGTCATTTAGACATGCCACACCTCCAAAGGATTCTCCTCAACCAAGTATTTCCATCTTACATTGTAAAGTAAGGAGAGAAGATCTTTGTTCAGTGAGACAATGTTCCAACCATCCATATAAAAAAACAACAAATGGCTTTGATAGCTATATCACACATCAGGCTAAGGGCAGGGAAATTGACATTCTATCTTGACAATTAGGTATCACAAATTTAATTATCAGCTCTTCTTGCCCTATGTGAACGAATGCTGCTTTCCTTAGCATACAAGTTTCTAATTTTAAGTTAGCCTGATTTGGTCTAAATTCTTGTTTTGATTCTATAAATACCATTAATGAATTTAAAAAATATCGTGTCTCCATAATCATTAATCTTTAAATTCTTAAATCTAGAGAGAGCTCACCCTCAAAACACAGACTGGCTTATTAGGAATATCAGAATTTTTGCTATAATAATGTATTTCCAATAGCATCCCTGTGTTTCTCAAATGAAACCCCAACAATAAATAGAACCTTTGCTAACATGAACAACATAGGAGAAAAGGATATTAATTAGAACTTCTCTCATCTAAGAAGAAAAGAATACACAAAAGACATTATATTATCCTATTATTCACTGGTGGTGAGAATTCAGGAGATGAACAGAAATATAGTTTATAACCTTTCCAAACTCTCTGTACTCTGCAACCCCTAAGTACTTACTTTCACCACAACAAAACAAAAATGAACACAAGTAAGCATCACTCCTTTTCTAATGTGGGTCAAGAAGTGAATATTTTTTAATTTCAACTTTCATACCCCAAATCGGTCCATTCCCTTCACAGCTGTGCAATCCTCACAGATGCTCCATTCTCTCTCACCAAACCTTCTTGCCACTGCAATTATATCTATTAGCATTGTAGATACTTTCTTAAATTCCCTCATACATCTACCTCCATTTCCATTGCAGATGCTACCTCCATCTCCATTGCATGTTTTCTTTCAGACTCTTGCCTTAAATAGTCCAATCCTCTCTTCAATTTCTGCCTGTTCAATGCTTTCTCCATTCTAGTAGTTTTTCCAGTGTATAAGCCTCATTTTATTTTCTACCACAAAATTCTTTTAGACAGTTCTTACATTCTTCAAGATAAATTACTTAATATGGGCCCTTCTTCTCACCTATGATTTGGCTTTATACCAGCCACAGTGTAAAGGTTGGGAGGATGGATACCGGTCACATTCTAGGGCACATGAAGCAATCAGAGGGGATCTAGAAATGAATGCAAGTGATTGCTTAGATGTCAGTCTTTTACAGTGGCCAAGTATTTGCCTAGCATGCATGAGGTCCTGGGTTCAATCCCCAGCACTGGGGGAAATTTTTAATTTCTGGGCCTTAACAAAGAAGAGCATTGGGCCCTTCGAAAGGCCTGAGGTCTTCAGTCAAAAATGTGGTAGTAATCACACAGAGTCACAAGACGAAGATGCTGTGGCTGCCTACAGGAGAATATGCATCCAGTCAACCCGTTTCTCCTTTCTGCTGTTGGGAAACAATTGGGCAGCTTAAACTGGTTTGATTTAGGAGGCTTAGATTAATCTAAACAAAGCAAGATCATAGCATCCCTCTAGCCATGGTAAAAGGCTCAGGGAAGGGTAAATGACCCCCCTAATCCAAACATCCTATAGCATTTCTCTGGCCCCATGAATTGCTTCAGATGCATGCACGTAACCTAAAATACTCCAATCATAACAAAGGTCTAGACTTTAATAAATGTGGGAAGACATTCTGTCTCTTCTCCTGGCTGTGAAAAAGAAAGCTTGTAGCCAGAGCTGAAAGCAGCTACTCTGCCACTACCATAGTCAGACTAAGGATGAATCCAATATATATGCGTATGAGGGTTTGAGGCAGACTACTCAGAGAACCACAGTAAAATGGATCTGCATTCCTGAGAAACTTGTAGATGTTCAGGCATTTGGGTTATTACAAGTGCCAATAAATTCCCTTTATTGTTTAGGCCTAGACCTACTGGCTAAACAATTCTCATCTTGCATCCTCTCTTTTCCCCTCTCAACACAACTCCTTGACCCTTATAATTTTTTTTTCTCTCCACTCTCCTCTTTCACCCATTTTGTCTCTGAGTCTCAGAAGAAACTGTCAGCATTTCATTTCTTCTTCTAAGATGGTTGAGACCTAGAAGTGGGTAGGTGCTCATCACCCTACAGACAGAGGGAGGAAGACTTCCCTGTCCATTATTCTCAGGACTAAATATCTTCCAACACTTCGACTTTTCTTTCACCATATCTCTAACACAGTTACTGTGTTAGAAATGTTTAGTGTTTTGCCAACTTGAATTGTACTCCCAAAAGCCCATCTGCCAACCTGATTTCAGTACATAACAAGCCCTAAGAAAGCTAGAGGAAAAGTGGAAGGTGGGAAAGGAGAAAAACTCATCACCCCACAGTGCACACCAAACTGCTCATGGGAGGAATGGCTGTGAAACAGTCCTCTGCCTCTCTTCTGCCTGGGATCCCTTACCTGGTTCATGACCTTTCAGATCTTGGCTCACGTTTTTAGACTTAGATTAAGAAAGCGGTTATAAGGCCATAAGCACAGCTGAGCATTCTCTCCCCACCATGCCCCCATTATGGTGCACAGATCCCATCATAGTTCTTACATTTGTTTTTACACTTACATTTATCAATTCTGACTCTGCTACCAGACCCAAATAGCAAGCCACTTACCAAAAAATCTCTGTCATACAGTAATTGCTCAAAAAATTTTGTCAAATGCCATCTTACAAGCCAGAAGAGGCAAAGAGTTAGCTTTAGACTTCTTAAACAATGGAAGTCTCCAATGAATATCATAGGTGGGGGGAAAGGTGGAAGGCTTTGCAGAAGGTAAGAGAACATAAGAACAAGAGAACATAAGAACAAAATTTCCTCTCATCCCGGAAGTATGTGACCCTTGTGCTGAAAACACTTTAGCAGATCTACCAAGTTCAGCCAGTTAGTCACTAGCTTTAACTCACTCCTAACCAGTCACAGTGCTACCTCATTTAAACTTAACAAAATTCATCCCAAACTCTATGCAAAACCCCCTGACTTTTATTTTCAGGAGGCTATACTTCAGTTAAAGCTCTGTCTTGGCCAGATGAAATGTTTTGTGTCTTTCAATTTGAGTCCCAAGTCTTATGAATTCTGCTTCCTCTTAACAAATTAGTCTGACGTGTTGCAAAGGCCTGAAAACATACCCAAATCATTTTCAAGAAGTTGGAATAAATCATCTCCCATTAAATGCTTTCCATCAAATGCTTTTAAGCAATTTCACGTTTTCCACCCTGCCTCTCCTTTACCTCTATTATTTTGTTTTCTATTTTATCTCATCTGCCTCCTTTCCTTTCTATTCAAAGTCAATGATTTTACATTGTAAGAATTATTTGGAAAAGCTTTAAAGAAACAAGAGCTACATGTGTCTGACTGTCTTAGTCTGTTTTATGCTTATGTAACAGACTACCACCCACTGGGTGATTTTTAATGAACAGAAGTTTATTGGCTCATGTTTCTGGAGGCTGAGGAGTCCTGGTGCCAGCACCTGAGGAACACCTTCTTGTTATGTCATAACATAGTGGAAAGTACCAAATGGAAGAAGGACAGAGAGGTCTAGGAAGAGAACAAGCGGGAGTGGGAGTGGGAGTAGTGGCATTGTTCCATTCATGAGGGGAAAGCCCTTGAAAAACCCCTCAAAATTCCCCTCACCTCAACACTGTTATAATGGCAATTAAATTTCAAACTTAGTTCTACAGAGGACATTCAAACTATAGCAATATCTAAGATATAAATAATCCAAAAGTTAACTGTTTACTTCTCCTGTTTCCCAATAGTAGAAGAAAGAGACACTCCCCAAACATCTGCATTTTAAAGGAAAAAAAGCATAAATAAATAAAAGAAAAAATTAATAAAAACCAAAATGTCTGAGCTCCATGAGATTTAACATTCCATATAGAACTTCAAATAGAACCTCGAGGCAGATTTCTAACAGCAAATTTATTTTTCAAAAGAGATGTTTTAATAAGATCTGTTATTTTAATTAGTGAAGAGATCTTACTGATGATTTTTTAAATGTAATCTTTTTTGCGATTTCATTCAAGCTATTTATCCAAAATAGTATTGTCTTAAAATTTTTTTAATCAATGCAGAACCTCAAAATATACCAAAAAGTAACTGTGAAACTCCCTCTGGGTGCTTTGGCACTGACATCTAACTTACAATGGGTGTGGCTGATGGGGAGCTGGGCGCCAGTCTGTTTTAGCTGTCTAAAAATAAAAAGGTTTGTTCTAGGGATCTTCCTATTCATCCTGTTGTTTTTGGTTAAGATAGCATGTGCAAACACTAACCCAGTGTCCTATGCGCATGAGTACTCAAAAATATTTTCTGAGAAGACGAACCCAATGTCAGAAATAATTATGGGAATAGCTGTTGGTCAAAACTTTGTGTGATTCTCTCCCTCTTCCATATTTAATAGAATTCTACTTAATAGTCATCTGTGTATATTGGGGGTGGATTCCAGGACTCCCACAAATACCAAACTCCAGAGATGTTCAAGTATTTCATATAAAATGATGTGATATATGTAGTATTTGCAAATAACTATACACCTTTTATTCTGTGTTCTTTGGCTCATCTTTAGACTCCTTATAATGCCTAATACAATGCCCATGCTATATAGTGGTCACATTGTATCTTTTCATAACATGAAAAAAAAAAGTCTATGCATAGTCAGTACACTTTTTAAAAAATATTTTTAATCCACAGTTGATTGAATCTGCAGATATGGAACTCACAAATGTGGAGAATCAGCTGCACTTGATCCCTATGGTTGGGTGGAATGCACAGAAAAAAGTAAGAGACAGTTATCTCCTCAACCTGGCCAGACCTCCCAGAACCTTCTTTTATCTCTGATTATGGTGCTAGCTGACGTCTCAGACTATATCCCTGAGTGATTATGAAGACCAGCATGAATATGGAGCATGAACAAAAAATAAACCTTTGTTACTTTAAGCCACATTGAATATGGAGTTACCACCCCAGGAAGTCTATCCTGATTTAAACTTAAATATAACCCAGCCAAGGAAACAAAGACCCCCAAAATATATATTCTAATAGATTTTACTTAAAAGCAAACTTTTTGGGATGCTGATAGTATTGCACTAATGTAGATTACATGTCACTTGAAATTCTTGGAATAAGGAAATTTCTTCGAGGACCAATAGCATGGAAATGACCTCTCACTTTATCTCATGTGGAAACCTCAAATGACAAACTAAATGTTTACAAGCCAAAGCAAAGTTAAAATAGCTCCAAGCCTTTCTTCACTTTCTTCTCCAGCTCTGGTAATTGAGGTTTGTCTGCTGACTGCCGTTACCCCAGATGCCGTCACTAATAATTATAACCAGGCCTTTCCCTCTTTGCTCCTTCCGTTCTTACCGTGAGTCAACAAACTTCGTTTTGAGCTCTGTAAGGGGCACTAGTCTTTCTTTTGTTCTTGGCAGAGGGAGGAATATTTTTAGACAATTACCTTACTATTTTCAGAGGGGGATCATTATCAGCCACAAAATGAGAAGAATGTGTGTCCCAGGAGGATGCATATACCCAGTTAGGGAACTCAAGCTCTAACTCCAAACCACAGAAGCCTCTCTGTTGTGTATTAGCTCTGGTTACAGATGCAATTCAGGATGACATATCTCGTCTTGCTGCCCTGGCCTTTGTTTCTGGGGGAACAAACAGGGTTTGGAGCTTTAGAGTTAAAAATAAAAATCACGTTAATGTTTAGAATCATAAATCTTGACTTCAGCAAATGAGTACACCACCACAAATTTTCCAGAGATCAGCTAATCCTTGTGACAGAAATGTAGTGTAGTGTCCCTCTGCTAGGGTACTGTGTGCATTAAGTCAGCTCATGAGCTCCTTCAGCACAGGAAACCTGGTGTGTGCAATTGATCCCTTGAGTCTGGACATCACCAGGGACTTAAAAAAGAGAATATGTAAATGTTCTTGACAGATTTGTAAATTAGACTTCTAAAACTCTACCTTCTCCCCTCCTCCCTCCCCTCGGACCCCTCCCTCCTCTGATAATAGAAATGGCACTCTGGAATCCAACTCTTCCTTTGCAGAGTTCGTTAACATTTTCTCGAAGACCAGTCCTACATAATTCCTAAATTGAGCTTGCCTTCTTTTACGTTGTGGCAAAGTGCAATTACAGTTTAAAGGGAATATTTATGTACATTAGTTAACGACATCATTGGAACTTACTGCTCACACATCAACACTTAATTAGTGTAAGCATAAGTGACATAATTGCTACAAGGCATGCATTTACTAGTAATGTGAGGTAATTTCATGCACTATGCACATTTTAAATATCTACTTTATACTTTGTCAGACTGAATTTTTAAATCAATAAGGGATATTTACATGGATCAGAAAGCAGTCTTCTTCCCTATTGTAGACAAGCATTCCATGTGGCCTTTTAAAGCATTCTGTACCCTATAGGTTGTTTTTATAGGCAGAAAGGTTAAAAATGGATTGCAGACCCTGCCCTCAGGGATGAAGAGAATCCCCTGATGTATGTAGCAACATCCATGTTAATTATGTGTGCTGTCCCCTTTCACTTACAACTACTTAATATGCAGTTAGGTGTCTCTCTAGGCACACAAATCTTTGTTAGCAACATTTCTTTGAAATATAGCAGTCCTATGAAATGAGGAGTTTCACGACACCCTCAAAAATCATAAATACTTCCAATGAATTATGAGAAACGGTCTTTCTAAAACTGTATGTTTTATCCAAAGCAACTCCCTGCAGAGAAATCTCCAGTGGCTTTTCTTATGCTTCATGGTTTAATCCAAATTCCAGCAATGGATACAGGACCCTTATAGACCTGGCTCTTGTCCCTTTACCAATCTCTTGAGAGGACACACCTCAGCCCTACCAGGGGATCTAGGCTTTTCTCCCTATGCCACCACTGCTCACACTATGCTCACTTCCTACTGAGATGCCCCACCTTCTTTCCAATCTCCATTCAGCCAAGCATCCCTACTGCAAGCTTCTCTCTCACCTGGCAGGGCAACTGTCACGTGACTTCTCCTATACATCTGTCTCCCCCGCTAGACTCAAATGATAAATTGGTTTTCAGTGAGCTCATTGCCATTTCACTAAGGTAAAAACAATTTCCCACAGAGACAGAAAGCTAGAATGAATGAGAACCCAGGCTGCAGAGTAAACCCCAATTCAAGGTGACTTCAGCCAAAACACTGCCCTTTCTATACCTGAGGTGCCTGTGTGCAAAATGGGAAAAAAATGGTCTAAATACAAATCTCATGTATTGGCTTAACCTAGTTGGGCTTCTTGACCTGCAGACATGGATTTTTTTTTCCCCCTGGTTTTCTCTGGTACATGAGCCCCTTTGCCTCCGGACTCTCACCTCCAGGCCTCCCCTGCCTCACTATACTTCGAGCTCTGTGTCTCAGAATCCCAGCCTGCAGCAGCCTGATCCCCTACTGCTCTGGAGCAAAGTGTTAACAGTGACATCCACAGCAATGCTGTGATTCTAAATTCCCCTCTCAGGAAGGCAATCAACACTTCACCTGAAGACAGAAGTGGCCTAGATTTAAATTCCAGCTCAGCCACTATATAAGTTATTTAGCAACTATTTAATTGCCAGCTATGTACCAGGCAATGTATTAGGTGTTCAGGATTCATCAGTGAGTAAAAACCACCCCCAAGAGAAAAACATGGCTCCAGCTGAGTTTAGGGCAGGTCTCCAATCTATCTGAAGCTCTTTGATTAAAGTGGAGACTAAAATCTCTTACATATAGGTTTGTCACGATGATAAAAAGAGAGAACATATATAGAAATATTAATTGCAAATTGTTATGAAAATAAGAATTACACATTTCTTATTCTTTCTTCATTCTCTTCTGACTCTTAAGACCATACTAACCTAGCAGTCTATGTAGTCCAGTTAAATGCGCTTTCCTCTATAATTTCTACAACGTATTTCCCATAAGTTCAGATCTTCCTGCTTGACAGGCTAATGTGCTGTTGCCATCCCCCACGATATTGGTCTAATTCTGATTTGAGGCTATGGAAGTGACAAGTGAAGCTATTTTAGAGGTGCCTGGGGGTCATAAAACATTTTGAAAATTATTTTGCTGTCGGAGTCATGTCAGAGTAGATCTGCATGAAGATTCCACAGTTCTGAACTGAACATGAGGTACCTTTCAGTGTGCTCTGAAGAGAGTTGGCTTGATAAACGGGCTATCATCAGTCACTTTGCTGAACTCCAGAGAGGCCTGCATTGAGCCCACTAAGCCAGGGCCTTGGGAATACACTCAGCAACTTTGCAGAAGCTTTGCAACTATGAGTGTCTAGAAGGATCCAAGAATAGGAAACCAAAAGTCTCTTGCCATGAAAAGATACTTTTTTTAAGTGTCAGAAATGGAGGTCTGTTTTTAACAGGAGAGATCTAGAAAGCATGTGAGGGGAATTATCCATCTTGTGTCATCTAAAAAGAGAGAGGAAAAAATAATGCAAATATCAGAATTGAAATTTGATTTCAATTTGTTGTTTTCCCTGGGTTTGTACAAGGAACTTGGCTGCCCTCTTTAAATAATGGTTGTTAGAAATCCAATGAACACTGGAAGACACTTGACAAAAAGTTTAATAATAGCTTTGAACAAGGAGTTTTCTAATAGAGGCAGCCAGGAGATGCCATAGAAGCATCTGTCAATAAAAGAGAGAGGTAATAAGGAAGCCTAAGGTGTCAGTCCTACAAGCACCAGGACTATGAAATGAAGTGCTTCACTTTCATTGTGTATATCAGGGGATAGCCTGGTTCCACATGCTCAAAAGATGGGTTCTGATCCCAAAGTATTAAAATGTCTGGAAAAGACAAAGGTGATTTCTAAATATTTTCCTGTAAACCTCAAAATCTAGGCTATAAGGTCTGTGAGGATTACAACAATTTGTGACTCATTACTGTCTCCTCCATCATATTACATAGTGTCTTTTACAGTGTGTCCTCCAAAGGCTTCTCAAATGAATGAATACATGAGAAAATGAAAGAACTAAGAGGGGAAAAAAGAGGAAGGGCATAAAGAGAAGAAGAGGAGAAGTGGAGGAAGTGAGAAAAAAAATGGATACAGAGTAAGTAGCATATAACATTAATGAACAAAAATCAGAATATAAGGGATAGTCCAGCCTACACTGATTGAAAAGGCAACCAAGTATGCTTTGTGCTTTGTCAAGGGAAGTGAAATTATTGCAGTACCTTTTCCCTGTACCCTGTACCTTTTCAGTTTCCCCCCAACTCATCATAGAACCTATTTGCCAAGAAAAAAAAAATGGAAAGAAAGATGCCTTTCCTATAAAAATCCCTCGTGCACATGACTAATTTGTCTTAGTTTCCTAGTTCCTACAGCTTTCTATAGACATAAAATTCTAGATAATGGTGGCTAAAATATTTTCTGTCTGATGCCTTCACCTGATTCTATGCACAAAGAACATTCCCATGGTAGAGGCACCCTCATATAAGTGTAGCCCCCATGCACCGGAACGATTCCAAGTGGTGTATCAGACTCTGCAGCTTTCAGACAAAGAATATTATTTTTAATGTGCTGTGGCAAAGGAAGCGTTGATGGAGCTTTTGACCTTAATTATTTGTGATAACTATCTGACTAGAACCACATGGTTCTCAGAGCTGCAAAAGCATATTTCCACAAACTTCCATCAAGTAACAATTATCGATGATTCCAATCTCTTTCAATAAATATTTCAGAACATGGCAGAATCATGATCTCAGTAGGAGACATGCTCAAAATGTCCTCCTGGCTATGGCTATTGTTTTTCCAGTTTAAAAAAAAAAAACAAAAAACTTTTATCCCCCCCTTCCTCAAGTTTACTATTGAACATCCCTAATATGAAAATCCAAAATCCCAAATATTCCAAAATCTGAAACTCATCAAGCACAAATATAATGACACAAGTGGAAAATTCCACACCATGCAATTTGGTTCCAACAAAATTATTTTAAAACTGTAAAAAATTGCCTCCAGATAATGCACATAAAATGTATATGAAACATAAATTAATTTCATGACTAAATTTTGGTTCCATCTCCAACATATTATGTATACAAATGTTCCAAAACTAAAAATTTTAAATCCAAAACACTTCTTGTCCTGAGCATTTCAGATAAAGGAAATTTAACCTGCATTTACATCACAAACCTCCACACAAACATCATAATAGCTGAGAATTGTTATTCCAAGTCTTCTTTTTGAATACCTGAAATCATTCTTGCCCTTCGTTTTGCCATATTTATGTTAAATGGTATATGTTTGTACCTTCAAAATCACTATCTATCTGGGCGCAGTAGTACATGCCTATAATCCAAGTGGCTTGGGAAGCTGAGGCTGGAGGACTACAAGTTCGAGGCCAGCCTCAGCAATTTAGTGAGGCCCTAAGCAACTTAGCAAGACCTTGTCTCAAAATTAAAAAAAAAAATTAAAAATATAAAGGGCTGGGGATGTGGCTCAGTGGTAAAGTGTCCCTGGGTTCAGTCCCAAGTAACAAATTTTTTTTTTAATTTAAAAATAACTGTCTCTATACCCTTGGGAAAAGCTGCATTAGATCTGGTAGGTTAACGCCCATCGATGTTAGTTTGGATAAGCATAGATGAACTCCAAAAGAGAGCCAACCCATTTGTATAAAACTCATCCTCTAAGCCTCAGGCTAGCATCATTCTGAATGGAGAAAAACTGAAGGCATTCCCTCTAAAATCTGGAACAAGACAGGGATGCCCTCTCTCTCCACTTCTGTTCAACATAGTTCTCGAAACACTGGCCAGAGCAATTAGACAGACGAAAGAAATTAAAGGCAT
>NW_025999998.1:20006769-20029393 GCF_001458135.2 Marmota marmota marmota | reverse complement strand
ATATGTAAATCAATGGATGTGTAACTGATGTGATTCTGCAATCTGTGTATGGGGTGAAGGTGGGAGTTCATAACCCACTTGAATCAAAGTGTGGAATATGATATGTCAAGAAATTTGTAATGTTTTGAACAACCCACAATAAAAAATTAAAAAAAAAAAAAAAACTCATCCTCAGTTTGGCTTTCCTATGGGTTTCCTAAATCAGAATTTATAATTTACAATAAAACATATGTTATACTACTTATATTTTTAAAAAAATCCCTTTCCCCTGTGATAATAAAACTTTACCAGCTTGTGGCCATCCTGATTCTTTAGTGATGGAAACAAACACAATAGAATTAAAATGTAAACTGCTCCTCAAAGACAGACTTAATTTGCTTAGAATTTACCTCTGCAGAATCTGGATCTCTTATACTCTTCAGTTCCACTGTGTCATGCTTTAGTCATTGATGATCAAGCAATTCAAACATTGGTGGACTGATCACATCTGCAAAAAAAAAAAAAAAAAAAAAAAAGGAAAAGATCCAGCTAGGGTTTGCAGGAAAATGAAGACTGAAAGCCAAGTCATGAAAGCAGACCGATCGAGTCATGTAGATCTTACCTCCAGTTGGTCTCTTACAATGCCTTATCCTACACTCCAGACTCAGACACCATCATCTCTGGCTAGGGCAACAGTTCTTACTTTCAAACAGCTTCAAGACATGTGGATCAAAACATGGTACGTAGGCAAAATTTAAAAAATAAAAAAAAAAGAAAATGCATCAGCATCAGACTTCTCATCAGAACTCTGAATGTCAAAAGATAAAGACACATTCAAAGTTCTACAAGATTCTGAACCTAATATTCCACAACCACACATAAATACCAATCAAGCGCAAAGGTAAAATAAAAGTACACTTAGCTATGTAAGGATTCAGAATATTGATGGCCCAAACACCATTTGGGAAACAAATATTTGAGCATGTGCTTCAGATGAAAAAGAAAAAAAGTTAAGAAAATAAAAGAGGAAGACTTAGGCTTCTAAAAGAGAGAAGCTATACCAGGAGTATAAGACACACTGAGGGGCTAACTCATGGGATGATAAGTGAGTCAAAAGAACGACCAACCCAGGTTGCAGCAGGAAGTCAGTGTGCTCTAGAAGGGATTCTCTGGGCCGGAAGCAGGGTCTGTACAATAAATGAAGCTGGATAATTTTGAGAATATGGTAAAAATTCACTATTACATTGATAGCAGCAATAAAATACAATAAATAAAAGTTATTTCATTGATAAAAAGTCAATAAAAACAGAAAAGGAAAAACAGAAGAGTCAACAGAAAAAAAGAGATGAAGTAAATGAGTCATGCTAAATATGGAAATTTTCTTTTCTTTTTTTCCCCTCCTTTTTTCCACACAGTACTGGGTATTGAACACAGGAGTGCTTTACTGAGGTACATCCCAGTCCTTTTATGTCTTGTTGAGACAGGGTCTCACTGAGTTACAGAGGGGGCCTTGAACTTACGACTCTACTGCCTCAGCTCCTAGGCTCAGATGACTGGTATACACCTCTGTACTGCTTATAAATATGAAAATTTTCTAAAGAAAGTGAATCCATTTGAGTTTGACATTACGAACATTCTCCCTTAAATGACAAAAATGTTGTAACACTGAATGTAAAAAGAAAGAACTGCAATCCAACACCTTTATTTGAATTGTGGTGAACAATGTTCTCCACATGGCCACAGAACAAATACTACTTATTAGTGTTCAGCCTGAAGCAAAAGCTAAGACTGAGCACATAATAATTATAGTTTCAGGAAAATAAAGGGTAAATCTTCCACCATGATGATGTAAAGCTAAAAGATAAGTCACCAGAAATTGGGAAGTACAAGGACAAGAGAGTATAGAGGAAAAATCTAGGCACTATGGCGCACCCCTATAATTCCAGTGGCTCAGGAGGCTGAGACAGGAGGATCATGAGATCAAAGCCAGACTCAGCAATTTAGTGAGGACCTAAGCAACTTATCAAAACCCCATCTCTAAATAAAATATATATAAAAAGCTGGGGATGTGGTCCAGTGGTTAAGTGCCCCTAGGTTTAATCCCTGGTACCAAAATTTAAGAAAACAAAAGATGTTTTTTTAAAGAGAAAGAGTAGTGATGTAAGTATCTTATTTTAATTTCTGGACATGATTACAAGGGAAACTAAAAGCAGCAATGTATAAAAGTAGTTGACTTTGGGGAGTGAAACATGGTCAAGGAAGATGAACAGAAAAAAAAATATGTTTTTCATTTCAAACTCCTCTCTACTTATGGAAAGTAAGTAAACAAGCCTCTATTGTATAATTCCTTTAAAATGGTGGTAGAAGTAAACTAACAGAGACAAAAGGAGTTCTTAAATGAAAAATGCATAGCCTGATCTGAACTACCTGTTTATATGTAAATATACCTAGGAAAGAGCCTTCTAGAAGATACACGAAATCACTAAATGTGTTTATATTTGGGGGTTTTGTTTTGGCTTTTGTTTATTTTTTATTTTGGTGTTGAGTGTTAAATTACTGAGCTACATCCCCAGCCCTTTTTATTTTGAGACAGGGTCTTGCTAAGTTGCTAAGGGTCTCACTGACTTGCTGAAGGGGGCCTTGAACTTGTGAGCTTCCTGTTTCAGCCTCTCAAGTCTGTGGGATTTCAGGTGTGCAATACCATGCCTGGCTGGTGTTTAAATTAAAGAAAAAAGAAAGATTATTGGGGTGACTTTCACTTTCTTCGTTACATCCTTGTGAATGGCCTGATTAAAAAAAAAAAATTACAATAAGCACATGTCCTAAATATGCAAAGAAAGCTTTACTCTTCAATTTTTAAAACATGTCTTTAATCCTACAACTAACTGGTTACAACATACCAGTAGATCTATTTCTAGAATTTTTATAATATGTTAAGATATTTTAGCATTTGATTTTATTTAAGTGGTACTATGATAGATGTATTTTTGCAGAAAATGGAATTATACAGAACACAGCATAATTTTTTCAAGCTATGCACCATCCATTGATTTACAACGTGTCCATAACTTCATATGTCACTTATTGCACAAGCTAGCCAATACATTCATTTGCCCAACATCTGTTTCTCCCAGAGCACAAGATGCTGAGAAAAAGTCTGCTTCACTTCCCTCACATGTGCAGTTACCCAACATTCCCTTTCATGAATACTGGGTTCATACACACACACACACACACACACACACACACGGTAGCAAAGAGACTGTGCTGAGGGACTAGCCTCCACAGAGATCATGGTTCTGCACAGCAAAACTGCTGACCCGTTGACCTAATTAACTCTTCATCACAGGGGCTGCCCTGTGCATTGCAGCTTGTCAATCAGGATCCCTGGCTTTGACCAGTAGCACGCTCTTCCTGTTTGTAACAACCCAAACTACAAACTATCCTCTGAAGGGCAATTTTATCCTGGTAGATACCGTGTGTATAATTCTTCAGCAGGTTCCTGAAGGGAGTTTCCCTTCAAACACTAGATGTCACATGGTGAAATATCTCATCTATCCCTGAATCACTGTAGTCCTTTATGTGCCGCCAAACTAACAACTGTGGTTCTCTTTTGAGCTCTCCAAAAACAGTAGAAAATCAGACTGAGGGTGATCTCCCCTTTTTTTCACTGAAGGCATTCATTACACCAGTATCCCATCTATACTGCTGCTGTGAGATATTTCAGTAAAAACTCAGCAACATCCTCTATGATCAGAGGCATCCCCAAAACTCCAGGAAATACATTTCAAACTCTCCAAAGAGCTGCCTTCCATGCACTGCTCCATGCATTTTGCAGTTCAGCAAGCCTGCAGGGAAGGAATAAGATGTCATCTCCGTACCCCCTCACACACTCACAATATGAAGAAATATATCCCAGTCTTTATAAATGTCTCCCAAGCCCTCTCTCTCTTGGCTATAGGGGGAAAATTCACTCCACTTCTCTTCGTGATGGGGATAGAAGAAAATTACTTTTGAGTGTGAATGCAACACTTCATGGAAGACTACAAACCCCAGTGGTTCTCTGTCTCTTCAGTTATTAAGGACTGAATTGTCCCCTGCAAAATTCACACATTGAAGTTCAAATATGACTGCATTTGGAGAAATGTGCTTATAGAGGCAAAGTGAAAATAACCTCATTAGGGTGGGCCTTAATACAACATGATGGTGTCCTTATAAGAAAAGAAGATTAGAATACAGACAAGTATGCAAGGAATGTGAAAACACAGGGAGAAGATGGTCATCTACAATTCAAGGGAAGAAATTTAAGAAAAGAGAAGCCAGCCCTGATAACACATTGATCTCAGGCTTCTGGAGCCCAAAACGATGAGGAAATAAGCTTCTGTTGCACAAGCCATTCAGTCTGTAGTTCTTTGTTAGGGCAATGCTAGCTAATTAATATACATTTGTTCTCATCAACTTGGAATCGGCAGATGATTGGATGACAAGGGCAAGTTGTCCTTCTGCTCCTTAAGCCCTAAATGGGTGATTAGCCCCAGTTTTTGGTGGTTCCATGTAAATGAGAGGTACTTAGACCCTCTTCAGTTCTAAGCCCTTATCATCAATTCTAGGTCAAAAGAAGAAAAATGCCATTTGTTACCATGTTATATCTGCATGAGATTTTAACTGCAACTGCATCCAAAAAAAAAACAAACAGATTTTCAGCACAGCAAAGAGAAAAATAACTCCTCTGCTGTCCATTGCTGCCATATATCTCAAAAATGCCTCTCAAGACAATAGCACCGTGCCTGTATGAACCTGGGTGAAGGTTCTATGATACAGCAACCTGTCTGCTCAGGAATTTCATGGGTAATATACCATAAACATGGCCAATGTGTGGAATTATCTCTTTGTATTGCTGGCTAGGAAATTGTTTCCAAACACTGGTCAAGGTCTGAATGGTATTCTTCTAAGTGGACATAAATCACTACCTAGAGTGCTCTGAACAACATTGGGACGGGAAATTATCTTGGCAACCACCTAATTCAATCCCTCATATGATGTTTCGTTGACTTCCTTCTACCTATGTCCATGTTAGCTCATACAAAAGCAGAACACTGGAGAAATTGAGCCAGGTTAGGATCCCATATGCACAAACCTATCTGGGGGTATAGGAAGCCTTGTGTATATTCACACCTGAAACATTATTTTAACAGAAGCTGGTCTTCAAACTTCCTGGAGGAATAGAAAAACCTTGTCTACATTCCTGCTCAATTCCTTCAGCACCTTACCATTCTATGCCCCAATATACTGAGGTCCACTAGATGTGAACATTATTTAGAGAGAAAAGAACACATCACAAGAACTTGATAGTCCGTTATTAGCCTAAAAGCAGTTAGTTGGATACCTGACCTTGGGCAAGTCCATTTACAACTTATCCCTTTTTGTTTCTTCATGTTAAAACAGGTACATGCAAGTAGTTAGTGATAAACGTATCTTTCAGTCATCGAATTCCCCCAATATATCACACTTAAAATATAACATATTTCCAAAACTTCAACCTATCCTATCTTGTTCATCTAATTTTGCCTGTCCTTCTGCCAAACTCCTTCCAGCTATATTGTCTAAATCTCTACACAGATTTTTCCACTCTGGGTGATGTTATCCCTGTGAACATCCTTGAAATTGCAGCTAACTTTCACAGTCTAGAGGGAAGTGTTAAGGGGGTCAGGTAGCATATTCTCTTCCTATCACTGCAGTGACAAATGACCACAAACACAGTGGTTACAGACAAGACAAATTTATTCTTTCACAGTTCTAATGGTTAGAAGTTTGGGCTGGTTCATCTGGTTTGTCTGATCTAGGTTTCTTAAGGCTGAAATCAAGATGTTGGTCAACTGGGCTCTTACAGGGAAGCTCTGGGAAAAATTTGCTTCCTAGATCATTCAGATTGTGATGGTTTCTAATAGTTTTAGGACTGGGGTTCTATCAGCTGGAGCTTCAGTCCTCATGCATGAATCCTGCATCTCAAAGCCAGCAATGGCTTTTTGTAACTTTCTGATGCTTAGAAACTCTCTGACTATCCCTTCTTCTCAGTCTCTTACTTCCAAAGACAGTTCTCTGCTTTTAAGGGCTTGTGTGAATAGATAGCATCCATGGGGATAATTAGGGATAATTCCTTTCTCTTAACTATAACCACAATATCCCCTTTTCCTTGAAATAGCATATTCTCATGTTCCAGGAATGTAGGCAAGGACAGGGGTGGGGGCAGGGCATTATTCTGCCCACCACAGGCAATGACAAGAGAAAAGGGATCGATGGTAAAGAAACAACTTTCTCTGTAATACTGATCTGCCCAAGAGTTTTTCTTTTCTCTACCTCAACCAGACACTGATAATAGTAGTTCACATTTAATTGCATTATGACATGTGTGGCACTTTACAGGTATTTAAATACATTATATCATTTAATCCCTATAAAATCTTATATAATAAATCTATCATTATCCTTATTTTACATTTGAGGCAGTTGAGGCTCAAAACTTTAACCTATTATGTTCCATCATCCTATATATGGGGCACCTATGAAAACCTATGCAATTTTATAAAAATCCATATAATCGCTCAATTAGAGTTTTAAAAGGTGTCCTATATATAGGGATGATGAGACATATGGGTTAAATGCCTTGTCCACATAATTAACTAAGTATAGAAGCCAAGATTCAAACCCAATTTGTTTGACTATAGAGCCTGAGTCTTCAGTGTCAGCCAGTTGAGAAGTCGGAGGCTCACAGACCTATGACTTCACCAAGATAATTAATGAAAATGTCAGGAAAGAAATCAGACTTATACCACCAGACTTTGCACAACCTGTTCTGGCTGCCAGTCCATCTCACAGGCTCTCTATCCTTGTCTACCACACATTTCTCCTTGCATCATTAACTAAAATTTATTACTTTCTTTTCCACATGTCCAAAAGTACATATTGTTTGGTGGTTACAGCAGTTTGGGGGAAGAGTGGGACTTTTTAAAAAATACCATTAGTGCCATATTTGATAATGCCAAAATATCAATTTGATAGAAGTAGTTCATGGAGCTTAGACTCCCATAATTTCTTCCAGCACAGAAAGCAGAAAAGATAGCAGCTACCTAGACCAAAAGCAAGTAGAAGGCTATCACTCCATCTGAAACTGTGTACAAATGAAGAGAGTTTATAATAGTCATTCTTGTGTTTCATTTGTAAGCACTTGCTCAAGCATGTGAATATGCAGGTGGTCCTCAAACTGTTATGGCCCACTGTGTAATTGATGACACACAATACAAAAGGAAAGATTTATTCATGTCCCTAGGGCTGAATATTCATTTGAACATAATAGAGAGAGCAGTTAATGAGCTCTTTCCCTAACTCATTGGTAGGGCATTTTGAAATGTTATTCAAGTTTCTTCGAAGTGTGGATGTTGACATCCTGTCCAATTCTGTGCAGAGCACTATTTTCAGACACGTTCAGCAAACTCCAGAATTTATTGTGTAAGCCTCATTTATTCAATATTATTAGTGTTTGTGATTACTCTTCATAGCCTATCAGTTAATAATAATCTTTATACAGACTTTCCCATTAATCACCAAAGCAGCCCATCGAAGTTGGCTGTTATAAAGCCCAATGTGCACATGAAGGCAATAGGCCTAGAAAGGGTAAACAGCTTATTCAAAATCAACAACTAAGAAGAGGGAGAATCTGATGCCAAAGCCTGGGCCCTATGGCCTTTGCTGCTACTTAATCAATATCATAGGAAAAGCCAAGAATTCTAAACAAAATTTGATTTTTTTTTCTATTCTTTTTTTTTCATGACTTTTGAAGCAATAGCTCTTGGACATAATTTAATGATTGTTTTAATAACAGATCTAAAGGTCTGGATGACAGCTCTTTTGTTTTCTTCCAGATCTGGGTTGTCTTATGAATAGCAGAGATGATTAAAAATCCAACTGCTTGATAAATTGGGATGTTTCTGTACCTTAAAAGTTTTCAACATTTTCCTATTTTTAAAAATAGCTTGCATTCATATCCCCTTTCCCTAATCTTTTCAAAACGTCTTGTCATCTTTCTTTTTAATTTGTAAAATAGAGCTATTATCCACCACAGCCAAACATGCCAGCAAGTCATGCTGAGAAATTTAATGAAGAAATATAGTTTGGCCAATCTTTATTCAAAAAAAAAAAAACAAGGCTTGACAAAGTATAAATTAAGAAGCATTGGTTGCTCTATTATATCTAGAGGAAAAGCATTGGAATAAAGTTTAAAATAGTACTATAATTCAAACTAGTATAAGCTGATAGACTTATACAAAGTGCTGCTCCCTGAGAATTCCTACATGTCCATATCCATACACAAATGTATGTCATGTATTCTGATTTCAGTGGAATCTTCTTACCAGTTCTTCTTATAGGTCTCTCTTATTTTGAATAATTTAAATAATACAGAATCTATATATTGTAGACCATTCATATAAATAATAAAGTCTCTGATTTTACCACTAAAATAATTTTTAAACGTAGAAAAATATAAATACGTTGTTATCATATCAAAATCAAAATAGAACCTCAGCCTTTTGCCAAAATGTTAGATGAAATTCCATTTATTACTCATAGAAATAAATTAAAAATCTCTCCTGGTGGCTAAGCTAGGCTGTACTGATAGAATTAGAATAGACTTGCCAGTCCTAAAGAGAGCAGATGGTTAAAGGAGGTTTTATCTCTCCCCTGCTGTTGCTGCCTGGTTTAGACACTTAAGATTCAGATGAACAAGGAATGAATGACTGCTACTTGGCTGCAATATGGCAGACCTTGAGGTAGCTAGTGTACTGTTGTTTCTTCCCCAACATCAACAGCAGTCCCTTCTGAACCCACTTAGCACCCATAATTTTTCTAAAACAAGACACAAGTTGGGGAAGACTAGAAGATTGGGCCCAAAGAGGGGAGGAGGAAGAGGTTCCCAGAACCAGAGCAGACAAGCCCACACCCTCAACTTGAAAGACAAGGGTCAGGTGAGGATCAGCAGAGAACAACAAAAGCTAATGCTTCCTGGAGAAAGAGAAGGGAAGGAGATCCTATCTTAGGTAGAAAAAAAATCTGAGAGTGGACTAGACAGAGTTTTTAATCAAGATTCGCTGGGAAGTTATGGATGCTCTCCCAGACTCCATCCAGGAGTGGAAAAGAGAACCGTGACAAATTATTAATAAACACAACATGAATCCATTGTGTGCATTTACCCAGTAAACTGAGACTTTTTAATTAACTGCTCATTCATGCAAGAAAGCCTTACCTTCCATTCACCATTTTGGAGAGGCAAAAAGAAAGGAAGGAGACAATGAAATGAAATGAAGCTTAATGAAGATGAAACACAAGAGGGGAAGAAAGGAATCCAGGAGAACCACTAAAGCAGTTCAAGGTGATTACTATGAAGCAGGCCTAAAAAACAATCTGTTTAAAATAAATAATGTGATGAATTGGAAATTGGATATGTTGGTATTATAGTGAAGAAAGCATAAAATATGAAGCTAATTAGAAATTCTAGTTAGAACAGAAGGTCCTCAAGAAAATAATGATTTCCCATGCTGTAATAAAAAACACGTAGCAAGACTGAGCCATCGATGGAAGGTAAAGGTGAGAATTAACCCGACATTGTGAGGCACCTTCTCCTGCAGGCAACACTGCTTTAGTGACATGGGGTTTCATTTCTTTAACTGGTTTTCAATTGTAAAATATTTATAAAATCATAATATTGGAAATCCTTTTTAGTGCTTTTCAATGTTCGGAATCAACCTCGAGACAAAGTATAGAAGAAGTAATTACGGTTACACATTGTAAGCCTTAATAATAAAAACTAATGGCTTAGCTGACAGAATTAAAGATGTGGAGTGGAGAATAGAGGTCTAAAATATTTTGATCTTCAAGAGTGAAGGATTCAAGAGAACTGCATAAAACTGACAGATTAAAAACTAAATCACTTAAAGTTACAATGGCACCCAGTGAAAGGATGGAAAATATAATTATCAAAAAAAATGGTAATTGAAAACATAACAAAAATAAAGCATCAACTGTTGAAAGAAGAGGAAGAATATGGCAATAGTATGAGAAAAGTCTCTCCTTTATGGCACACAGTTAATAGTGTGATAAAACATTATTTTTAATGGTGGTTTTGTATTCCATCTTATGAAGTACCATAAGCATCCTTAAATTAGAAATTTAAGTTTCTGCTATCATGTCATTTTTCTAAACAATGCTACAATGAAAATTCTTGGACATAAGCATAAGTATCATCTCTGATTGTTTTCTTCAGGGATATTTCTAGACCAAATGAATATGAAATAATATCATTATTTTCATATCTAAGTATGGCTACAATAATCTAAAAATATGACCAAGGGCCAGTTTTTAGTGTTTTAAATTTTTTTATTTTAAGTTATTTATAGGTTCACATGCAACCTGATACAGGAAGATTTCATGGATCCTTTACCTAGTTTCTCCTAAGCTAGGTAGTGAAATATGGCAAAACTATAGCACAATGTCACAATCTAACTATTAACATGGATACTCAAAAGTAAAATTAGCCACCTTCTAATTTATTTTTCAAATCTAGATTCTTATTCACTTTTACGTGTGTGTGTGTGTGTGTGTGTGTGTTTAGTCCTATGCATTTTATCACAGTGTAGGTTCATGGATCAACCACCAAAGTCAAGAGACAGAACATTCTCTCACCACAAGGATGCTTTGTGTTGCTCTTTGATAACTACACTCCTCTACCTGCCTCTCTTCTTCCCTATCCGTAATCCCTGGTAACCACTAATCTATTCTCCATTTCTATCTTGTTGTCATTTTTAAGATGTCACATAAATAGAATCATGTAACATATAACCTTTGGAAATTGGATTTTTTTTCACTCAGCATAACCTCACTGGAGATCCATGCAAGTTTTTGTGTCTGTCAAGAGTTTGTCCCTTCCTATTGCTAAATACTATTCCATAGTGTGGATATATATATCAGTTGTTTAATAATTTGCCCACTTTCCCAGGAACAATTTAGAGTCTTTGAACTCCATCTCATGATAAAAGAATTTTCCAGCTTACCTAAAGAGATTTGCTTTGGCCATATACAAAGAAAGAAAATTCTCCTTAAGTTAGAATAGAATGAGCTAACAATTGTTAAGTACTTATTAAATGGTTATCATGTAGTTTTCAAAGTAATCCTAGTCTGGATATTATACACATTTTGCTAAGAATAAAAGCAAGTTTCAATAAGGTTAAATTCCCTTAGCTACTAAGCATTTGACTGATGATTAACTCAAGTCTCTCCACTTTTAATTGTCTCTGCGCTGATACTGCCTGCGATGTAAGGGAAGCCAACAGGCCACCATGGATTCTCTCTTCATCCCAGAAGTGTGAAATCAGCCACCTTCCAATTTATCTTGACCACAATGCCTTTTTCAAACCTGGGATTCTTTTGCTTTATTTAACATCCTTATAATCCAGGACTATAAACTCAAAGTCTTCTTACCCCTTATAACAATAAAACAACCAGAAAATAAATCAGGTAGAATCAATTGGTAGTATCTGTGGCAGATACGGTATTGCAAAGAAATCTCTGATATGGTACTCTCACAAAGAATTGAGTACTTGCAGATAAAACAGTCCCCTTTCAATTCCTTCCATGAGCTGACACAGCTCTGCTTCATATATTTTTTTTTCCTTTTTTTGTCATACGCTTTCAGATAAATCATTAGAACCACTACTTCTCTTGTCAAGACAGTTTCAAATGACAGCAGAGCACTGAGGGGTCTTGGGACTGTCCCCCTGTTAGCTTCTTGTGTGTGGCCATATCCTCACCCACCCTTGCAGAAGACAGCATCTTGCTTACTAGACAGAGATGAATTCCACACTGGCATGCTCATCAGACACTAAGCCAAACTCATCTCCTTCCTCCTCTCCTTTCCTCCCTCACTCTGGTTATTTATAGAGATCACAGGTGAATCGGGGGAAATTATTACAGTGCAATGACTGCTGAAAGGCTAGAAGCTAAAGAAGATGGATTATCATGGCTTTGACATGATTTGTATGGATTTCCAAAATTAAGCTGTTCGCTTAGAGTGACCACCCTCCTCCCACCCCGGGCTTCTCAGCTGCCCTGGTGATAACCTTCATCTGCACTTGGGAGCCCAGAAAGCTGAGCACGTTTCCCATTACCTTTCAAGCGAGTGTGTAGGGTTCTTCTGGCCCCTCAGTAATAGCAGGGCTGCTGGTGAACAGAGTGATAAACACCCACTGAGAGGGATGTAGCGTGAAAAGATCTCATCACCTGCCATTAGCTCTCCGATGAATAATGCAGCATTTTCTGTGGCAGGTGTCAGGGGTGGGAGGGAGAAGAGCTCCCCTGAATGCTCTGGTGAGCACTTCAGCACAAAGTACGAAGGGAGAGCAACAGATGCATGTGACAAAATTACACAAGCCATTGTGTTTTAAAAGAAATGGAACTTTTACTTCCCATCTACCTGGCAGGATTCCTTTCTTTCTTTCTCTCTCATACAGTTAAAGCAGGCGAATACGGCTTTCACTTAAACTTTTACCATTCTGATCTTAGACCCCGTGCAAAGGGATAGTCTCTTCAATTTCAGTACTCAGCTAATAGCACATTTCTCCCCGTTTCCAGTTTTCCTCTGGTTTGTATATCTTGATCTAGGTTTGTATACGTGGGTCTTTGTGGTAATTTTCATTAAACTTTATAGGCTTAGTTTAAATAGAAATGTCAATCGAGAGCCAGTAGAATCATTCCCTGTGCATTTGTACCCACATGTGCATGCACACACACAGACACACATTAAAGCTATAATTTTTTGATCAAAATATGGGCAGCTAATGGGTTTGCTGCTATTGAGCACTTGCCTGAGGAGAATAATATCAGACCAGCAGAACCAGAAACAAGATGGGAGCCATTATTGGTTATTCACAACACACAAAGTCACCTGTCTTTTGAACCACAAATTGGGGTGATTTGTAGCTTCAGATCCCAACAGGAGATGAAGTATAGGTCACCTTCCCTGAAAACTGGCACGATTTCTGACCACTCAGGGGTATTTTGGTTTTTTTCCCCCTCAACCAGTTGTCATATAACTTTCATTGTAGCTAGACATGAGTATTAAATTACAGGACTAATTAGCCACCACACTCACCCCTACATCCCATTCTGAGACTAGAATGTCAAACTATTTTGTTGTGTTGAGCTTCCCCATGTAAGGCAAAGGAAAGAATGGGGTGGGCCGGCGGGGGGGTGGGGGTGTGGACCAGATATAGTCCTCTGGTTAAAATTAGCCCTAGAGAATTTTAAAATGTGGTGCATACTACTGAATACAACACAGCAAAAGCTCCCTATTCTGAGTTCTGGAACTTCTCCTCTCAATGGAGCAAATAACACTCCTAGCCTTTCCCCAAAATCATGAGGGAAAGAAGCACCATGGTGAATTAAAATATTGTTTGCTTTGAGTCTATTGATATCTGTTAGGCAGCTTTTTGTCACTGTGATCAAAATACCAAAAAGAACAACTTAGAAGAGGAAAAGTTTATTTGGCTCATTGTTTCACAGTTTCAGTCCGTGGTCAACTCTCGCTCTGGGTCCGAGGTGAGACAGAACATCATGGCTGAAGGGTGTGGCAAAGGAAACCCACTCACTTCATGGTAGCCAGGAATCAGAGAGAGAACAGGAGATAAAATATATAATCCCAAGGCATGCTCAAAGTGACTAGTTTCCTCCAGCCCCATCCACCTGCCTCCAGTTACCACCCAGTAACCCATTCAAATTATTAAACTATCAAGTGGATTAATCCACTGATTAGGTCATGAGTCTCATAAACTAATCATTTAGCTTCCTTCCATTAACACAGGAACTTTTGGGGGAAACCTCATATCTAAATTTTGCCCTTACTTCATCACTTCGACCATAATATTGGGGGGAACAAATATTTTTTACAAAGGTTAATACATTTAAAGAGCTGACATCTTAGAAACTGAATTATCCTAGAGAATCAGTGGCATACAGTCAATATATTATCTTTTTTATCTTATTATCCCAAGAAACCAGAACTACTTCAGACATTCAATCATATCTTGTTTAGTCTTATCCTTCTCTAAAATATACCAGATTGCCAAATTACCAATAATTCTTTACTGCCTCAAAACTCCTAGCTCTATTAGAAAAAAACTATCACAATTAATTCACTAATCCAACAGTATCTCTTAAGCATATATGATGGGTCACATACTGCAGCTAGGTAGAGGAACTGATCATGTTCCTTCCCAAAGAAAATTATATTCTAGCTGAATATAATATCAGACCACCAGAACCAGAAACAAAATGGGAGCCATTATTGGTTATTCATGTCACACAAAGTCACCTGTCCTTTGAACCACAAATTGGACTGATTTGTAGCTTCAGATCACAAAATGAGAAAAACTTTTTATAAAGTATAGGCCACCTTGAGGAAAAAGAAATAAATAATAAACAAACACATATTTAAACATTGTGATCTTTGTTAAAAGGGAAGTAAAACATCAGGGTAATGTGCTAAAGAATGGCCAGGAATGGAATCTATACTGGTAAAGTTCATCAGAGGAGACCATGTACGACAGGCATTTGACTAGATAGTAAAGAAGACAATACCAGCTGTGTTAGTTCAGAGTTTCTAAAAAAAACAGACACCAAGACTGGACTAAAGATACAGGGAATTTATTGGAGAAAATGCCTGTGTTGGAAGGAAAGAGGGAGAGGACAGAGAAAGGCTGAAGTTGTTTTTAAACATAATACAAGTCTGACCCCAGGTATAGGAGAAGAGCGGGAAATCTAGTGAGAAAATCCTAAATCTAAGAAAGTTTTAGCCACGCTGTCAAGGTTTCCCAGGGCCAAAAGTTGGCAAACAAGAAATCCTCATGTCTCCCAGGAATGGGGCTGCTCTAGTATCCCCAACACACTCCCTTGCTGGTGGGAAACAGCACTGACAGATATGACCTCAATGCAAAATTTGTGACAGACTTCAAAGCCCAGCAGCTAGCCCTGCTGTGGTTTAAATGTGTCTCCTAAATTTTGTGTGTTGCAAATTTAATCTCCAAAGTCATATGCTGATGGTATTTGGCAGTGAGGCCTTTGGGAAGTAATTAGAAATAAACAAGGTCACCAGGCTGGTTTCCCCATGAAGGAATTAGTGGCTGTATAAAAAGAGGAAGAAAATCCAAGCTAGCACACTTGCTCTGTCTCACTGGACTATGACCTCCACTGAGTTATAATGCAAGACAAAAGCCCTCACTAGATGCTGTGGCCATGCTCTTGGACTTCCCAGCTTCTAGAACTAGAACCTCTATAAATCTTTATTCTTTTACAAATCACCCAGTCTGTGGTATTTTGCTACAGATATAAAAGATGGGATAAGACAGTGAGTCATATTCCCTACAGAAAATCTGTGAAGCTTGTTCTCATGGATGCTGTAACCACCACGTGAAGAGCACAGAAAGAATTCCAGAAAAAGGAAATGGCAAATAAAATGGTCTGAGGTCAAAAACTATTAAAAAATAATACAGGTAATTTGGGTTGATTTGATAATGGTAGAAAAAACAGGGGACAGATCAAGTTGGGCCTTATTAAATCACAGAAATAATAATGGTTTAGAGAGTGCACTCAAATAGCTGGGCATTGGTTCAATTGTTTTACATATATAAACTCTGCTCATCCCCCAAATCTCTAAAAAGAGTTATTATCCTAAACATACATGTTACTAAATTAAGATCAAAAAGGTGAAGTAATCTGTCCAAGGTCACATTAACTTGTAAATGGCAGAGCTAAAATTCAAACATGGACACATGAAACCACTATATATACATGATGCTACATTTCATCTCTAATAAGAGCTTTGAATTTTAATCTAAGAAAGCCAAAAGATGCTGAAGTGGCATAAACAGACTGTAAATTAATATATAATTCCAAGACATCTAGTCATCCTCTTAGCCTCTTGAGAATATTTTTTGACAAACCTAAAATAATTTCCTATAGGAAATTATGAGCTCACAATGTATACAATTTGGGGAGCTATTATGCTACTCTAACCTATTTACGATCCAAGAAGATGCCAAATTTGCATGGACCTAGAATGGGAAAAGTCTCTGGAGTTTCCATAGAAGCTTCTTTGCCAGTTGGAATATATGACTTACCAGATCCCTGAAGTGTCTGAGACAAATAGGAAAGCTGTATGTACTTTTGAAAGGTTCCTGATTCATGTCTAGATGTGGATTGTAGCTTGGATCTTTAGGATCTTGGAGCAAGCCATATTATTCTCTGCAGATTATTCTTCTCTCAGAAACTAGCTTCTGGCTTGCTACTTAGTAAAAGACCATGCAACCTGGGCTATCCATCATAAACTGGAACTGGAACTAAGCCATGGAATTTAGATTACAGAGAAGAACTTTATCATCAAATGGATGTGGCTTGTATGAGATGAAACTCAAGTGGGTCCTGAAGGCATGAGTAAGTTGTAAGAGGAAGCAATCCCAATGTCGCTGGTCTCGCTCTTGATGCATTGCCTTTTTCCTCCCAGAATGTGTCTTTGACCTCATGGGGAGTGCTTCAAGATCAGTTAACTGAGGAAGTGGTTCACAGATGGCATGAATGATAGGCAGGCATCACCCAGAAGCAGATGGCTAGAGTATTATAGTTCTTCTCTTATTTGGCCCTAAAGAACAATAATGAAGGAAAATCTTCCCTTTAGACTGAACAAATAGTGCAGCTAGTTGTTCATTTTGGCTAGGCAGAGATATGTCCAGAGGTGTACGTCTGCATTGATTCATGGCTAACAGGCTGGCTCATAGCCAAGAATTCATAAAGAAAACAATTGGAAAATTGGTGACAAGATGTGTGGAAGAGGTATGCAAAATGATGGTTCCATGACATCCATGTCCTAGCCTCCAGAGCCTGAGAACATGCTCATGGTAAAAGAAACTCTGCCAATGTGATTAAGGTTAAGGAACTTGAGATAGCAAGGTACCTGGGTATCTAGTTGGGCCCATTCTAATTACATTAATTCATAAAATTGGGGAACCTTTCCAGGCTGAGATAAGAGGCTGTCAGAAGATATGACTATGGAAGAATGGGCAGAGAGATTCAAGGTTGCTGGCTGTGAAGATGGAGAGGGGACCTAAGCCAAAGAATATGAGCAACCTCTAGGAACTGGAAAAGGTGAGAAGATTTGTTCCCCATTAGAGAATTCCAAGAAAGGTTTGCAGACCTGCCAACTTCTTAATGTCAGCTCAGCGAGGCCTATTTCAGACTTCTGAACTTTAGAACTGTAACATAATAAATGCCAACATCATGATAGCTTTTGTTGAAGGAGATTTTTTTCACAGAAAATAAAGTATGACAATGGACCCATTCTCATGGAATTCAATGGCTTTACCATGCTCAGGACTCCACAGAAGCTGCCTTGATATAAAATGGAACCACTTTTTGAAAATTCAGTTATGGTACCAGGTAGGTGACATCACTTAGAGAGACTGAGGCAATATCCTCCAAGATACAGTATTCAATGTCTAGGGCCATTTCTTCTACAACCAAGCCTTCCAAATATAGGAAATGGAAGAGGATGGGCTCAGTATTACCTCTAATGACACATTAGCAAAAAAAATTGCTTCCTATTCTTTTGGCTTAAGTTGCTGTTGCTCTAGATATCTTAGTTTCCAAAGGAGAGATGTTTCCACAGCGTAACTAAAAATAACTCCTTTGAGCAGGAAGTTGAGACTGTCACCTGGACACATTGAGAGCTCATGCCAGGGGAACAATAAATGGTTTGAAAATTGTCAGAATCAATGTGGAGTCACTTGTATCACCCTAATAAAATAAATAAAATCAGGAGGTGTGAAGGATTTCACATACATTTGTCTGATACCAATAACTGAAAGACTCCCCAAAATCACAACCTTGGATGAAGCCTACTCCTATCTTGTACAAAATAAAATAATAGTTCTTATAAAGATTTCTGCCCAGAAAAACTGCCTGTGTGACTTTGAACATTAACAATCCGATCCTTGGTACCAAGGATCATTATTTCAAAGTGCTTATGTAATCTTCCTCATTTTGCCTTTGAAAACTCCCCTTTGCCTCAACCTCTTTGAATATACACATAATTTACAAATACTAATATGTTCCTCACTGAACGAATTTATAAATCTTTGAGGAATGTCTTTCCTTTCTCTCTTTCTCTTTCTCTCTCTCTCTCTCTCTCTCTCTCTCTCTCTCTCATTTAGTTTGACAGTATCAAAGGGCTACTATGCTAGCAGGGGTGACTGATATTAATCAAGGGGAAATTGGGTTGCTAATAAAAAGCAGGGATGTGCTTTTAGTACTCCTATGTCCTGTGGTTAAAGTCAATGGTTGGGTGTAATGTACAAATAATGTCTTACAACATAATTTTTTAAACTTGGAAAAATGAACACTCAGCAAGTCTATGATCAAATAATTCCTTCAACTGATCTCTCCACTGACTCATTAAATAAAATATTTGGAGGCTGCTTTTTTAAAAAGTGTTGGGTGATCTAAAGAATTTTAATTTGCTACCAAAAACACATAGTCCTGTTTTAATGTTTAATGATGACCCTGATGAAGTCCAAAGCAAACAATGAACATTCTCCAATTCAGGAAAAACAACCCAGTGAAATTATCCTTAAATCTGTACTATGTGAATCTTAGATGGAATATTGCTCAGTATCTCTCAGAAGCAGGAACTAGATGGCTGACAGTGATCAGGATTCTGGTAAAAATATGCCTAGTGGTCATTTGCAGCATAGGAATACTCTTGTTCTTGATTCCTGTGGTTCCACCAAATGTCCAAATTGCTTTCCAGCTTTCCAATCAATTTTGTAAGCCATATGTGGTAGAAAGCTTCTAAAATGACTCCCAGTGCCCTCTGCCTCCTCATTTTTATATCCCTGTGTAATCCCCACCCAATACCCTGTGTATAGACTAAACCTAGTTACTTGCTACTAATAAACAAGTGGAAATGATGAGATATCACTTTTGAGATTACACAATGCAAAATTGGTTTTCATCTTGCTCATCCTCTCTCTCTCTCTCTCTCTCTCTCTCTCTCTCTTTCTCTCTCTCTCTCTCTCTCTCCCTTTCCCTCCTCTCTTTCTCTCTCCTCTTCTCACTTCCTCCTTCTAATGAAGCAAGCTGCCATATTGTAAGCCACCCTACAGATAGGCAAAGATTTGAGGGAAGCCTCTTGCCAACAACCAGTGAGAAACAGAGGCCTTCAATGTAATAGTCTCTAAGAAACTGAGTCATGGTAACAACCATAAGACTGAACTTTTATTCTTAAATTATCTTATGGATACAATGTATAAAAGTATAAATTATTTCCTATTTGAACCTTGAGACACTTGCAGCCCTTGTCAACACCTTGATTTCAGTCTTGCAAGAGACTCTGAACCAGAGAACCCTGCTAAATTGTGCCCCTATCCCTAACCCATAGAATCAGGGAGATAATAAACTATTCAGTGGTTCCCTGGGAAAAGAGGTCCATTCCACATGTCTCCTTCCAGAGTATAAGCTACACATTGCCTACCTGGAGTATAATCTCATATCTCCAAAAGTAAGATCAAGTTCAAACACACAAGTATATTTCAAGCTTATGTTCATATCCTGCCTACATAAATTCTATTGGTTATAGCAAATCATATGACCAAACCCAAGTCAAGAGGTAGGAATGTATGCTCTATCATAAAGCACTGTTAAGGGTAGGTATGAACCTATGTTATTACCACAGGGTGATAAAGCATTGGAACTAATTCTTCAGTGGGCCACACATCCAATAACTTTTATTCTTAAATTATCTTACGGATACAATGTATAAAAGTTAAAGGAAATGGGAAAATTAAAAATAATATGTAAGTCCATCAATAGATTAATAAATCACTTAATCTATAGCATGTTCTTGGCTGAAATGCTATGTGGTCAGTAATGTGAATTTATAAGCAAAGAATTTCAATATCTTCCATATACACATAACATACACATTTTACACTCAGAGTAAAAGCTCCAGATTTGTCGGGTTGGAGACACTAGTCACTTTACTATGTCACTGTCTGAGTAAAGGAGATAAAAGTCAAGTACACAAGTAAAGGGGCAGAAAGGATCTTTTTTGTTGTTGTTGTTGTTTAACTGTACTGGCTTTTTTTAATGGAAAATCAAGACTTGTGTCCCATCTAAAAAGAAAGGAATTTTTTTGTTGCTCTTTTAAGTTATACATGACAGTAGAGTGTAATTTGATTTATACAAACATAGAGTACATCTTATTCTAATTAGGATCCCAGTCTTGTGATTGTACATGATGTAAGGAAAGGAATTTTTCAAAGTAACAAAGAGAAGGCCATGCTAAAAGACGAATGCTCGAGATAGCTGTAAAGTAAAGAAGGGTAGTAAAAAATGTGGATCCACACTGGATGTTTCCAAACTAAGCTTAGGGCAAAGATGTTTCAATGGCTTAATTTATGAACAGTTAAGGGTATGAACCTATGTTGTTACCACAGGGTGATAAAGCATCAGACTAATTCTTAGTGGAGTGACCACTAAGCCAATTTGCTCTGAGAAGGACTGTTTTTGAAAATTGTACGATCAATCTTAGACTTAATATAAGTATATTTCTACTTCTACTTCAAAATAATTGAAAAAAATTACTTATCTGTGTTCCTGTACTGCCAATAGTTTAAAATCAAGATGTAACATCTTTTCTGTTAAATTATCTCTATATCTCAACACTGTTTTCCTTTAGTGGGGATCAAAGACTGTTTTTCTGTTTGTTTGTTTGTTTGTTTTTGGTAATGGGGATTGAATCCAGGGCATTCTACCACTGAGTCACATTTCCAGCCCTTTTTTAGAGACTCCCTAAGTTACCCAGACTGGCCTTGAACTTCCAACAAAGTCCTCTTTCTTGAATTAAATTTCAACACTATTAAGTGATTGAAAAATTTGTCCTATGGAAACATGAAATGCTACCCATTAAGGAATGTTTTGATATTTTTCCTTCATATCTTCATTTATCTATGTTGTGGGGATCTTGAAACTAATTTCTATTGAATTTACTAACAAAGATAGCTTATGTTAATTGGTGATAATTTCCAAAGTTCCACTCAATAATTGAATCTTCTAAAGAAATATGAAAAAGTAGAATTTGGATTTTGGTGATGGAATACAGTGAGAAAGAAGTAATATGAGTCAAGCAAGGTTGTAGAGCCAAATCCAACTATGATGGGTTGAATTGTGTCCCACCCAAAAAATAAAAATTAAATTCAACTATTATTTAACAGTATTTATAAATGAGATCTTTTTGGGAAGTAGGATCATTGCAAATGCAATTAAGATGGAAATTAAAATGAGGTCATACTGAAATATGGACGGCAAGAAATCCATTCACCCATGTTTTCATAGAGGACAGACTCACAGAAAACGTCATGTAATGATGGAGGCAGACAGAGAAAAGACACAGCTAGGAAAGATTATTAACAATCACTGAAAGCTAAAAAAAAAGATATGCAACCGATTATAAGAGACTTCAGAAAGAATCAGTCCTGTTCACACCTTGGCATTGGATTTCTAGCTTCCACATTGGTGAAAAAATGTAAATCCATTATTTTTAGCCACAGAGTCAATGGTAATTTGTCTTGGCAACCTCAGGATTCAAATACACCAACTGTGGTTGGGTCTATAGGTTTTGTTTTTATTTCGTTCTTATTCGTGTTACAAAGAGCTTAACAAAGCATTAATTTTTGAAAATGGTTAAATTGAAACAAAATTCGTGCAGACTAAGAATGTCACAACAATATCAGTAGCTCTCCTTTGAAATGATGCCATGCCCAGCCCCCCGACACACACACAAACATATCCTATGCTGCTATGGACTTGAAGCCTGTCAGAATAGGGGCATATAGAGAAGGGACTAGGTCCAGTCATCATGTTTTCTCAGATGAGCAGTGCACCAATCATAATGCTTAGTGAATTCTGCCTCGATGAATGGTATTCAAGAAGCATGGGGAAAAACAAGACAGGCCAGACCTTCAGCAACTGTGAGTAGCTATTGGGAAGCAAAAGAGATTGGGCCATGTGAATGTGCCTCACCAAGCTCATTAAAACATGACAGCACCCAGTAATATAACTTAAACTCATAAGCCAGAGAAGATCCTCCAGGGAATATGTCATTACCACCAGGCTGCTCAGTAACAGCTTATCACAGATGTTGCTAACTATATCCACTACGCTTAGACAAAGCTGAACTATGATGACCCTTTTCTCTAATTATAACTACCACATGTTTGTATACCATTATTCTTGAAATGTGATGAATTTATAAGTTTGTTAAAAGCATGATCTCAAAAATGTAAGCATTCCTCTGAGCAAAAACTAAGTATGGTTCCATAAGGACTTTTCCAACATTAAGAATAAGGTATAGAAAATCCTTTGAAAGAAATATTTGTTATTGTTAAATGTTGTTATTGTGGCTTCTTACATTATCTGGATACAAGCTGGCACAATCCCTTAAATTTGAGCATTCCTTTGGTTATATATATGTTTGTGTGTATGTATTTATATA
>NW_025999998.1:20001894-20006745 GCF_001458135.2 Marmota marmota marmota | reverse complement strand
TATATATATATATATATATATATATATATATAAATGTTTGTGTGTATATGTATATACATATACACACATATATAATTTATATATATAATTTTATATAAATTTTATATGAATAAATTTATATAATTATATATTTTTACAGGAAAATAAAGGAGAAAAATGTAAAGTACATAAAAATATGAAGTATATATCCTAAAATTAATTAAAATTTTCAAGTTCAATAATATTTAAAATAGTTGATTGATTTTAAATACATTATTCATTTTTTATAAATGATGCTAAATAAATTGTTTAGAGATACCACATCTATGTAGAATTGTTATTTCTTAATGAAAAGAATTCATTCCTATGATGTTTTTGCTTAGTACCTTTGATAATATATATATATGTGTGTGTGTGTGTGTGTGTGTGTGTGTGTATGTGTGTGTGTTTGGAGGGCTGACTTTTTCCATAGCAGATAAAAGGTAAACACTATAAAAGGATTATTTAACAGTACATAAGGTATTCATCAAATATATACCCAGGGATCTTGAATCAGGAGGACAACAGGCATCAGTTTAAAAAAAAATGAAATATTGAAAAATAAAGATGTATCCTAGGACAACAGCTTGGGTATGAACTCTCCAAAATAATATTTTTATGGATATCAAGGTCTTACAGTATAGTATTTCAGCAGTGTTCAAGATAAGTTCCACAAAAACTCCTCCATACAGGAAATTTTTTGTATTCTGGAAAGCACATCTTCTAAAAAGTAGAGCAATACAGAGACTAACCTCCAAAGGGAAGGGAAGATTTAGCAAATATCTTCTCAGTATCTTTCCAAATTAATCTCCTCTACACATATGATTACAGCACTGGTCCTTCAGAAGCCATGTCCTTAAAATGTGACATTCTCTGAAGGCATAAATTTGGTTGAACACGTGCTAGGCCTTTTGTTCCACTAAGGCAGGAAATTTAAATTGGGCATATGATAATAAAGACATGGTTTGGTTGATTTCTTAAATAGAGAAGATATAAATTTAGGAGCCATAAGTAGCTCTTTTCTATTATATATATTGGAAGTCTGCAATAAAAAAGAAGAGCAACAAAAATAATGGAAAGCAATAGAGAAATGGGGAAAAGGAAAAAATAAGAGAAAGTTTTATCTACCATTTTGGTTTCTGCTTCCAGTTTTTTCCTGAAAATCAGTTTCAACCTATGTTCTAAGAGATGATATTTAAAATTGCTTCCACCTCATTTTTAAGATATTTCTCATGGTTCTTTACATTGGTTTTCATTTCAGGTATGTCAATAATGCAAAAAATTAGTAGAAATAAGAGTTAATTGTTAGAATTGGATGAATTAAAATGGAGTAATGTAGTGGGGTTTTTCCAATCTCAGGATAGGACATCCTCGATTTTTGTCATGTCTTCTACTACAAAAAAAAATATAAGGTCTGCCTTATATCTATATATAAAACAATTAGAGAACAACCCTAACAGAAGGATCTTAATAATAAGCATATATAAAGAAACTTTACATTTTAAGAAGTAACAATAAGAGTGAATGCTGACTTGGCAACAGAAACAATACAAGCTACAAGGTAAGGGATTGACAACTTTAAAGTTAGGAAAAGAACTTCTGAACTAGAAATTCAAAACCTACTGACAATATCTTTCAAAAGTAAAGGTAAAACTGGACACAGTGCCACATGCCTGTAATCCCAGCAACTCAGGAGGCTGAAGCAGGAAGATCACAAGTTCAAAGCCAGCCTCAGAAACTTAGGCCCTTAGCAACTTAGTGAGACCTTGTCTCAAAATAAATAAATAAACAAACCAACCAACAAATAAGGGCTGGGGATGTGGCTTAGTGGTTAACAGTCCCTTAGTTCAATTCCTGGTACCAAAGGGGTTGGGGGAGAAAAGAAAAAGAAAAAATATAAAGGTAAAAATAAAGTCATTCTAAGAAAACAAAAACTAAGTTTTCAGTTTACTAGCTCTAAACAGGGAGGGGGAGAAAAAGTGGAGGGAGGAAGAAAAGGATGGAGAGAGGAATGAAAGATAGACAACTCTTCTTTATAGAAAAAAAATCACGGGGCTGGGGATGTGGCTCAAGCGGTAGCGCGCTCGCCTGGCATGCGTGCGGCCTGGGTTCGATCCTCAGCACCACATACAAACAAAGATGTTGTGTCCGCCGAAAACTAAAAAATAAATATTAAAAAATTCTCTCTCTCTCTCTCTCACTCTCTCTTAAAAAAAAAGAAGAAAAACAAAAAAAAATCAGCAAATAAATATTGAAGAATTCTAGCATTTCCATAGTACTATTACATATATTACTAAATACAGAGGGGAAATTGTATTAATATAATAAGAGACTAAGAGTAAGATTGCATCACCTATAAAAACCTTCACAAAAGAAAATTAACCTGAATATAATCAAGAGTTTAGCTCTTTCAATTATTTAACGTTTCACCAGTTAGAATAACACATTAAATGAGACTAGACAAACCAGTTAAATGTAGAAACAACAAGTTTGAAACTAAAGTTCATTCCTTATTACTACTTACCTGGACTCTTCAGAAAGTCAATGTCACTTTAAAAATGTTAAAAGATATATAAGAATTCTAGACTAAAAAAATCAAAGTCAATGGGAAAATCTTGATTGGACTCTTACATGATAAATAAAAATCTATAAAAGACACACTTGAAAATTTTGGAAGTTTAAATATGGTCTGAATATTAGAATTTATTGAATTATTTATTTTCTTAAGTGTGATTGTGGCATTGTGTCTGGTAGGTAATATATGTACTGAAATAGTTAATGTGTCATGATACCTAAAATATTATCTAAAATGCAGCAAAGATGAGAGAGTAAGGAAGAAAGAGAGCAAGGGAGAGGGAGAAGGGGAATGATATGGGAAGGGAGGAAGAGACAGAAAGAAAAAGAGAAAGTGTGCCATTTAAGTGTTGAAATCTGAGTAGATAATATATGGGAAATCATTTCGCTATTCTTCTATTTTCTGTATGTTTGAATTTCTCTAATCGAAAAGCAGGGGAGAGGATGATTTTTCCCAGGATAAAGCAATTTAATCACTAATATAAATATCTATTGGACTGGTCTGCATCAGTTGTATGTGATGCAAAATGACTTATTGAAGAGAAGAAGCAGTAATTGTTTCTTATAAATAGAATATATATGATTTTGTATCTATTTCTGGATGTTTAAATGTTGTCACCATAAATCTTTCTGGCCTATATCATGGCTCTGATTTCTCCTAAGCTTAGAAGCAGTATGGAAACCACCCATATTCTCTCTTTCACATCCTTCCTACTTAGCAACTTTGACAAAATAAGATGGCAATAGCCCTAGCAGAAGTCTGCTAATAAGCTTAGGTCATATCCCTGAACTAATCACTGTGTAAAGTATAATTGAACACTCCAATATGTCAATATGTTGAGACATGCCAATCCTTGAAATCATGGGGACAGTCAATGACCCTAACTGAAACGATTAAAGTTCATTATCTGAAAGTTACTAGAAGAAAAATCTAGTTGTTAGCAAATAGAGGGGGATGGAAATGAAAAAAATGACTAACAGAAAAAGCGCATGAGCAAAATACTGACCAATAATACATTCCTCCCTCTTCAATGAGAGTATAAGTGGTGCAGAGATCTGGACTTTACAAGACAGTGACAGAAAAGACCCAGAGAAGGGAGACTTCTAACAAAAATCATTTGATCAAATAGGAGTTTTTCAAGTAAAATTCATGAATATCTTAGAAGAAAAAATGCTACAAAGGATATTCCTAGTTCAGAGGAATCTCTGAGGCCTCCAAATCCATAATGCCATCTCTAACTGGCCATAATGACTACCTCACATCACCTGATTATCAAGGATCCACTCCACACTGACTCTTCAGGACTGATTTGTCCCTCCAGGTGGCCCTTTTAGGAAAAGCCTCTGTATGTTAATTACAGATCAGCGCTTTCTACTGAAAAGCGCTCCTCTGGTCCAGAGAGAAAACATCATTGGCACTAGAAAATCTAGTTGTGCTACACACTGCCAGGAAGCCACTTCCCTTTGCTCAGCTATGAGGGTAACTTGCGAGTCAAAGTCCTTCACCTTTAAATTTCCCACCTAAGGGTCAAATGAATACCAGTCTTCTGTTGCCTTTCAATTGCAAGAGTTTTAATAACAAGATCTCTACGCTCCTTTAGAAACCCTCTTGCTTGGTATACAGGAAAGGGTAATCCCACAAGCAATGAGAAAGCAAAACTTCACTGTTCTCCAATAGCTGTTTCCAAAAAGTACTTTTTCTCACTTCAACCTCAACCGTTTGGACACTCAAAGAGGAATGTTTAGTGAGAGTTCACACAATTAGGGGTTTTTTTTTGTTTGTTTGTTTTTGTTGTTTTTTGTGTGTGTGTGTGTGTGTGTGTGTTTAAGAAAATGGAAAAGCTAATTGCCCTAAGCAGATTAATTACATACATGTATTAAATTATCACAATATGTACCACATAAAAATCTGTCAATTAAAAAAAAAGAAAAAAAGAAAACCCTGCAAGCTACTTTAAATACTATAATAATCACATTAGTTAATTGTGAATTAAAACTTATATTTTCTGGACCCTTTATTTATGTTTTTTTTTAATTTTTTATTGTTGGCTGTTCAAAACATTACATAGTTCTTGATATATCATATTTCACACTTTGATTCAAGTGGGTTATGAGCTCCCATTTTTACCCCATATACAGATTGCAGAATCACATCAGTTACACATCCATTGATTTACATATTGCCATACTAGTGTCTGTTGTGTTCTGCTGCCTTTCCTATCCTCTACTATCCCCCCTCCCCTCCCCTCCCCTCCCCTC
>NW_025999998.1:19982140-20001569 GCF_001458135.2 Marmota marmota marmota | reverse complement strand
TCTTAGTTACTCTCCTTATATCAAAGAAGACATTTGGCATTTGTTTTTTAGGGATTGGCTAGCTTCACTTAGCATAATCTGCTCTAATGCCATCCATTTCCCTGTAAATTCTATGATTTTGTCATTTTTTAATGCAGAGTAATACTCCATTGTGTATAAATGCCACATTTTTTTTTATCCATTCATCTATTGAAGGGCATCTAGGTTGGTTCCACAGTCCTCCCCCCGCGCCTGCAAGGTAGACGGAACTGTGACCACCATCAGAACAGGCCAGACCTGCAACCGACAGACAGAACAGGCCCAGTGGCCTGAGGAAGGGTAGAGCCGCCCCGCCCCCCACGTCTGCAAGGTAGGCAATTAGGGGTTTTGATATCCCGTTTGGAAACCATGTATTGGTGATCTAGCATCCAGCACCCACCTTGGAATGACACATTGTTAGACACCTTTTGCTTCTGTTCTTGGATCTCCAGTCAATTCTGAGAAACCAAGAGCCCTACATTAACATTCTATTAACTTGATTGGTTTATCCCTCTAATGATAGATTCCTGGGGACTGATAACCCTTTCAATCAAATAAAAATGGGGCTATGGCTATGAAGGAGAAAAGCCATTTGATTATCAACCACTTGAGTATCACAAAGCAGAATTCACTCCATGACTTAGGAAAGCAAGTGAAAGGGTACAAATAGAAGCTATACAAGAAAGAAAGTATTATCATCTGGGGTTTAGAAATTTCGAAATTTGACTTTAAAAAAAAGCCACTAGATTCTAAGCTTCCCTTTGTATTTTCTACTCACCATATTTCTAGGGCTTGGCATGAAGCCCAAGGTCTATAAATACTTATTGATTGGCGGACTACAGACCAGTTACTTCATTATAAAACAGTTTGCTCTCAAAGGATTCATTAAAGCCAGTATCCTTGCATATGTGATTGCATAGTATAAACAGAGACAATGCATTCTATATATTTTAACTCCTGTTCTTGGAATGTTCCTGCTGTGCTATGTATTTATCAAGAGTTAAAATTTAAGAGTTTCTACATAAATGCCATTTAAATCCACAATCCAATTAATGCATTAAAAGCTGACAGAGTTTTGCTAAAAATCACCATTTGTCATGTATTCTGTGCCCTGGTATTATCCCCACAGATATATAAGGCTAAAAAAGGCCACCTATTACTGTAGAGATGTATCTAAAAAATCTCTCAGGCTGCCTGTAATCATCTCCATTATGTATAATGACCATTTTGATAATAGTCTTTAGAAGAGGTAATGGCCCTGCTGAACGGTTATTACCTGTCTGTTCATGCTAGAAGCAAGATGCAGAAGCCAGAGGGGACAGTCAAATGGTCCTTGTGGTGTATTCTGAGGAAATAAGAAATATTTAACAGAATGCAAGAAACAGACAAGTGAGCGCCTTTTGCGGCAGAACTGGCCGCCTCTCTGCCACAAGCCTTCCTGAATTTCATAATTTAAAGCAAATGCTCCCAATAATGGACCTGCTCTCAGCCTTTGGACCAATTTCATCCAAAGCATCACCACCTGGTCTATTAAAAGGAAGGGGAAAAGATAACTGAGTGTTATCATATTCCTTCCCATGTTTTTGTTAGGGGGGTAAACTCATGCCAGCAGTGACTCCAAAGCAGGGACAGCTAACAGTTTCTAATCAACCCTCAAAAGGGAGCCCTACCTGTTTGTGGCTTAGGGTAGACTGAGGATATGTCATGGTTCCAGGGAGCCAAATTTGATGCAGGCTCCCACAGCTCTAACGGAAAAACATACAATGTTCCAAAAAGGGTAATTTCACAGATTTCATAGCTTCATGTCCATGGGACAAACATTATGCTCCATCTCCTGGAAACAGAACATATTTTATAAAGCTTAAAGAAGGCTTTCCTTTATCCCTTATGCTTATGCTTCCTCTCAAGTAGAGAAGAAAATAAGTTTGGTTAAAGGTATAACATAGGTTTTTAATGGGAAAAAATGGATGCAGGAGACTTTGCAAAAGAATTGAGAATGGTCACAAGTTGTTCACAGTCATTATTGAGGAAACGGAAGAAGTGCAGGTTCCATGGTCAAATGCGATCAGAAAATTCTGGGTAAAACCAATACAAACAGGTCTGATTTGTTTTTGTAGTCAGACTTCATAGAGCCTTTAATACATCTGTGTGTTTTGTGAATCTCCAAAGGGGGATAACATACTACAGGATAATGTACTTTCTCTCAAAAGCATTTATCTAAGGGCACTTCATATATTTATAAAAGAGAAGTGAGAAAGCTCTGTCATTGTTCCATATCCACAATGTCCAGTACAATAGCTAATAACCACATATGGCTATTTCAAATTAAATTTAATTTAATTTAAAACCCAATTCCTGCCAGGTACAGGCACACACCTATAATCCCAGCAGCTCAGGAGGCTGATACAGGAGGATCATGAGTTCAAACCCAGCCTTAGCAAGAGCGAGGTGCTAAACAACTCAGTGAGACCCTGTTTCTAAATAAAATACAAAATAGGGCTAGGGCTGTTCCTCAATAGTCGAGTGCCCCTGAGTTCAATCCCTGGTCTCCCCCACCCCGGAAAAAAAAAAAAAACACCCAACTCCTTAGTTGTATAAACCAATTGCAAGTGCCCAATTACTCATAGAAGCTAGTGACTACCATATTGAACAGTGAATACCTAGAACATTTTTATGACTACAGCAAACTTTAGTGTCTCATTTCATGTTTAATGTAAAAATGCAGCTTTTTACCTCTCAAATAATAATTCTTATAAAGTACATACTCATTCTCTAAATAAATGTTCTTTCCACAGAAATCAGAGAGGAAAATCAACCAGAATACCTGATATCTAAACCCATCCTAAATTCACACAAATTACAATACCTATAAGAGTAAAATCCAAGTAACATGGAAAACTGAAAAAACTCGGGAAGGTCTGAAGTCAGAGAAACAGCCAAGGTCAGCAGCAGAGAAAGGCTCAAGGGCAAGAGGAAAGCTAACTCAGTAGAAAAGTATTTCTGGCACAGACATTAAGGGCCCTCATAGATCTGTTCAAACTAATCAGTGATCCATAAGTGAAGGATTCTTTGCAAATTCCAAGTTGTGAATATTGTTCTCTTCTAGGGACTATAATTTAGAAAATATTTATTGATCTTTGCTGGGTCCAAGGAGGAAGAATTGATCTGAATTACATAATGCTTAGCATAGTAGTTGGCATGCAGTAAATATTCAAGGCATGTAACAAGAAGAACAGAGGAAATTCAGTAGAACAAATATTTTTAAGCATCTTATGTACTAAACACTGTGCTGAGGACTAATACAAAGATACATGAGATTTAACCCCTGCCTTCAAAGAGTTCTTACTCGATCAAGGACAAAAACCATTAACTAACAACACATGACTGATGTAGAGAGAAAAACTATGTGGAAATCCAAATGAGGTCAATGAAATTGCTGCCAAACTAGAATATGAGGAAGGGTGTCATGGAAAATGTGACATCTGAAATATATCTTAATGATTAGAGTTTTGACTGGTTGAGATGAAGAAACAATTTTGTGTACACTGTGGGAAAACCAGAAATAATCTTTATAGTGAAATTTTAAACTTCAACGTCTTCTTGAAGCCTGTGTTAATTATCCTAGTGTTCACAGATCTAAAAGCAACAAAAATGAAGAAATGAAGGAAGGAAGATCAAAGCAAAGAAAAAAAGGATATATGTTGGTCACTAACTGGTCTGGAATTGGAAGGAGCTATGACTCCCAAGATGGGGCCTGAAGTTGGACACCAAAAACCTACTTTCTCTATTGAGAAAAGGCAGGTTATCTATTTTAAAAGGGTGGCTATAAATATTGACTACAGGAGACAGAATTCTGGTCCACAGAAATTCTGACATTTCTCAGATTGACACTTTCTTACACAAAAAATGGTGTAGAGTTTGAATGAGTCTAAATTCTCCTATTCTCTAAAATAATGATTGTATTACTGTTAAGCTAGAGTAAAACTTACCAGTTTGGATATTGATTTATATGTTGTTTCCAAACCTAGGTGGTCATTCTAGAAATGTCTAGGCATAACGAAATAAAATTAATCTAAATAAAATTAATCATAAACTTCCTGTACACAGTTTTTTGCTGAAAGTTTTTATAGTAACCTTTCATCACTGTCTGGATTTATACCAAGTCAAGACTTCTGGAAACCAAATAGCACACAAAGGGATCAATTGTTTTTCAGGATTGAATGAGAAACAAACATGAAAACCACTACCTGAGATATAAAATGAGTTCAAATAGAAGAAAGGACAACAGATAGAGGTAACTAAGACACCAAAGTTCAAGTTTATCCTAGAATTGGCCAAGGTCAGGTTTAAAAATTAACAAAGACAATTAATATTTAATGAGCAAATTTTATGTATTAAGCAAAATGAATCTGAAGCAAGAATTAAATGATATTTTTGAGAGATGAGTTTCTTGGGTTAGGAATATGGGAGAAAAGTTGTGAGAAATAGAGAAGGACAGGAAGAGAAGCAAGATAAAGAACTTTCATGACATATTCTCCTTGGTAATTGAATTCAGCTTAGCCCTACAGGATTTTTCCAGACAGGACATACGGAGAAGTTTGGCTAAGGAACAGTATATGAGGGGGGGAAATGGAGGAGACCAATGTATCTTCCATGTTCTCCCCATCTCTCCTATTGTTCAAAATGTGCCCCAATAAGTGTTACCCACACTTCGGGATGATATCATCCCACACTCCATACCTTCTGCTGTGGAGTACCATCCAAGTCCAGAAATGGAAAGAAGTCAGAAACAGGGAAAATGTGACTGTCCCATCTGGTGGCTCAGTATCAGCCAATGAGGGTTGAACTTGTCCAAATGAGCAACTGGTCAGCCCTAATCAGCTAAACAGTATGGACCCAAGCAGAATCCTGAGCCACAGGGGCTGAGGCAGAGCCCACTACAGAAGACCTAGGAGACAACCTTACCTGGAGACTTGGAGGAGACACAATCAGGTTGTCTACAATTAGCCACCATGTTAGGTGAGTTATGTAATTATACATAGTAGCTTTTTGTAGTGTTGCTTAACACATACATAGTATTTTTGGGTTCTAATTCAAAGAATAAATCTTGATCTATAGTAACAATACTAAAGGAACAAATATTATTCTTAATCTAAAGTCGGACAATCTAAAGTTCCATCTTTTTCCTCTTTTATTTTTAAAATATTAGATGTTGAGCTTAGTGGTATGCTTACATGTAATCATGAGTCCCAATATCTGTATTATGTTGTTACCAGTTTATAAAATACATATATCAAAACTATCATCAGGAAAGATAAACTTATTTCCTGAGGTCTCACAGCTAATAAGCTAAGATGAGGACCATCTTTTAAGCTACATCAGTTCAAAGTCACTCTCTGTATATTGATTTTTTTCCATCCCTATAACTACCTGAGGCTGGGTACTCTATAATATTTAACTAAATAAGCTTGGAAGACTTAGAGCCCAAGATTGGACATCCCCATTTGTTCAGCCTCTAATAAGGAGTTCCTTTGATGTGACACAGCACAGTAGAGGAATATAAAGTGAAATAGCTGCATGCAGAAGAGGAGAACTCATTTACTCTGCAAGACCAACAATTATCTTTTCAATGGCAGCACCTCCAATGACCCAATCATGTCATACTAGGCCCCCCATCTTAAAATTTCCCAAATTCCCAATACTGCCACATGGGAGACAAAGTCTCTAGCACATGAACATTTGGGGGATAAAGAACATCAAAACCATAGCAATCTGCCTTACCACAGCCCATACCCAGTAATGCCTCTCCTTTACCCAGCCTGGCCAAAACATCAACCCTCATACTCAGTCTGCTTCCCTTTCAATGTTCCCCCCACTTAGAAAATTCTCATAAAATATACTCAAATCATTGTGTAAAGGATTTAACTGAAACAACAAGTTTATGGACTTCCAAAAACATAAGTTAGTGATAGCTTTAGACCTAGATTAATATTTGCCCAATAATTCTTTATTCCTGAGACAAGAATTACAAAGATACTTTAAATTCAAATAACACACACATAAAGGCAAATCTACCTGTAGGTCTTTACTTCTAGTGTCAAGATTAGAGGAAGTTGGAAACTATACAACAAATTTTAATTAAACTCAAAAGATAGAAGACTATAACATTAAAGCTACATCTTTAAATTTGTGGAACTCATGCATACTTCTTGCATTATTTCTGGAAGTAAAAATATTGTTGAAATGTTTGAAAGTAAATATAAACATGAATTTTAAAACTTTGCCTACCATGTGTGAGGCCCTGGGTTCGATCCTCAGCACCACATAAAAATAAATAAATAAAACAAAGATATTGTGTCCAACTACAACCAATTACATTATATTTACATTACATTACATTTTTTTATATTACATATGTAGACCCAAATGTAAGGGCACAATGATATCCTTTTAAAACTTCTTCATTGGCTTATTAACTTTAAAAATACACTTCTGGCTTTTTCTTTTCCTCGATTTAATATTTTAATTTCTGATAAAATATAAATATCCCAAGATGGCTCAGGGCTTGACCTGTTGTCCAATTTTCACACTTCAAGCTACCGGGAGGGTAAGATCCCATTGTTGAGAACAGGGAAGAGGACTTGAGGCAAAGGAAAAGAGGTTCTTAATAGACAGCTGGATCTTCAATAACAAATATCATCTGCTTCACACATTTCCCTAGAGCCAGCATGACATATGTCACCATCAGAAAGAAACACGTCTTGGCAAGATTTTATAATAATGAGGGGCTGTTTACAGGATGTGCTCCTTCTTAGCATCAAAATCACATCTGAATTGACAGGTGAGATACACCTGTCCTCTTTAAGCAATCTGAGCAACAATGTCATTTTTCTACATCAAAAAAAAAAAAATCTCAGTATTGCTTTCTGAAATTTCCCAAAGACTCTAAGGGCAGAGCCTTCAACAATTACATTTCTACCATCACAGCCGTCCACAGCGCTAACATCCTCCGCACAGCTCCATGCATGTGCTAGAGATTTAGATGCACACACACTGCAAAACACCACTACAGAGACACTTCTCCTAATCCAAAGGGCCTGTCTACTGCCCTGTCTCTGAGTTACACTACTGTGAATCTCTGACCAAATGGCTCTCTACTTTTTAATTCAAGGATAACAGTGAAGGGCAAGAACAGTGAGAAGAATCTCCTTAAATGCTCAGAAGTCATAAAATCAGTCATAATCTTAGTAACACTATTAAAAACACCTTTTCTTCCCATTGTCTTCCCTGAATTCTGTATTTAAGCAATTTCCTAACCATATTGTCTTTATGAACACCACACTACAAAAACTGAACAGAAAGTGTGTGGAAATTTTGGTTGACAACCAAAACGCATTAGACAAGAAAGCCAACTTATATTCCAATATTCAGTTGTACAGACCTCAGCTTTCCATTTACTAGGTCATGTCCCTTTAAGTAATGTCTTAATCATTTTTATATCCATTTTAAGTGATAACTAATTTCATGGAATTTGGGTTGAATATTATATGCTTATAAACTCACCAGTTTAAGATTTGTCTGCCACTTCTGAGAAGTAATGTTGAATATGTTGCTCTTTCACCCTAAGAACAGGGATAATAAAACTATTTGGAAATTGGGAGGGTTCTCTTCAGTCTCAATTTTTCCATCTATAAAGGGAACTCTTCAACTTTTCCATCTTCAATATATAATATTCCCCCTTTACCCATTAGGGGGTTTTCCAAGATCCCCAGGGGAGCCCTGAATTGCAGATAGTACCGAACTCTATACACACTATGTTTTTCCCTATACACACATATCTATGACAAAAAGTTTAATTTATAAATAAGACTGGTAAGAAATTAATCACAAAGTAGAATATTATAATAATATAATAAAAGTTATTTAAAATTTCTAACTTATTTCTGGAAATGCCACTTAAAATTTTTGGACCTCAGTTGATCCAGGGTAACTGGAAGTATAGAAAGCTAAAGCACAAATAAGGGGAAAATACTTCATAATCTCTTTAAAGCAGAAGTAAAACAATATTCAATGCAATGCTGGTCACCACTGAACTACTAATAACACACACTGGAAAATAGGCTCAGACAAGAGTTAAAGCAAGATTTAATGTTGAAAGAGTGTTTAAATAATAAATTGAAATGTTATTAAATTTTAACTTCTGGGGCTACATTTGAAAGACATAAATCTGTTTTAAAGATCAGTGGTAAGAAAGAATTCATCTTTTCATAAAGTTTTTTATAATATAAATAATGAAATCTATAGATATCACTCAATCACAACACACTGAACAAATTAAAATGTATTATACATTATGGAAAAGGTATGTGCTCCGCATAGAAAAGCAGATCTAATGTAATTAACATATAAACAAATGAACTAAATATTACTGTCTAATATATCTGTGACATTAATTTAAAATGCAATTTAGATTGTTATTATAAAACTTTGCAGATTAAAGTAACTTTCAACCTAACAGTCATGACTAGATAATTTGAAAAGATGCCTTAATGTTTTTTCCTAAAGAATAGAAGATATTTTTTAAATATTCCTTATTCCAGTCAATGGAAGTCTAGTGCTGCCTTGAATGCAAGTTGCAGCTGAAATTTTGTCTCCAGCCCTGTAAGAAAAGATCCCATAACAGATAGACAACTAAGGCAACTAACATCAGTATTTTCACTCTCCCACAGGACCCCATACAGCAATGACTAGACCCTTGTCTCTTCAAAATCTCATGAAACTCTTCAATGGCTTGATTTTCCAAAGGATCCATGAAGAGGAATAAAAGTTTGAAAATAAAAAGGGGACAAAGAATTCAGGAGTGTATGATTGATCTGTCTTCGCAGAGACTACCAATGTAAGAAAGATCAGTAAAAGTTAGCAGCCAGAAAATCTTTCTAGGCATTAATAAATGATTTGAATTGGTGTTCAATACATATATATGTGTAAATAAATTTCACTTGCCTTATTTAAATGGCTTTTTGTTTTATTTTCAAGATTGCAAACTAAAACTCAGATTATTGAACAAATATTGAATAGTGTTTTCATTAATTACAGGGACACATTGCTTAATGAGAGGGATGCATTGTGAGGAATGCATCCTTAGGTAATTTCTTCATTGCTCAAACATCATAAAGTGTATTTACACAAACCAATCACTTGAACTGGTCTTGATGTAATCAAAAGGTATGGCATAGGAAGCTGCTCCCTATGTAGCACAGCATACTGTTTTACAGTAATTTTTTTTAACCAGTAGAAAGAATACAATCTAAAATAATGACTAAAAGTACATTAGTATAACTACATAAGCCAGAAACATAGTCCTTTATCATTATACTATACCTAATCATATTGCTATATTTTTATATGACTGTGCGGTCGGTTTGTTCACGCTGGCACCACCACAAACACAAGACTTATGAAGCAAGATGGCTATGATGTCACTAGACAGTAGGAATTTTTCAACTCTACTATAATCTTATGAGATCACCATCATATATGGGCTCATCATTGACTGAAACATCATTATGCAGTACATGGGTACATGGATACTACTTAAGACAGAAATCAAAACTTCTAGTGACCGATGGTTGAAAAGAAAAGATCTCTGACATCAGGATACAAGCTCAGGTTACTGCAGCTCTCTGACTCTGATTCCCATTATGATGAAGGTTTAGGGGTGGACACCTAGAATATTTTGTTATAAAAAAGAGCAATCTTTAATTATGGCTTAAAATTTCAGAGTTTGAAGTACCTTTAAAACTACCTAATAGGACTACAGATCCAGATCTTGAATTCACTTTAAAAGTCAATGAGTTCTCCATAGGGGATGAAAAAGAAGAAAAGGAAAAGAAACATTCTTCTAAATTTCTCTTTGGGTGTCCAAGAAGTATACTCACCAAACATAAAATGGAGATGATTCTCATTTACTATTTATCTATATGCCCTCCCAGAATTTAACTGTAAACATAAAATATACATTTTAGGGAGGAAACAGTCAAAATACTTGGGCCTTATGCACTTGTCTCTAGTGTACTGAAACAGTCCAGTACTGATCAAGGCAACAGCAAGGTATTGAGCTTCTACCAAATACCAGACTAACCCACCTTATCTTAGTAGATACTGGCATTGCTTGACCAAGGGAACTCCTTGTGAGTAGCTACTATTCATATCATCATGAATTTAGTACCAATAACTTCTGAATCCACATCTCCAGCATGACCTCACCACAGAGCTCCAGATTCATGAATCCAACCCCCATGTTCGTATCTTCACTTTGCAGCCTAACATATTTCAAAGTTAACATGAATAAAACTGAACTCTTAATTTTCCCATCTGAGTATTTTCCACCTTTTTAAATTCTCATATTTGAAAAAAATGCCATATTTGGTCAAGCAGAAAAGCAAATATTCATTCTTCATTTCTCTTTCTCCTGAGCACCCAACACAATCCATCAGCAAGTCCTCTTGACTCAGTCTTTAGACCCCATCAATGTTTCTCCATTACCACTGACAACACTGTTGTAGAGTCAAATATTTCTCTCTCTCGGAACACCTACGAGAACCTTCCTCTGATCTTCCCGCTCTCCTTCTTGCCTCCTTCCAACCCAGATCCCACTAGAAGTTGTTAGAACAATTTCTTTACAACACAGAAGAGCTGAAATTCCAACCTCACACCAATGCCTGTGAGACATCTGCTTGTCATTCTCCTACTTTTCTGATATTATCTAGTACTGCTTTCTCCCTCATTGACTATATTCACACCACTTTCTGTTCCTTAAACATTATAAGTCATTCCTGAGTAAAATAATTTCTAATTTTATGGTTCTATCTAGTTGGAGTTCCTCCCTCTGATAAAATGATGGCTGCCTCTTTTATTTTATTTGGGTCTCAGTTCAAATCTCTCTTCCTCAGAGACTCCTTCTCTAGCCATCTCGACTAATAAACTTGCCTCCCTCCAAGTTACTGCCAATCACATTGCCCTATTTTAGTAAAAGCATTTTAAAACATCTAAATTTTGTTTCATTTGTTTATTTATGTTTGTCTGTCTCTATTCCCCTAGAAAACATCTTTTATTTATGACCTCATCTCCACAACCAAGAACATAGAACCAAGAACAATACCTGAGCCAGGTATTCAACAAATATTTAATGAATTTGTGTAAGAAAATGCCAAAATGCACCAGGCACAGCAAGAAAAAACTGAATTCTGCACTCTACACAAAAATAGCCTATTTGAAGAGACATTTTCTTCAGCCCTCAACATAGCTGGGTAGAAAAAGGAGCTTGTATACAAAGACCATGTATTTCAGATTCTCTAAGAGAAAATTATCCATAAAATACAGTCTCAGTGTCAGTCCTTGTCAGAAATTCCCCTTTCCCTTCCCATAAGGAACCCTTTCCTCATCTGAAGTCTTCCTCCACGTTGCCATTGCACAATCTTTCTGAAAAATAAACCTGAGCATGTCCCTTCTCCGCCCCCTACACACCTGGTGACTTCAAATGGAATTTAAACTCCCTGGCATAAAAGACTTCTGTGATCAAGATTCTCTCTCCAGATTGATCTTCTGCTCCTGCCTTTCCCCTCTCTCTACAGCTCTTATTCTCTGTACCACAGACATTTAAAAATGCATGCAATTAACAAAGACCCCTCTTCCATTGTGTGGCTCTGAGCAAGTGTGGATGGTTTCCTCCACCTGGAGACACGTCCTCTCCTTCTTGTCTTCCTCATGAATTTCCATTTGTCATTCAAGACTTAGTTTAAGAAATGCATCCTCATCAATCCTTCCCTAACTGCTTCCTCTTCACTCAACTCAAATGGACTTCTTGCTTCATTTTCATTTTTCATATATACTCAACAATGACTCTTCATATATTTACAGAAAGGTATTACATGCTCTTAAACTCCTCTTTACCAGCTACCTTCATTCTTCCATATATGACTTTACTCCAGGCCAATATTAACTACTAGTTGGTATCCAGATTTCACTTTTTTGTTAAATTCCTTAAAGTCATGTCCAGAACTCACCACTATATATGTACATGGTCTGAACAATAACTGAATGAATATGTGCAATGTCTATCTTATGATTGTATATCCATAACTTATCTGACTTTGTAGATACTTAATCAAGACTAATTGATTCAATGAATGAAAGAAAAAGAATAGATAAGTGTGATATGAAAGAACAGGTGTAATACACTATGAAGTGATTTTTTTTTTCTTCCAAATAGTACAATGCATTCCAATTAATGAACCCTTAGGTTATATTTGATTTGAAGTAACCACATAACACAGAAGATTGTGAATTTATATTAATTTTACCATCACCTGGAATTGCTGTCCTTTTTAACATATGAATTTGAAGCTACCATCTCATTATTTGCACAGTTGAAATATTGGCTTAAATGTCATACCTTAACACTTTTGCCTATTAAGTTTGGTCTGATTAGGGTCTCCCTATTTTTTATCTAGATTATTTTAACTCCTTCACTGTTAAATAACACAATTGGTGAGCATGTATTTATCATAACATACCTAGGCAAATGATAGATACCAAACTTTGACACATTATGCCCCCTTAAAAGCAACTGTTCAGACTCTTGATAGAGGTAGAAAGAAAATTAGCATTTGGGCTGCAGTTCACAAAATTGTTTTATTAGTATAACAATATCCACCTTAACCCTGTGGCTCTACATGCACCTCATTTTTCTTTAGTGTCTTTTTTTCCATGATAATATAACCTTTTGTTAATCAAAAATAGAAATCTGACCTGTTTAAGGCTCTGTAATATTTATAAAATTAATTTTATCCTTTATAATATTAAAGACTTTAAAAAAATTTAGTTGTTTACACTTGTTCTCATAGGCTTTGACAATTTTAAGTAACTTCATCATTGTTTTAAATGCCTTAATGATTTGAATAATTCTTTCCTCCAGAGCAAATTGCATCCACCCAATGTCTTGCTAAATATTGTCAACTTTGCCTTGAGTCCAAGCTGACTGGAGTTCTTACCATGCTACTTGGTAGAAAGGTATGTTCCAGAATCGACTAGTACCAGTTTTAGGGAGCAGATTACCACACTCCTTTCCTTGAAGGAGCAGACCTGAAAGTATAACTCCTTTCTGCTCACGTCAATGGCCAAGACCTACTCCCTACATAAGAAGTGGAGAACAGGCAAGAAATCATGACAATGGCAATATCTATAACAGGCCTATGTTTTTTTTATAAGTCCTGTTTCAATTATTTGAAAATCTAACAAATGCCTATAATAAAATTCCCAGAAGAACAAGTCTACAGTGCAAAGTAGGTCTCCCTCTAGCCCCTGTCCTCTAATTCACCAGCTCCATACTCAAGAGACAACAAGTTTTTTGTGTCCTTGTGGAAACAATCTATGCATCAAATAGAAACTTGTCTTTGTTATGAGATTTCCTGTTGTTCTGCAATCTCAGCTAATTCTGGGCTATTCTCTGTTGAAATTACTCCCATTGATTCCTACCACTCTTTTGGGCCAGGACTGACTAGATGGCATTCCTTCCATCACCTCAATCATTCTTTTCCTCCCCTGGCAAGAGTCCAGGAGAACATTGCCACCAAGAGTGTTGTACCAGAGTTGGAAGGAAAGCCTTCTGTTGGCTCCTTTACTCCTCAGATGAACTCATTAGCACTCCCTAATTGTGGGTACACCAGCTTTAGCTTACTTAGGGAGACAAGATTTTCCAAATACTAGTATGCTAGTAATCAAAAATTTTATGACCATATGGTGTTGGTCAGTACCAAGTTATCTTAAAATACATTTACCTAAAATATGTATTTTGCATCCAAATATATTTATTTTATTTCTTTTTCAAAATTGACTTGATCAAAACATGACAGTTTGTTGTAAAAGTCCCCACATTTTACGTCCAAACATGCATTTGCATTATTTGCTGTAAAATTCCCCAAATGATAACATAGTTTTAAGAGCTTTATCTTGCTCATGTTATATCTCTAAATTCTAAACTCTACCTTTCCTGAAAGCTAGGATAATTCGCCTTCTGTATCTGTAAAAATTTGTTCCCATATTTCTGATGTTTCCAATCATACACAATTTCTAGCAGGCAGGAATTTAATAGATTATATTTATCACACTATTCCTCCCATTTGATCAGAGTTAGTTTCAGAATAGTGATCCCATTATCAGTTCTTTACAGAGCTCATTTTCCTGAGCAAGGTAAATAAAAGAAAAAAAATGATCAGAGGCTTTATTTTTGGTTGAGTGAGACTTCTGACTATTATCACGATCATTGTAGTCCCCCATTGCTATTATACTTAGTCTCTATGATAGTTCTGTGATTGAATCTTGAATGTTTGGACAAGGAACCTGTAGTAGACCAACAAAAGGGCCAGTTCCATTTCTCTTTTTTTTTTTTTTTGTCTTCACTCAGATACTCTACACTGAGGTTCAATCTTTGTATTTGTGAGTTACTACCTAAATGTAAATTTGTCTTCTGATAGATTCCTTTCCACCATATTGTCATGGCATCTATAGTCTATCAATTTCTTGATCTTGACAAAGTTGTATTGACTTCTTGGTTTTGAAACTCAAAGACATCTCCATACTAATAACCAAATTGCAAATTAATATCTTAAAATAATTCTAGTTGTTTCCTTCTATACAGAAAAGGAGTGCCCCCTTAAAATTATTTTTATTTCTATGCTTGAAACCAACCTTCCAATTGCTTATTTGTATTACATTATCAAGATGTTGTTCAGTCATTTCCTTCTCTATTTAAAACCCTTGGGTTTAGCTAATCAAGCTGACATTTATCCAAATCATAAATCAAGTGTTTGTGAGCAGAAAAACAGGGAGTAAGCCCTGGAGAAATAAAATCAGTAGGCACCCAGAGACTAGTAGCAACTTTAAGTAGAGAAGGACTTCATGGAAGAAGATGGCTTTGAAAAAGTCACCTAATGCAAATGTTGACTTTTTGTACTTTAACAGATCCTGCTGGCCACATTATTCAAGAAAGTTCCTGCATCAGAGTGCTTTGAATAACAAGTTCAGTCATTCACCAACACCATATGAATTTCTAGTGAATTAGTTTTCCCAGTTATCACAAATATAAATTTATTTTCTTAGGTTTTTGCCAACTTCTATATTATACTTAGATGCTCAGTCATCAAGTATTTCTTCTCTGACCATGACCATGAATCTGTAAGATACTGTCTTTAAAATATAGCACTTGGGCTGGAGATATAAATCAGTGGTAGAGATCTTGCCTACCATGTACAAGGTACTGAGTTTTATCACTTTGACCAAAAAAAAAAAAAAAGAAAGAAAGAAAAAGAAAAAGAATACCAAACCAAACAGATCTTGTCCTCTGCTAGAAAAGAAATCAATACATTCAATATTCTATATAATTGTGTTTTCAACACTTTGCTCAAAATGGAATCTTCCCCCTCTCAAAAAAAAAAAAAAAAACCAGGAATATTTTGAGAATAAAACCCTTCATGGTTTTTTTAATTAAATAAAATAATATAGGTAAAGGGACTCTCCAATGTGGGGTTATTTCAGGCTTTCAATAAATGTACATGATCAACATTAGCTATATATATATATATCATACCATGCATACATTAAATTTAAAAGGAACTTCACAGAATATAAGTTACATTAGATAAGGAACATAAAAATATAAAAATGACTATATGGGAAAGCTATAAAAAAATCAGCATTCTGAGAGCCAGAAAGAGACCATTTTTCACCATCTTCTATATTGCACAATTATAGGATACAGGAGCATCAAACCAGGTGTGGTGGAAGAGGCCTGTAATCCCAGCAACTCAATAGGCTGAAACAGGAGGATCTCTAGTTCCAGGCCAGCTTGAGCAACTTAGCAAGGCCTTGTGTCAAAATAAAAAAATAATAAATAAATAAATAAAAGAGCTAGGGATGCAGTTCAATGATAAAGTGCCCCTAGGCTCAATTCCCAGCACCAAGAAGGAAGGAAGGAAGGAAGGAAGGAAGGAAGGAAGGAAGGAAGGAAGGAAGGAAGGAAGGAAGGAAGGAAGGGAGGAAGGGAGGAAGGAAGGAAGGAAGGGAGGGAAGGAGGGAAAAGGGAAAAAAGAAAAGAAAAAGAAAAACCAGCCTTAAAACAGAAACAGTCTGGGCTGGGGCTGTGGTTCAGTGGTAGAGCACTCACCTAGCACATGCAAGGTGCTGGGTTCGATCCTCAGCACCACATAAAATAACGACATAAAAAAAAAGATATTGTGTCCAACTACAACTTAAAAATATTTTTAAAAAAACAGAAACAGTTTTGTCCATTGAGGAGTACATGATAAATTTAGTTTATAAAATGAAATCAGAAGAATTCTAGAGATGTTCTTCCTGGGATATATTTCATTTTCTAAAGAGAAGGAAATGATTTTAGCTCTTATCCCTAGCAGCTTGGCAATGAGTTAGTATGTTATTAAGATATCTGTCAAAAACAGTTCAGCTAGCAGGAATAGAGCTACGGAATGTGTCCTTAGGGGACTTTCAAACCAATGACATTAATGTAATATTACAAAACAGGAAACAAAATGGACAACACAAAAATAAAGGGTGAAGCAAAACGACCCCATTATCAGCTGTAGAGTGAGACCGGAAATTTCAGGCTGCATGGTTCTTCAAGGGATGACTCATGATACCTGAAACAGGCAAACGGCCCATGAAATAGGAAAGAAAAAAAAATAAGTAAAAATACAAAAGCAAGAAGACAATGGGTCTCTGCTTCTTAAGCATCAAAAACATTTTTCCATTTTCACTTCCAAGGGCAAGCAATGCACGAGGACTCTCTTTTCAACCATGTTGCAGTTCTCAGCAGGGCCTGAAGAGCCGTGGTGTAACGATGCCATTTCCAGCCTGTTGGTTCTCACCATGGGATAGGCTGTTTGTGGCAAAAGAGAGGCAGCGCTATTCAAGGCAGGGCAGGAATCCCAAAAACATATCAGGAGAAGTACCATGACATTTCAGAAGTCCAAAGCACTCCAGTCCCTAACAGCCCTTTAATTTGCTGCCCATCTATCTAATAGCAGACATTTGGCCGGCTCTCCCTGGACCACCCCCTCCCAGTATCAGAGCCCAGGCATCTGAAGGAAGACTTTGGCCTGATGCTTTCTCATATTTTCAGGTCCTTTTTCACTTCCATCCTTTGGCTTCGAAATGAGTACAAATTGACAAAATGGAATCATTTCTGCTTGGCACAGAGTTTGGCAACCAGATAACACCGGCAAAGCCAGGTCCACAGTTACTCTCCCCCACATTCATCGGCATGCAAAGTTCCAAGATGGAAATTTGTTTCTCCTGCAGCTTTATGACACTTCTACTGCCTGATTATCCCACTTTGTGGCAATTTGCATCGTTACGGGCCTGCGGCAAATGAAACAAATTGCCATAAAATGTTGGGAAAATCCTAAATCATGGCTCTGTCTGGCCTGCTGAATGATGACACTGGGGTTGAATTCAGATGGCTCCGCTCATTTTGCTACAAACAGTCATGCGGCCTTAATGGGTGCCACTGGCTCGCACATCAGGCTGCTTGGTGACTACTAAATGAGGCAAACTAATAGAATTTTTTTTCCAATGCACTAAGCAAGTCTTCAGTAAAGAAAAACACATTGATTCCGAAGTTGTTTACTAGCAACTAAATAGAACCCCTATAGCTTCTCCCATGCAGCCCACATTAGAGCTAAATTAACAGTCCTCATATGTATCTATTCTACTAAGTAAGAGACAAAAGTGCTTACGCCATTAGGAATGCAAGTTGCCTCTGTCTAAATCATGATACAGAAGATTGTGTTTCTCGTTTAACTATGAGGCTATCCAAACTTATAATATCAGCTACAGGCAAGGCTTTAAAGAAGAAATAAATGCACCCAAAGGTCATAAGTTATTGTTGCATTTTAATTCAGTGGTGATAGGCTAGCTTTCAAATAAAGGAAGTGTGATGGTTAGACATGCAGAAATGAGAGCAATTCCAGGAGGATGACAACCTTAATCAGTATTGTGATCCTGTTAATCACATGTTTGGTTCTGCTTTTATCAACCTCTCCTATGAGTAAATTTATGAGAACAGAATCTTCATAGTAAGAAACCATCTTGGCTCACAATACGCAAAACTCATTTGAAATGAGGCTGAAATTAAAGCATAGAAACTTATTCTTCATAATCTTCTGTATTTCACATCCTACTAACTTTCCATTCACCTTTAATGTCCTCACTCAAGACACCTGTAGGGGATGCTTAGCTCTTCCTACACACAGAAGCAATTCTGAGGATGCTCCCTCCCTACTCCATCACCATGACAAGTTTCTAGTGTCATGAAAAACAAATAGCACAGAATGCCCAGAAGTGAAGAGATATGACGAGGGAGACTGGGAGACCTAGATTTGAAATTCAGATCATGACAAAAAGCTACATCAAAAACCTATTTTCCAAGCAATTGTAAATATTCTAGAAAATAGGGAGGTTTAAAGAGATTGGTTTTTACCTTATTTAAAAAAAACACATATTTTAATCTAATACTTGACTAAAAGAAAGAATAATTAAATTAACGATTATCATTTATTGAGCACTTAGTGTGCACCAAGCACTGTACTGAAAGGTTTAAACAACCATTTGATTTAATCAGTCCACTTACAGATGAGTAACTTAATTCCTAGGAAGGCTGAACTGTGTGTTCAAGGATGGATGGACAGTAAACGGCAGAGCTAGAATCAGGATCAAGACCTAGTCTCACCATTAATTACATGCTTTTCACTGCTCTGCCACACAGCTGCATTGTAAAAATCAACTTTTCTGCTAAATTAACATTATTATTAGTCTGACAATAAACTCCACAGGATAAAAGATCCTTGCATAATTTTTAACAAGTATCACACGTCTGGCTTCTCCTGAATGATTTTTATAACTCATTAGTATAGCCTTTTCTTCTAACTCCTGTATCCTTTTCAATTTCACTGCCATTTTCTAGACAAAGTGTCATAGTCTCTCAATACAGAATGAAAACCTTCTTACTCTAAACTTTACTTCTCTTCTTGAACTTCTACATTTCTAAGGTCACAAAAGTGGCACCTGATAAACCAAGCCCATAACAACAAGCACCTTAAAGTTCTTGAGTTTTAAATGGGACTTACTCAAACTAAAAAGTTTTTTCTCAGCAAAAGAAACAATAAAAGAGGTAAATAGGGAGCCTACACCCTACATCCTTTACTCCTCACACTTCAGATAGAGCCCTAATATCCAGAGTATACAAAGAACTCAAAAAATTAGACAATAAGAGAACAAACAACCCAATCAACAAATGGGCCAAGGACCTGAACAGACACTTCTCAGAGGAGGACATACA
>NW_025999998.1:19971256-19977637 GCF_001458135.2 Marmota marmota marmota | reverse complement strand
GGTTGGTTCCACAGTCTTGCTATTGTGAACTGTGCTGCTATGAACATCGATGTAGCAGTGTCCCTGTAGCATGCTCTTTTTAGGTCTTTAGGGAATAGACCGAGAAGGGGAACAGCTGGGTCAAATGGTGGCTCCATTCCCAGCTTTCCAAGAAATGAGGAGGCAATTTTAAATTGGACTTTTGGACAAGTTTTCTATAAGATGAAAGACAATGGTTAACATAATGCACTGTGTTCATACTCTGTCAATTTAGCTCATCTGGAATTTTTTAATTTCATAGAACCTCCTCCTCCTTGCATTGGACGTAGGTTAAAGTGAGACTCCAGTGACCTCTTACAAAGATCTGGAAGGTGGAATCCAGCAGAATGATTCTCTGTGCCCAGAAGGGCAGCACAGGATAACAGCACTTGGCAACTCACATTTTTTCTTCCCGATCTGCTGTCTCACTTTGTTGGTGCAGAACATTAACCTAGTTTGCTGTTCCTTCATCTCCTGCAGGATCTTCTTGGCCCTCTGTTTCTCTGACCTAGAGTCCCATACTCATTTGGCTCTTACAAGAGGGTGCCAGCTTCTCCTGAAGGACACTCACATCGCTATAGTGGAGGCTTGGAGCAGTGAGGTGCCAATGCAGGTGCCAGCCCACTCTTGTGTGTTCCCTTTTGTCCTTATTCTCCCCCACTTCACCTATCTCTTTCATTCCTGATATTTTTCCCTGATGCCCTCAGAAACAACATCAAGTCCAGAAGAAGCAGTCTTCCAAAAATTGTGTGACATCAATCTCTTTTGATAAACCCAACATTCTTCCCATTTTCTGAAGTTCTAATTCTTTGATTAAATTCTGAGTGTTACATAAATTACATACTCTTTATGGTACATGTAGAAGGCTTTATATACAGTCTCTTCCATCAGTATCCCCATTACAGATGAAGAAACTGGGCTGAGGAAGATCAGGTGACTTGACCCATGTCACAGACCAACTGAGAGGTAGAGCTGAGTCTCAAATGCTAAGAACATAATGAGAGTCCAAATAGTGACATATTATACTGTCACTCTTAATTATGCTTTGGGTGCTATTTTGCAAGGTTTAGGAGTTTACTTAGTGCTCTTTTCACCTGGGATTTTGCTCAAAAGTCATTGTAAACTTAAAGATGAGAAAATGCAATTAATTTGAGAAATGGAAAGATAGAAAGGTATTTAAAAATCATCGATCACAATAATAAACAAAAGAAAACAAACCTCAGACAAGAGATGGTGTAAGTTAAGCAAAGTCTGTTCATAGGAGCCGCTACCTGAACACTGGCCTTCTTGCCATCATGTGCTGCAGACCTGGGTAAGCTCAAGTCCACCTTCCTGAGGCAAGACTGCAGGGAGCTGAGACTTACCATAGAGCACCCCATGAGCCAGAATTAGAATGTGAGATCAGTTTATGTGTGTGTGACTACCTCTCTGTTGGCCTATGGCCCCAAGTAAAATAATTCTGCTTTTATGTTTTATTCTCATGCTACAAGGGCCCTTTCTGGCATTAATTCAAGTCTCTCCCAACACTTCAACTGGAAGTACTATTAGAAATATCCCTTCTAATAATTCTGCTAATAGTTTCTAGCAAACTTAAACCTAGAGTGGCATTTGAATGAATTTATCTGTAGTGGGCTCTGCAGGAATCAATAAGTCATTCTGATTCATTCTCAGTTTCTAGAGGAAAGTATTTATTTTCTAAGGGTGAGAATGAACAGAAATGGGAATCATTGCATGGGGCAGAGCATAGGTGGCCTTCGAAGATGACCTCTTTTTCCCTTCATACTCCTGAAGGATTAAGCCTTGAAAATTTTAGAATTTAAAGCTACAGATCTCTACTTGAGATCTCACCAAAATCTTATAAAAGCACTAAATATCCCCATGTGGTTCTAATAATTTGCACCACTTTGAGGTTAGGATTTTATCTGGAAAAATACTTTGAAAAAACAGCAGGTTATAAACCAGATCATGTTTTATCTTCCATATATAAATACACAGAAGTGTGACCAGGAAAAAAATTAATTCTTTGTTTCCTCCAGTGAACATAAATATCAAAACTATAAGTTTTATCATTTTAAGAGAAATAGACAAAGTTATTAGTGGGTACCCAAATCTATGTTTTTTCAATAATGAACAATTCCTTATAATAATGAAAGGCTTTATAATAATATGAATTCAAAAAAAAGGAAGAATTCTTCTGAGGAAGTTAAATTAAGAAAAAACACCAAAAAAAATCAGAGTTCTCTGAGAGATGAAGTTCATCCATATTTTTTTACCTTATTTTGTTAGTCATTGTGACAAAGTATCCAAAATAATCAAATTATAAAAAGGAAAGGTTTATTTTAGCTCATAATTTCAGAGATTCCAGTTCTGGGCAAGGCAGCACATTATGACAGGAGTACATGATAGGACAAAGATGCTCACATCATCATAGTCCAAAAGCAAAAATGACAGGAAGGTCAGGCACAGTGGTACATGCCTGTAATCTCAGCAACTCAGGAGTCTGAGACAGGAGGATTACAAGTTCCTGCCAGCCTCAGCAACTTACAAGCCTCTAAGCAATTTAGCAAAACAATGTCTCAAAATTAAAAAACAAATAGGCTAGGATGTGGCTCAGTGGTTAATAGCCCCTGGGTTCAACCCCTGGCACCAAAAAAGGATAGGAAGGAATCCCGTCCCAATATCCCCTTCAAGTACCTAAATAACCCCCAAAGATCTAAGTTCCTCCAACCAGTCTCCACCTCTTAAAGGTCTTACCACCTTCCAGTAGCACCATGGGCTGAAACCAAGCTTTCAACACATGGTCCATTGGGGAGATATTTCAGACCAAAACCATTACACTCATAAGTGATCCCAATATATTGAAATGGATTTGTGTCTGTTGGCATGGAAGTTGTGGTATTTAAAACTTCAAAATATCCCACTTAGATTCTTTAAATGTAACTGAGAATTAACCCTATAAGATAATATTTCATTTTGCTTCCCCTTCAGGTGTTTACAAATGTGAGGTCTGAGGATTCTAGGAGTTTGTGTTAAAACCTGTCTGACTGTCCTTAAAACTGAACTATCTTAAAGTAAACTAGGCCTCTGCCACTTGGGAAATAATGTGATCTGTGAAGGTCAAAGCTTTGCATTGGCCCTGGCCCAAAGGAGTTCATGAACAGAGATCTGAGAGCAGACAGGTTCTATGACTTGTAGGAAGAAAAGCAGCATTTAGAGAACCTGCCAGGTGTTTCCTCTCAAGGGAACCACAGAATATAAAAACAATCCCTTGATTTCTGAAATGGAGACAGGGACTGGGGGAGAAGTAATATCATGAGAAGGCATAAAAAATAAGGTAAGTTTTTGTGGTTCTTTCCAGGACGACTGAGCCATCAATGTGTACAAACTGGTCACAAAGATAACAGATCATGGATTGTGGCACCTGTTCCATGCCAGGAGTGCAATACCCATTCTAGACAAGTTCTATCATCAACCTCAGCTACTGGAAGGTAAAAGAGAAAATAATTTAAAAAAAAAATCATTGAGTATTCCAAATATACAGAAATGATACTGAAAATATATCAGAATCACATGTACCCACCAACCAGAATTAATACATTTTATTATATTTACTTCAGCTTTCTTTTCCATTTCTTAATAGACATGGTCAAAGCCCAGGCATATTTGTAATTATTCTCCCTCCACCTTCCCTTCCTTCAACTCCCCACCCCCAAGTTTACTGCAACCTAGAAGATGGATTATTAATACACCCAAGCATGATATTCAGTTTTAAGCAAACATCTAAAAATTCATTTAAAATATAATGTATTTTTTTGTAGGATAGCACCTCAGATAGAGCATTAATCTCCAGGATAGACAAAGAACTCAAAAAACTTAAACACCAAAAAAACAAATAACCCAATCAATAAATGGGCTAAGGAACTAAGTAGACATTTCACAGAAGAAGAAATACAACTGGTTAACAAATATATAAAAAAATACTTAACAACTTTAGCAATTAGAGAAATGCAAATCATAACTACTCCAAGACTTCATCTCACCCCAGTCAGAATGGCAATTATAAAGAATACAAGCAACAATAGATGTTGGCGAGGATGTGGGGAAAAAAGGTACACTCATAAAATGCTAGTGGGACTGCAAATTGGTGTAACCATTATGGAAAGCAGTATGGAGATTCCTCAAAAAACTTGAAATGGAACTGCCATTTGACCCAGCTATTCCACTCCTCGGTTTATACCCAAAGGACTTAAAATCGGCATGCTATAGTGACACAGCCACATCAATGTTTATAGCAGCTCAACTCACAATAGCTAAACAATGGAACCGAACTAGGTGCCCTTCAACAGACAAATGGATAAAGAAAATTATATATATATATATATATATATCATATATATATGAGGGAATATTACTCAGCCTTAAAGAAGAATGAAATTATGGCATTTGCCAGTAGATGGATGGAACTGGAGAATATCATGCTAAGCTAAATAAGCCAATCTCCAAAAATGTTTTCTCTGATATGCAGATGCTAATGCATAATAAGGATGGGGTACTAGGGAAATGTGGAGTTGCTTTAGATTAGGTAGAGGGAAGTGAAAGGAGGGGGTATTATGGGGATAAGAAGGATAGTAGAATGAATCATACATAAGTGAAGACTCAGTATAAATAGACAAGTTTGGTCCCTTTGCCTCTCTATACCCATGTGATGCCTTCTGTCATGTTATGAAACAGCAAGAAGACTTCACCAGATGCCAGTATCTTAATTTTGGACTTCACAGCCTCCAGAACTATGAGACCAAACATTTTTGTTACATTAATAGCAAAATATTCTTGAAAATTGCTGAGATTAGATTATAAGTGCTCTTACCACAAAAAAAGTGTTTCATATGTAAGGTAATAAGTAATGTTAGTTTGATTTAGCCATTCCATAATGTATACATATTTTATAACATTTGTACATAAAAAATTTTTATAATTTCTGTCAATCAAAACTAAAGTTATTAAAATTTATACTTATAAAATGGCATTTTATAATTCTCAACTTATGAAAATGACATTTTACACAAGGATTTCTCAGTCTTGAAACTATGGGCATTTGGAGCTGTGTTTCCTATTTCTGCTATAACACAGGTTTAGCATCTTGAAACTACTCCCTCCACCGTGCTCTGTGCGCCAATTCTCCCGGAACCCCAAAGTAGGGGGCGCCCGAGGCAGTGCTAAGAGCCATAGCCAAGTAGTATGATGCATGGCATTTTTGGTTGAAAGGTGACGCCAGCAAGCCATTGAGATGATATGATTATGTTAAGATCTGCATTCATATGGATATTAGACCCCTGCTGTCCACCTCAGACTGCTACGGGACTCCTGGAGAGTTCCCATTGGTTGGGGAAGTGCGGTAGGAGGGAATTCCGGAGGAGGGATTTCCTGTTGCTGGTCAGGGAAAACGCGTGTGCCCAGCCGGACTGCAGGAGCCGCCCTAATCCCAGAGCCGCCCTATTCCCAGAGCAGGGTCACCTTTCAACCATTCCCTCTGGCAAAATGCCAGGCGTCATTCCGACTAAACTGTGGCTCTCGACTCTTAAGTTTGGTCTCTTTATGTTATCCCATATTTCTTGGATGTTCTGCTCATGGTTTCTTAACAGTCTTGCTGAGCTGGACCTGAACAGACACTTCTCAGAGGAGGACATACAATCAATCAACAAGTACATGAAAAAATGCTCACCATCTCTAGCAGTCAGAGAAATGCAAATCAAAACCACCCTAAGATACCATCTCACTCTAGTAAGATTGGCAGCCATTATGAAGTCAAACAACAACAAGTGCTGGTGAGGATGTGGGGAAAGGGGTACACTTGTACATTGCTGGTGGGACTGCAAATTGGTGCAGCCAATTTGGAAAGCAGTATGGAGATTTCTTGGAAAGCTGGGAATGGAACCACCATTTGACCCAGCTATTCCCCTTCTCGGTCTATTCCCTAAAGACCTAAAAAGAGCATGCTACAGGGACACTGCTACATCGATGTTCATAGCAGCATAATTCACAATAGCAAGACTGTGGAACCAACCTAGATGCCCTTCAATAGACGAATGGATAAAAAAAATGTGGCATTTATACACAATGGAGTATTACTCTGCATTAAAAAATGACAAAATCATAGAATTTGCAGGGAAATGAATGGCATTAGAGCAGATTATGCTAAGTGAAGCTAGCCAATCCCTAAAAAACAAATGCCAAATGTCTTCTTTGATATAAGGAGAGTAACTAAGAACAGAGTAGGGACGAAGAGCAGGAGAAGAAGATTAACATTAAACTGGGATGAGAGGTGGGAGGGAAAGGGAGAGAGAAGGGAAATTGCATGAAAAT
>NW_025999998.1:19964624-19970040 GCF_001458135.2 Marmota marmota marmota | reverse complement strand
ATAATATATATATATATATATATATATATATATATATATATATATATATATATGTAATAATGATATATGTACTTTTATACAATATGTATGTACATATAATACATATGTATTTTTCTGTTATACATATTTAAATATTTGAATTATTTTGTGGTTTTAATTTTCATATATTTTATGCTTCCATGCTTTGTGTTGAATAATATAGTTTAATGTATTTGTCTTTCTTCCTCACTACCATTATTAAGTGGATGTTTGGTATATAGAGTGGTCTTAGGAAGCAGCCCCTTAAAGGGGGTTTCTTGTAAAGATCAGTGGCTAGATGAAAGGGATTGAGAGAAAGGGAGAAAAGAAAAAAGAGATGGGATAAGAGAACAGTGGAATTAATTTGACCTAACTTTCCTATGTACTTATATGAACATACTCACCATAATGTATATTCCACAAGAAACTAACTTTTTAAAAAGTAACAGAAAAATCAATAGAAAAGAGAACAGAGGGAGGAAGGACTGAATTAGAGCAAATTTTATTCCATGCTTTTATAATTATGCCAAATTGAATCCTAATGTTTTGTATAATTAAAAAGAACCAATAAAAAGGAAAGGAGGGGGGTTGTATTGGCCGTAATGACTAATTACAGCAATCAAGGGGAAATTGGGTTATTTCATTGCGATGGAGTCCAGTCCTATAACTCAAAAGTTGCTCTGGGAAGAATATTTTTTATTTATTTTTAATATCTTTTATTTTAAAAAATTTAACATGTATATTACAGGAAAAATAAAAACACAATCAAAGAACAAGTCATCCACTCACAAGTAGCTTAGTTGGACATGTTCCTTCAGCTTCCTTCTGCCCCTTGGCTCCCAGCCTAATGAAAAAGTCCTGATACACACTGCCCAAAGATAAAACAATTCCATATCCAAGATGCATCTTTTCTATCAATTATAACAAAAAGATATTAACAATTAAGCTAACTCACTAGCTTTTTTATGATACACTATTAGGACATCTAGAAAGTTTAGATGTGGTAAAATAAAGTATGAACTTAGTGCACAATAAACACAAGTACTTTACCAAAAATGCACATACAGATCTATGGTTATAATCTAAAACTGTCTTCCAGAAATGGAAATACCAGCAAATAGCACTTTCCCTCACCCTTCCTCTTCAGCCTCTTCACCATTCCAGTGATTAAATGCAGCAGAGCAACCCCAAGCTCTAACAGGTGGATTAACAAAGGTCATTCCCAAAAGACAACTTTTCCTAAAAACTAACAAAAGAATATTCATATAGGGATTATTTCGCTACATCTAACAAACTTTGGTCATTAGAACTTGTCCTTTAATACTTAGCAATATTAACTAAAATGCACATATAACAATGGCTAGCCAATCTGAACTAATCTAAAGGGCACAGATTGATTACGTATGCATACTTTCTCCTTCCCCCACTCACCACCCAATGAACTTTCAACAGACTCTCCAAGACATCAAGTTCAACAATTTCATTACCCTCAATGAGGCAACCATTCTTTTCTATATGAAGACTCTTTTTGTGTGTGTGTGTGTTCAATTCATTTTTATTTATTTTTATTTTTTTTTAATTTTTATTGTTGGTTGTTCAAAACATTACATAGTTCTTGATATATCATATTTCACACTTTGATTCAAGTGGGTTATGAACTCCCATTTTTACCCCGTTAATACATTTATGTCCAACAGAACATCAACTAAAGAAATTTTTCCTTAAGTCTGTACCACTGAGGATTCTGATACTTTAGAAATGAAGATTTAGTTAAACTAGCAAACTAAACAAAACTCTAACTAGTTCTCCTCCATTCTGTCTAAGGTCATCCCAAACCCATTTAAGAATACATAGGCTGTATTTTTCAATCCTCATCTCTCTCTCCTCTCTTTTCATCTCATTGTGCTGGAGGCTGAGTATTTTCCCTACACACATCTTCTAGTATACAAATTTTCTCTTCATCTCTATCTAAATGGATATTTAACTTCTCCATTAAATTTTAATTTCAAATTTCCTTTTTTTTCTATTTATTTCCTTTTGCAAAACAACTTTGGTGTCACTTTGCTTATTTTTTTTCCTTGTGTTTTGTGCTTCTTCTTTATTAACCATTTAAAAGATACTAATTATATAGTTTGGGGTTATTGTTTTACTTCAGGATTTGGCACACTAATTTTTTTTCCCTGATGACTCTACTTATGAATTTTTCCTAAATATTTTAGGGTAAGTTTATCATAAATGGAAATAATTTTTTTTGCTATGGCCTGGATTATGGAAATTATCCTGTAAAGAGTGTTTGCATTTAATTCTTGTTTATATTCTAGGAAAATCAGTGATTCATCAGTTTGACAGTATAGAAAATGTAAGTGCAACCCAAGTGTAAAACACACTTGGAGATTAATAACATATACTTTTACTCTTGATACAGATCAGTTCTACCCAGAGCTCCTGTTTTCAATGCATATTTTGTTGATTGACATGCCTTTGCCAATTGCCAGGGAAAAGCTTCTCATACTTTATTGAATAAGAATGTATACAAACAAGTATACAATATCAAATAGTCAAAGTTATTCATAATTATTTATTTTAAAACAGTTATGATGTCATGATCCAAGTCAGCTCTAGGTGTCATATTATACAAAGAGAAAAGCAAGTTCAAAGACACAAAGGAATCCAAATCTAACATTTTCTTTTTTTAAGAATGTTTTTCCACAATACTTTATTCTATTTATTTATTTTTATGTGGTGCTGAGGATCAAACCCAGGGCCTCACACATGCTAGGCAAGTGCTCTACCACTGAGCTACAGCCCAAGCCCCCAATCTACCATTTCTAGAAACAAAAAAAGAGCTAGAAATTTGGAAGACAGAAGATGTGGTATGCATGGAGAGACTTATGGATGATGGAACATATCAACTATAGTGATCTTATGAAAACCTCTTATCAACACAGACAAAATGAAATTCTGATTAGAAGATTATATGCCTTGTTTTCATGTAAAAATTTGACTCACAGAATATAAATATGAATTATATATTAAACTGTGCCTTCTGATCAACTAGATAATTTCAAATGCTGGGGAAATATATAATTAAATAGACTTACAGAGTAAAAACTGATGATTTCTGATTTAATACTCTTTTAGGTTCTTGGGGTTAAAGGAACCACAAACTTGAAACAGATATTTGCAATTCATCATAAAATTGAGTGTCTACCTATAGCAATTTAAATAAATAGATAAATAGGAATAGAGTTTGGTAGAACACAAATAAACTTGAATTAATACAGAAGGATACCTAAAATCAACATGATAATGACCAAAAAAAAAAATCCATAGGAAACTATGCGAAATGTGACAACAAATAGTTCTAAAAAAAAGAAAAGAAAAATATTTTTCAAAAGTATGACAAAATGCTAAATTTCACTCATAATAATTAAATGCATATAAAACATACACACATAATTATACAAATGTATATAAAAAAACAGTCCAAAAATCTGAAATCTGACCTTTGCCAAAAACTAAAATTGTGGAGCATTAAAATGACACTATGAGTGGAAAATTTAACCCCTGACTTCATGTGACCACAAGCACACTGAAAATATTATGTAAAATTACCTTTATGCTATAATTTAAGTTGTATATGAAAGAAATTTTGTTTTGATTTGAGTCCCGTATCTTATATATTACATTATGTATATGCAAATATTTCAAAATATAAAAAATAAAATCCAAAGTACTCCTGAGCCCAGGTATTTCCCATAAGATACTCAACCTGCAAAACCTTTAACCTCTCAAACACAAGAGTTTGTTAAAACTTAGTGTTTCATGTTCCACAGTTTCAGTCACCCATGGTCAACTGCAGTCCAAAAATATTAAATGTACATGCATCAATATAACACAGTGAATTCCACCTTTGTGTATATCTATAAAGGAACAATTAAAAATATATAAGTGAATGGCAGGTATACCAGGTGTGTAGAAAAATGAGAATGGGTCATGGGGGAGGAGAAGGAAAGGGAGTCGCTAGGGACTGAAATGGAATAAGTTAAATTCGATGCATGTATTATTATGTTAAAATGAATGCAACAGTTATGTATTACAATAATGTACCAATAAAAGAAAAAATAAGGTAAATAATTTCATAAAGACAAAAAAAGAGTGAGTATATTATATTTGGGAAGAGAGACCACATTTACATAACTTTTATCACAGTATGTTATTAGTTATTCCATTTTATTGTTAGGTATTTTGTTAATCATTACTATGTCTAATTTAAAAATTAAACTTTAACATAAGTATGTATATATGTATAGGAAAAAAACCAAGACTTATATACAGGGTTAAGTACTATCCAGGATTTCAGGTCTCCACATTGTGGGAGGTGGGGTCTTAGAACGTATCCCTTGAAGACAAGGAAAAGAAACGAAATGAGGCAACTAGATCCTTCACACATTCTTTGCAAGGGAGTAAAATGGTACAATCTCTGAGAAGGACAATTAAACAATACTACCAAAATGTTAAAAATACACATTGAGACCCAGAGAGTACACATTTTGCAAATTACGTTACAGCTATAGCTACAAATGTGCAAGATGACATGAGTACTAGAATATTCATTCAAGTATTATTGAAAAAATAGTTAAAAACAACCACATACATCAAGAGGAACTGGATAACATAATGCTGCTATTAAAGATGTGCCAGCCTTATGTTGAAATATACAAGAATAAAAAAATTATGTAAAAAATTATATATACTTTTTATCATAAATCCTTTTTATCCTTTAAATTTTTTATTGTATGAATATTTTACTTATTCAAAAACTTACAGATACAATTTTATGGCATTTCTGTCAAATATATATGCAGTTGGATGCCAAATAGAAAGCAATATTATAAAAAAAGTAGAATAATGGTATTGTGATCAGATTATGGAATTTTACTTTTAAATTTTGTCTTTAATGTTTTATATATTTCAGTAAAAATAGGGGGAATCAGAATGATAAATAAACTTGAAAAATATATTGCTGCTTATGTCAGAGATTGTAAAATTTTTAAAGGTAGAGAAAATTTTTGAAAATTTAAATGACACCTCCTCCCTCCAAATTGTTAGCATTTTGGTGTTTTTCTATTTCTATATGTGTTATTTTCTTGTGTGTGTGTGTGTGTGTGTGTGTAGTACTTAAAAAAATATACAGATTCACATGAATATTTTTTTAAATTAAGCATTACATCCTTTACAATACTGATTTGCAACAGTATGAGAAATTTAAATGATAGATCTATATGATAAAATAAAATACAACAACTAAGATGCGGATTATAAATAATATTTATATATTTACACTATTCATAATCCTCATCTTAGTTGTATTTTATTTTATCATATATATATATAT
>NW_025999998.1:19924452-19963455 GCF_001458135.2 Marmota marmota marmota | reverse complement strand
TATATATAAAATTTAGTTAGCCAGAAATAAATAGATAAATGCTCTAATTGTAAACTTATTTTTTCTTACAAAATACAAACTTCACGTTTCAATTATTGGATTCAATAGACATGAAGGTACTCTGTCAAATGGCTATAGAATGTTCCAGATGCTTACTCCCAATCTCTGGACATCTCTCAACTGGATTGGTAGCAAATGCTTATAGACTGGCATTATCCCTAGACCTCAATTTGAGTAGCTCTGCTCAACATTTTCCTAGGCAAAGACATACTCAATTCTTATGTGTCTGAAATGCCTATTAAAAGTACTCTCTTTTTTGATGACACATTATGTATATATATAGAAAACTGCACAAATCTTAAGCATACTGTTCAGCAAATTATGACAGAGTGGGCCCACACCTGCCATAAACACCTGGTCAAGACAGACCATCCAACAATACTTGCAGGGCCCCTCTAAGACCTCTACAAGTCACCACCCCTACTTTTCTCCTCAGAAGTAATTATTATCATAACTAATCATATCAAAAGTTAGTTCTGGATTCTTTTGTTTTTAGGTTTACATAACCATAATTGTACTGAATACACATTTTTAAATATGGCATATTTCCCTCAATATGATGTCAGAGATTCACATTGCTGTTGCATGTAGGAGCATCTTGTTCATGTTATTGCTATATAATATAGATGCTCCTCAACATATGATGTAGCTAGATCCTGATAAAACATTATTATAAGCTGGGACAATTCTGTATATTAATCTAACTAACCTATGTAACATGATCACATATCACAGTAATATCAGTGGCTTAATCCTGATTTGCATGGCTGACTGGGAACTGTGGCTCAGCACCACTGCCGAGCACCATAAAAGATTATCACATCACATCACTAGACTGAGAAAAGACCAAAATTTAAAATTTGAAGCACTGTTCCTACTAAATATGTATTGCCTTTGTACCATAGTAAAGTCAAAAAAGCTTAAAGTCAAACACTGTAAATCAGGGACCATCTATATTCCACTCTATGAATAAGTCACATTTAAAAATAAAATCTGTTTCATTGTGAATGGTCATTTACATTGATTTCAGTTTGGTTTTTTTCTAAATAATGCTTCTATGAACATTTTCATATGTAATTTAGTATACATGTTTATGCATTTCTTTCAGATAAATACTTAAAAATGTTGAATTATAAGGTATGTGTATGTTCAACTTGCTGCCAAATTGTTTCTTAATGTGGAAACCCATCTTTACTGAAAATTGAAACCTAAGTTTTTATTTTACTTTTTTTTCTTCTTTAAAAGTTTATTGTTTATATCCAAATGTAGTAAAATAAGTAAAAGGAAATAACACTCCTAAATACTATCAGCCCATTTTATTTTTTGAATTGCTTGGCCAAGGATGATTTGGTTGCCATATGTAAGCAAGAGCTTCATTTAAATTTTTTTTTATTCTAATTTGTTATATATGACAGCAAAATGCATTAAAATTCATATTACACATACAGGGCACAATTTTTCATATCTCTGGTTGTATATAAAGTATATTCACACCAATTTCTGTCTTCATACATGTACTTTGGATAATGATGTCCATCTCATTCACCATCATTTATAACCCCATGTCCCCTCCTTTCCCCTCCCACCCCTCTAATGACAAATGATAACTGTATATACTATGGGGTATGATATGTTGTTTCAATGTAGGTATACATCTTGGAATGATCAAATCAAGCAAGTTATCATTCCATCACTTCTAGTAGTTATCATGTTATGATGGTAAGAAAAAAAAAACATTTAAAATCCTCTCTTAGTAGTTTTGAAAGATGCATGATTAACTATAGTCACTGGGCTGTGCAGCAGAACAACAGAAATTATTCCTGTTTAACTTCTCCTGTTTTCTGCATCTACTAGTCCCCCTCCAGCCTCTGGTAAGCACGATTATACTAAAAGTTCAAGTTTTTTAGATCCCATATACAAGATCATGGAAATATTTGTCTCTCTGTGCCAAGCTTATTGCACTTAACATAATATCCTCTATGCTCATCTATTTTGTCACACAACAGAATATTTTAAGGCTGAACATTATTCCATGGTATATGTATAATATTGTTTAATCACATCTATTGATGGTAATTAGGTTGGTCCCATATCTTGGCTATTGGAAATAATGCTACAATGAACATGAGAATCGACATGTCTTTGACACAATGATTTCTTCAGATACATACACAGAAATGGGATTGCTGGGTCTTATGATCTATTTTTAGTGTTTTTTGTTTGTTTGGTTGGTTGTTTTTTTCTTTTTTCTTTTCCTTTTTTTTTTTTTAGAAACCTTCATATTGTTTTCCAAAAGGATTGTACTAACCTACAATGCCACCAAGAGTACGCAGGAGTTTCCTCTTCTCCATATTCTTGTCAACAACTGTTATCATTACCTTTTTGGAAATAGCCAATCTAGTAGGTGTGAGGTCATATCTCATTCTGGTTTTAATTTGCATTTCTATGATTAAAGTTACTGAGCATTTTTTATGCATGTTGGTAACTTATATCTTCTTTTGAAAAATGTCTTTTTTACATTTTTGTCCAGTTTTAATAGGATTATTTTCCTTATCATTGAGAAGTAGTTTGAGTTCCTTGTACATATTGGGTCTTAACTCCTTATCTGATGCATGACATGAAGATATCTTTTCCTACTCTCTGGGTGGTTATTTCACTCTATTAATTAGTTTCTTTTGTTGTGCAAAAGCTTTTCTTTTGATACAATTCCATTTTTCTATTTTTGCTTTTGTTGTCTGTGCTTGTGGGGTCATCTCCAAAAACAACACTGCTCAAACCAATGCCATAGAGCTTGTCTAATCATTTTATAGGTCTTACTTTAATTCTTTAATCCATTTTGAGTTGATTCTCAAAATGTGTAAGGAGATGACAAGGGTCCACTTTCATTGTTTTGCATATGGATATACAGGCTTTCCAACACCATTATTGAGACAATTCTTTCCCTGTTGTGTGTTTTTGGCACTTTTGTCAAAAATCAATGGACTGTAAAAGCATGGATCTATTTCTAGGCTCTCTATTGTGTACCATTGGTCTATGTGTCTGTTTTTGTTGTTGATGTTATTCCTTTGTTTGTTTTTGCCAGTACCATGTTGTTTTGATTAGCTTTGTGGTACATTTTAACATCAGGTACTGTGATGTCTCTAGCTATGTTCATTTGGCCAAGATAGCTTTGACTATTTAGGGTCTTTTGTTCTTCCATTGGATTTTAGGATTTTTTTTTTCTATTTCTGTGAAAATGACATGGAATTTTCACAGGGAATGCATTGAATTTGCAAATCACTTAGGGTAGTATGGCTATTTTAACAATGTTAATTCTTATAATCCATAAAAACAGAATATCTTTTCATTTATTTTTGTCATCTTCAAATTCTTTCATCAATATTTCACAGTTTTTAGTTTATAGATCTTTTATTTCTTTGGTTAAATTTACTAAGTATTTTTTATCCTATTGTAAATGGAATTACTTTCTTAATTTCTCTTCTCAGTTTTGAAACCTGCAAATTTAGTGAATTTGTTTAGCAGTTCTAACAGTATTTCTGTGGAGTCTTTAGGATTTTCTATATGTAAGATCATGTCATCAGCAAAGACAATTTCACTTCTTTCTTTCCTATTTGTTTTTTTTTCTTTCTTTCTTTTATTTTTTTTTTATTTTCTTATTTTTTTATTTTTTCTTTCCTATTTGGATGCCCTTTATTTCTTGCTCTTGCACAACATCTCTAAGACTTCCAGTACTTTAATGAGCAGAAGTGGTAAGGATAGGCATCCTTGTTTTGTTCCTCACCTTAGAGGAAATGCCTGTAGCTTTTTACTGTTAAGTACAATTTTAGCTATAAGCTTGTCACATATGGCCTTTATTCTGTTGAAGAACATTTCTTCTAAACCTAACTCTTTGAAAGCTTTCACCATGAAAGGATAATGAATTCTGTCAATACTTTTCCTGCATCTACTGAGAAATAATACAGGTTTTGTCCTTTACTCTTCTAATATGGTGAATCATACTTATTGATTTGCCTATATAAAACCAAACTTGCACCTCGGGGATAAATCCCACTTGATCATGGTAAATTATCCTTTTAATGTTCTATTCAAAACAGTTTGACAACATTTTGTTGAAAATGTTTGCATCTACCTTCATTGATATAGTCTTCTTACAGTGTGTTATCAAGGTAATGTTGGCATCCTAAAAGGAGTTTGGAAGTATTTCCTTCTCTTTGGTTTTTTGTAAGAGTTTGAAAAGGATTGGTATTAGTTCTTCTTCAAATGTTTGGTAGAATTCAACCAGGAAGCAATCCAGCCCTGGGCTTTTCTTTAATGGAGACTCCTAATTGCTCATTATTGGTCTCCTCAGATTTCTAACTTCTTTGTGATTCGGTCTTCACAGTTTATATTTTTCTAGGAATTTGGACCTGCTTGCTACATCCCATAACTTTTGGTGTCCCATGAATTTTGGTATTTTTCCAGTTAGAGATTCAAATCTTTGTGTTTGTTCAAATTGCTATCTGTTTTTTGTGGCCTCCTGGTCTATAGGATGTGCCACATTCTGTTATTACCCTAAGACCTAAGGTAGAAGCCAGAATCTCTACATGTAGTTGGAAAGGTTGGAATGTGTTCCAGTTTCATGGTGATCTGAGTATAGACTTTTATCTCCCATATTCTTTGGGGAAAAGATTTGTGGCAAATGCCTGTACTCATGTTCAGGGTGCACCCTCTGATCCTGAGGAGACAGTTGATTTAAGTCACCTGTTTTACATCCACCTCCTTGTTTTCTATGGTCTAGAGCTACTCAGAAATGCAAAACCCCATTGACTCCCAGAGCTAGGTTAAGTAGACAGCCTCTAGGGTGGGAGTTCCAGAAGTTGAGGCACTGTGTGGTCCAATGTCTTCCAGGAAGAATGAGTGGACTTGGATGTATCACTGGAGTGAACTAGAAGAAAAGTTCATGAAATGCTGAGCTTGGGCTCATGCTGCAAGAGGACAATTTTTGTTTCTCTATTAGTTCCCCAATGCAAGTTTGTTAGAAGCCACACCCATAAGTAGCCACTGGGAATATATGTTTTAATCACTTTCTAGAAAGAAAAAAAAAATAAGAGCTGTTCGTTTCTGTCTCTTTTCAGCATGGATCCAAACAGATATAACCCCTGGAAATAATTGCATGTTCATTTAAGATCACCTCTTTGTTCTGTGATCTAAAATGACTCACATATGTCTAGTGCCCCCCAGATCTAGAAATTTTGAGGTACAGTCCACTGGGTAGAAACTGTAAGAGTTGGGCCTTGTATATGTGGACAAACTCCTTCCAGATGGATTAATGGACCTAGAGTTATCACTAGGGAAGATGAAAGAGGGCTCAGGAAACATAATCTGTTTCTTAGTCTGCTGTTGTGTTAGTATTTGTCTGTCACTTTCACATCTCAATACAAGTAATTTAGAAGCCAGGTCTCCAAGTAGCCACTTCAAGAGTGTGTCATAAACTCTTTCCATGGAGATACATGAGCTATGGGTTTTAATCTCCTTTTCTATACTGCTCCTGTGGGGTGCAGGGGAAAACTCCAACTGTTTTCCTGTAATCTAGAGAGACTTACATGTAGATAATGCCTTCTGCTCTTACAGCTGCCCAATGGGGGAGTATCCTAGAATTAGGGACTAAGCGTGAGTTCCAAACCTTCCTCCACAAGGAGAAGATGGGTTTGGGGAAGCCCTTCCTAATTGTTGTTGTTGTTGTTGTTGTTGTTGTTATTATTATTATTATTATTATTATTATTTTAATTGTAAATGGACAGAATGCCTTTATTTTATTTGTTTATTTTTATGTGGTGCTAAGGATAGAACCAGTGCCTCGCATGTGCCACTGAGCTATAGCCCCAGGCCACCATTCCTAATTTTATAGTGCAGTGCCCAGGACAGGGCTCAGGGTGACATAGTTTTCCTGCCCACTGGATAAGAGTGTTTTCTCAGTTAACCTACAGCAGACTGTTCTCTCAGTCTCTCGGAGGGAATTGATCCATGAACAGGTATCCATGAGTGAAAGTAGAGTCAGGAGCTTTCTATTCTGCTGTGTTATTGGTATCTCAACTGCAAATTGTAAATAATACCCTTTTGACTAACAATACATTTGAATTCCCCCACAAATCAGAGCAGAATCAAGAAGAATATAAACTCTAAATGAAATCATGAAATTTAATATAATAATATGCTATTATTATAAATATATATATTTAATAATCTAGTCCTTCTCCTAAACCACCAACTAAAAGTAATATTGCAAAACAAGTCCTATAAAGAAATCAGGGGTGTTTCACTTTGTGGCTGTTAGCAGGATAAGAAGCATTAATTTATAAGCACTGCAATGCATTAACCTTTTCTAATTTCATTGTCACATTTTAGAAAGAGGATTAAAGCATAATGTTTTTTAGTACTTTATGATGTTACAGAGAAAAATCTATATTAAAAATTAACTATTGAATTTTAATAATTATATTTGCATCTATCAAAAAATATAAGCCAAAAAGTGAGAAATAAATATATCAAGTACTTTATAATTCCAATTATAACTTCTGGGTAGGCATTGCTTCAATATAGGAATTCTGCTCTCACATGCCAAATTAAAGATTGGTATGTTTTTCTTAGTAATATATTTGCATTGTTAATAAAGAATAAATGATTATTTTCCCATTTTAAAAACCTGGTAACCAATTTTGTTGCAAAATGTGGTCATGTTAAAGACTTCTCTATGTAGATTTTATAGACAAAACTTGTCTTAAAAGCTTTTTTTAAAGTCCCCAATGTTGTTTATTCTTAATTCCAGAAATTCTTCATGTTCATCACTACCCCCGTTAGCTTTTATGTCCCTAGACATTCAAAATATGACTTTAAAGTTGACATCTTCTGGTATATTCTTAGTTATATCCACCCTATCCTAACTCCATTTACTGGTGTCAGTTCTGCCTTTCTGAATTGAAAAACACTCAAGATTAGGGATACTATGCTGTATAACGTTTTTTACATCTTCCCATAATACCTACTTCATCGATCTGCACACAGTAGGCACTTAATGAATGTACTTAGTGATTCAAGGATCCTACAAATTCTTGAGTTTGTAACAGACATATGAATTACTACATGATAGATTTTAATAACTCCTTCCTCTTTGTAGGGAGATGGAAAAGGTTGTTAAAGAAACCCAGATAAGTGTTCAATCTCCTTCATCATAATTCCTCTTAACAACTGTGTTCAGTTCTAAAATTATTTGATTCTTACCAAGATCTTATTTAGAGAAGCTATAAAATTCAATCCTATTTCATCAAACCATACTGTCCCTCTTCCATCAGGATTTTGTTTTCTCTTATACAGCACAAGAGCTGGGCTCTTCAGGATATGCTTAAGTTATCTATATTAACAAGTTACTCCCTAAACCTCAGTGGCTTAAGCCAACAAATGTTTATTTCCCTACCTATGCTATACCATGGGTCAGGGGAGGGGCCAGCTGGGCTCCACACAGTCATTCAGAGGCCTGGACAAAGGAGTGCTTCATTGTCTGAAAATGCACAGAAAGCAAGAGTCCACAGTCTCATATCATGTCTTCAATGCTTCAGCCTAGAAATAATCGGTCCCTTGCACTCACAGCTAAGAGCCAAAACTCCCTTGTGGCCCATATTGCAAAGGAATAGAGAAATGAAGAGTACATGGGTGTTTATTCAGTGATCAGTAACCATCTCCCCACTAAGGACAAATACAACACCCATCCTACTTCTGCATGACAAAGTTGCTATAGAATCTTGACCAGGTGTGCCATTTACCTCCTCAATTATTCCCAAATGAGTTTTAAATTTAAAAAAAAATACAACTTACTAGTTGGCATTATTCAACTCTCCATCCTCAATAAGTAAACTTTCACAAAGAAGAGACCAAGGAGAAGATGAGGCAAAACCCAGTTACAGGAAGAGGAAATGCAATGGGTGAGGAGGGTTCCTTCTCTGAATGTGTTATGATAATGAGGCTTCTAAAAAGATCCTGGAAGATACGGATCATGAGAGCCACAAAGAAAACAGAAAATTCTAAAGAGAAATGGGGCAAGTTCATTGTCAAAGCAAAACATGAAGCATAAAAAAGAAAACAGCTACTGTCGTGTATAACTAAAAAGAACAAATTTCAAAAATCTAAAAAGAACACAGAGTATAACAGGTGGTTTTATGAGATGAAAGTTCTCAGATGAATCTTTGTGGGACTAAATACTTACAAACCACAGTACCCACTTTCTTTTAGTTCTTCCTGGGATCACTTCCCAGATAAATTGTTCAGACCTAAATACTTGCTTTAAGGTCAGTTTTGAAAATAGTAATAATAGGGTCCTTCCACACAACTGTTGACAGGATTAAATGAGTTAAAATATATGAACCATGTCTCACTTGCTCTACCCTCTTCCTAGCATGCTTTAGTCCAAACATTAACAAGACTAGCTCTTCTACTTTTAATCTCAATTCAAATGTACCCTCCTCAAAGAAGCCTTTTTATTACCTAAAGTCCACTCTGTGCTTTTCTCTTCCCCTCCATTGCTTTTTCCCCCTTAGTGCTATAATAATAATGATAATAATAATAATCAGGTTTATAATTTCAACATCTGTCTTCAGCACTAAGATAAAAGCTCAAAGGACAAGCACTCTGTCTGGTTCACTATGATTTTTTACTCACATACCATAATGTGTTAATGCCTAAGACATCATAGGAGCCCAATGCTAGTTATTAATAAATGTCCCCCCCCTTCCAGTTATTTGGTCTGAACGGATTTTTCATGCATACTCTAACTTTTCTAAAATTTGAGGTAAAGAAAAAATTAGGGAAAAAAATAAAATGTAGAAACCTTTTGTGGTAGTCAGAATAACAACACCAAAAGAAAAATTCATATTCCATAATCCTTAGAACCTTTGTAATTTTCTATGGCAAAAAGAATGTGGCACACATAATAAATAAACCTTAAAATAGGGAGATTATCCTAGATAATCTAGGTGGGATCAATCCAATCAAGTGAGCTTTTAGAAGCCAATAGTGTTCTCCAGTTAATCACAGAAAAGGGCATCAAAAGAGAGAGGAGACAGAGGAAACCAGGGAGATTTGAAGAATGAGAGACTCCATCCACAACTGTGGAGGAAAGCCATGTGGAAAGCAGGCAACCTGAAGAGGCTGGTAACCAGCAAGGAAACAAGAATTGCAATCCTACAACCAGAGAACTAAGTTCCAACAACAGCTTCAGTCAGACTGGAAGCCAACTCATTCTCAGAAGTTTCAGAAATGATACTAGCCCTACCAACACCTTTGAATTTAGTCTTGTGAGACTCTAATAAGCCAAAGACCCAGGCCACTCTGTGAGTTAACAAAACTGTAAGCACAGTTTTGACACACTAAGTTCATAAAACTTTGTGATGGCAATCCTAAAACTCTAAAAACGTAGCTAAAAGAGAGAGGAAACTAGAGGCTCATGGTTGAAGAAGTATAGAGATCCAAAGAGCCTCTGCGGCAAAGCTACAGGGTTCTAAGAGTCTTCAGCCCCAACCGAAAATGTATTTCTGAAAACCAGAAACAAGTTCTGTTTCCTTCTACTTATGTGTCTTCTCATGGACTCTGTCATTTAGAGTAGAATGTGGTGATCCTCTGGAGGTAACTCTCAAGTGTGTAAATCTATTTCAATGATCTTTTTGCCTGGTTAGTGACTGCTGATTAGGAAGAGACCCACTGAAAGCAATTCCACACAAACTATGAAACATGCCTGTGAGTGTGCAAAAATGCAGAAGCATTAAATTCAACAATTCTTTTTCCAAATTGGAATGTATTTACACTTACCATGTGTCTTAAAAATGGTGTGTACTCTTAAATAGTGTCTTTTCTCCCCCAAAATCTACACTCAAAGAACATTTGCTTTATTGGGTGTGGAGGGAATGTTGTATATAGCATTCAAATGGTAATATAGTATCTTAATCTGCCAAGACTTCCATAACAAAATACCACAGACTGGGTGGCTTCAACAGTGGAAGTTTATTTCTCACGGTTCTGGAAGCTGGAAGTCCAAGATCAAAATGGCAGGTTTGGCCTCTTTCCTTGGCTCACAGTCACCTTCTCATTGTGTCTTCACACAGCTTTTCTTCTGTGCATGTGCATCCCTAGTGTGCCCTTCACTTCTTCCAGTCATATTGGATTAGGGCCCCACCATTATGGCCTCCTTTAAACTTAAATACAGTCATAGTGAGGGTTACAGTTTCAATGTATCGACTTGGCGGAGGGCGGGGGGAGATGCAATTCAATTCATAACACCTAGAAGTCTGATACTGGTGACCTTTGGTGATAAAAGCAGGGCTAAAACGCAAATTGAATTCTTTTTCCATGACAGATCTCCCCTGGTCTCCTGAAACACTGAATGACTTCCTGGACAGTCAAAACCAAATGGGAACATTTCATCCATCAAAACTCAGCCATAGAGAAAAAGGGTAACTGAGACTGTGGAGTTGGCACAAAAGGAAATTGATGCAGGTGGCAGCATGAGGATCAACACCAGAGAGAAAAGTTTTTCTGGGATCAAAAAGTTTATCCTTCAGATTAATTTTCAGTCATATCTCTACGCCACAGTAACCCTGTTTCCCTCTTGGCAAAATTTGGTAGATGTTTATAAGTTTTTCCTGCCTATAGTTTATTTTGTTTTAAAAAAAATCTTAGAGAGACTCCATGATAGTAATTTTGTAGTAGATGAAAATACTCCAGCACTCATATTCATGTTGTGTTGAGTGCTGCACAGTTCTTTCTTTAGTCCTGTGATTTTTGAAATTTGGCGCCAATTATTTGGATAAAGAAATAAAGCACATATAAATTTTTCAATATCAAAACATTAGGAGGAATAGCATGTGCTGAATAAAATTTTCAATACAAAGAGATCCTGAACAGATGCAAAGTTTGGACAAAGCCAGCTCAATTACCTTTGAGCACAGTAAATGAAAAGTTCTGTGCTGAAGGAAGGCCCCTATGCAAGAAAAATTGTTGAGCAACCCTACTTAACAGCTTGGGGGGTAAAATCTGTTGAAATTGGGAATCACAGAAAGAGACACATGCCAAAAGCAGGGCCTCTAATCTGAAACTACTGGTCAAGAAAATTGTAGAAGACAAGAACTTATTGAAACCAGAATTAAAATTGTTCACACAATGATTTACTTCACTCTTGCCCAGCCACAGTTAACTTTTCATAAAGGGAAACATCAATTATTCTATTTGTTTCTATTTGTATTTAACACCACAGTTAAAGAGAGGTTCAGCCAGAACATCATCACCATATATTCCAGAGTGAAACCCGAGGTTTCTGAGTCCAACCCCATCTGTATTATCATTTATTCAAATGTGGCAAAGGCTGTGGATATTCAGGTCTTTTCCATATGTCCCAAATTATTATTCTCACTTCTCTCCATACAAACTGGGAAGCTTGCAATTGATTGCTCAGTCTTTCTGATCTCTCCCCCATCTAGGCCTTTGTGCATGCTGATTCCCTTCTTTGGAAGGCCTTCCTTCCACTTTCTTTGAAAGCCTACTCTTCTTCCAAGTTACATCACAAATGTACCCTGGATAGAGATTCACCAAACCTTTCCAGACTTCTCTCCTTGCAACCCCAAACAGTTGCCCTTTTCCCTTTTCATTTGTGAAGCTTTATAGGAAATAGCTGTGTCTCTTTGTTGTAATATCATATTCTTTCTATAGAAAAGCAGGTTTCCTTGTCAAGAGACTTTCTAAGTGGTGAGGCCAAGTTTCCTCCTGTTGTTCACATAGGAGATGACCGCCTGGCCTGGCAGTCACATCCCTCCTATTGCCCAAGCTTCTGACCATGGTGTGGCAAACCATGACTCACCCATCAAGGCCTAAAAGTATTTTCTGTCCATCTGAAGCAGAGATGATCATCATTCTTTTGCATTACACCTTCACCTGGCACATACTACTAGACAAATGTATAATATACAAATACAATATTCCCTCAGTTATAAAACTGTTGTTAAAATACCAATGACTTATAATAGTATATAAAACCAAATGCTGTATCAAATGCTATAACACTGAACATCATTTGTAAAATGCATAATGATTTTTAAAGTGATCAAATATCGTTCAGATATATATCTTACGATTGAAAAATTAACTTATATTCCTTATGTAATAGATTGGCAAATCCTCAGCAGAAATCATGTCTCATTCATCTTATTGTCAAGATTTGTCTTGTGACTAGCATATAGTATTGTCTTAAGAAATACTTGTTAGTGAATCAATGAGTTGAACAAGTAAGTTTTGGCTGGCCATAAACTTAATATGGTTCAACACTCTGGTTTGTGCTACGAAAATATATAATATAGGACTGTGTTGTATGTGGTTGTCCAAGTGATATAAAGTTCATATTAATAGATTCAATCATATTTGAAATTGTGTTCAATATTTTAATTCTTTATACAAAATACCTTTATAAACTGCTGCTATCAAGCTGTAGAATGACTTGTCTTATGAGTGCCCCTTCTCAGGATATATCAAAGCAGAATTTAGTGGCTAAAAGTTATTCAGCACTAGATAGAATGGTCTGGTCGACTAGATGTTTCATTAGGTTTCCTGAAACTTTAAAATTCTATCTTTATGAACATTGATTTATTTTGTAGGGAAGACAACCATGAGAATTAGAACAATAAAGAAAAAAAACAACGGTGTTCTAGGGGAAGACCTGAAAGTTTCCAGTCCCCGCACTATTACTGATTACCAGTGACAATGCACCTATCCAAGCACCCACTTATCCAACCAACCAAAATTTACTGAGCACCTGTTGAGGGCCAGACACTATCCAAGCCCTAGAGAGGTAAGAGGGAGCCACATAAAAACAGTTGCTATATTCACGAACTTAGGGTTTAGTCCAGATGATAATCAGCATTCATATAAATAGAAATTATTGTCCATGGTAAGTGCTTTGAAGAAAGGCATGGGACACTAAAGAAGCCAACTCAGCTAGTTGGAGGGTTCAGAGAAGACTGAGACTTGAGCTAAGACCTAGGGCATGTCATTTAACCCCTCCATTCATCCACAGTGATTGCTATTAAATGGAGCAGAAAATGCTTCCCTCACAAAGACTTTGAGGAAGTTAGAGTTTGTATCTGTGGTACCTATTGTCTTTATAACCTTGGAGGAGGTCATCTAATATCTGTAAGCACCATTTCCCTCATCAAAAAAGAAACACATAGCACCTTCATCATAGGCTGTGAGATCGTGCATGGGAATACCAGTATCAGCTGTAGAGTAAATCCTCAATAACTGGCAACTTCTACTATTAAAATAAGTAGGGAACATCCTGAGTGCTCAGAAAGAAAATTGCCACACGTGTTCTAGATCATAGTATTTTTTTACTCTTCTAAAACCTTCAGGCTGTTTGATGGGGATAGGTAAGATAAACACAAGTTGTGGTAACATTTACCTCAATCTTGTTTGGGGTGTCAAGAGTTCTTCCTACACTCTACACTTCCTTCCTTAGCATCCATTGTCCACTATAGGATGAAAACCATCCTCTCTCCTTTCTTTCATGTTCAAGCCTTTCTTTCCTCCCTTGAGGAATCAGAGGTTAGAAAGGACACCTCTGGAGAAACAAGGCCACTACTGCCTCAGCCAGGGCAGCCACCAAATGAAAATTCACAGCAGAGGCTCTGCAGCATTCCTGGAGGAGACCAGGTATGAATACATAATCCACATTTCAAGCAGGATTATGGATATAAATGAAAGATGAAAAGCACATCAGGGTACCAATTCGTCATGCATCTCCACACAACAGCGCAGCTTTGTTTTTCTCCTCATTTCCTGGCTTACCCGGCTTCCCACTTCACTAAATGGCCCCACATGGACAGAACTGCAAAAGGTAAAGAAAGGCAGAGATATAGACAAGCAGACAGGTGAGTCCAGTGGGTCTGGGAGGGCTGTCCATCATGCCCTTTCCCGTCAACACTCTGGGTCCATCCGAATTTCTGAGATCAGGTGATCTCCCCTGGAGCTCAACTGTCACCACACTGAGTGGTGTCCCAGAGTGCCCAGCCACAGTCTTACTGAAGTCTGCCCCTGCACCTGTCTCCCTGTTATCTCCCACTTGTCTTGACAGCTAATGTAGCTCCTAGTTGCTATATCCTATTAGGTCAGGGCAGTGAAAACCAATGCCACCCTCTTGATGGATTATGCAGAATTGCTGTAATTTGAAGCAAGCCTCTCTGGCCTGGCTTCTCCCCACTGTCTCCATCACCCACCCCGTCACCCCCCTTAGCTTGCTGCTTCCCCCTTCCCCAGTCTCTCCCCCCTCCAGCCCCTGTCTCTGTCTATCCTCCTTCTCTCTTTTCGGACTGAATATATTGGGGCCCTGGCGGGCTGCCATTCTAACTGCACATTAGAAATGGTAGAGTTTTCCTCTATCTGATTCTATAAAATGAGTTCACCAGAAGGTGCAGACCCAGCACATTCGTGGTTTTTCCTATAAATTACTTTAACACTGTGTCCAATCATATATATAATTTCAGATTTTCAATTTCAACTCACTGCTGTGTCAGCACAGACTCCACTGATATGTCTAACGTATTTAGCTTAAAATGAAACGGATGGCATTTCATTACCAGGAAGATAATATTTTTGAATATGTTTCCTGCATGGCGGGATCCATCATTATTCTGCCATTTTATGTTCAGTGTGTGTAATAGCTTTTTAATGCTTTGACGTATTTTATTTATATGTGTAATATTTTTCTAATACCATAGGACAGTTTAACTCATTGGACACATTAGAAAATCTTAATTGAATGTTTTTAAATAGTAGCAAAATGGAAGAGACTGAACAAATTGCCAATATTTTAATTTAAGATTTCATAAAGAGTAACAAAAATGGCACAAAAATTGTTGAACCCTTGTTCTTTTCCTTTATCTATCCTCTCCAACCTTCTTTCTAGCCCCTCCCACCTGGTAGTCTCCCAATAAATATATACACTTTGGAGAGGATATGAAAAGATAAAGTAAAATCCCTAGCCCCCTGGGACTTCGAAGCTGTCAGGGCAAAGGCAAGGAACACAAGAAATACTGAGCAAGCCCCAGTGTGAATGACAGGGGCACTCTCATTGGCTGAAGCTCCCGACAGTGCTGAAATCTTTAATACCAGGTTCCTAGCTCTTCGACCAAAGTCATGGAATGTTTGAAAGGAGACTTTTCTCAAAAGCTGTCTTTGCAAAGAAAATGCAAAGGAATGTGATTCTCCTTAAAAACTTGCTGGTAGCCAACTTTGCTAAAGGCATTTCAAATTAACAGGTAAGCGCTAGAGAGCACTTCTCTGTTCTGCTTCTTTCTCCATCCTATCAAAGCAGCACCTTACTGCAAATGAAAGATGCAGGAGTCAAGGTGGGAAAAGTGGCTTCCCTTTCTCTCTTCAAGTTAAAGCAGTTCAGTGGGCCACTGGCTGCTGCACACTGCTGGAAGCCCCGTGTTTGGGATCACTTGCTAGGGAAAGATGTGATCACTAACATTTCCTCTGTCAGGACACACTGCCTTTACTGTATTTAAAGCACAGGCCCCTATCTCTCTAACTGCTACTCTCCTGGGAAGGAGTGAATAGACATGAATCATAATTCTAGGCCACTTCTTTGCACCTAGTGGACCCTGAGAAAGTCACTGCAGTCCTCTGGGCACAGGAGCATTTATCTGTAAAACTGACATAATAGGTCCTGCCATGGAGTCTGCAGCAAAAATAAAATAGTACAAGCCGGTACCTGGCCCAATCCAGGTATGTAGATATACAATTATTATAATTTTTGCAATAATTAAAAATTGCATTGGTGCTAAAAGTGGACCCATTTTTTCTTTCTTTTTCCCTTCAAATTTTCCTTTCTAAAACTGGAGAATCTTCAATCTGCACTCAGATAAAAGGGTCTCCCTCCTACAAATAAAAGTTGTCATAAAAGCAAAAATTATAGTATTTCATTCGCTCAAAGCTCATTTTGGAGAGAAGCTCTTCAAGTTAACCTGGGGATATTTTAGAGAGTTTTTCCAGCTTGCTAGCTTAATTTTATATATGTAATTTATATTATGTAAAATATATAACATATATTACATTATATGTATATTTAATCCTCTTGTTCTCAAAAGAGTAGAAAATAAGGGCAAAAACTCCAAATAGAACCTGCCATTAATGATTCCTTGAATCACATTTACATATTTAAAAGTTCTGGTGGCTTTTAACTAGTTCTCAAAGAGCTGGGAATACAATGCTCTAGGATACATATGGGTAAACTTCTCTAAAGGGGCCAGGGAGTAAATATTTTTGGCTTTGCTGACTTGATTCTGCTAATGTTACTAAAAAAAGAAAAAAAAAACAAGTATAGAAAACACAGAATGAATGCACATGACTATATTTCCATAAAACTCATTCACCACAAAAAAAGTCTTACCTGAAGACTGATTCCTGATCTAGGACACTAACAAACCTTAATTTTTACATTTTTCAAGGACTGAAAGTTGCAGAGAGTATAATGCCAAAGTCAAGTGCAGAGGAAGTAAATATCAATGATGTAACCCTTTCGGTCAGGCAAAAGAATTTTAACTCTATTATTAGATTCTATATTATCTATGATTCTTACATCTAACTCTTGATATTTGCAATATTATAGAAATTTATCAAAAGAAGTTTCCATTTTTTAATCCTAACCTTTCATTACAGATTATTCTAAGTTAGCCTAATTTACTGACAACCAGTTAGACAATTTTGGTCAGTACAAAGTAGCATAAATAATTCATTTATTGAATAAACTCTTCTAAACAACCACTACATAGTAGGGACCACTGAAAAGCAGGATAAAATGGACTAAAGCCATACTGCGACATATTTACAATTCAGTGGCAGAAGACAAACAACATAGAAGTAAACAAGTACACAGTAAGATAAATTGATTGACCAATAAATACTAACGACAAGCTAAAAGGTTGGTGTGGCAGAAAAGAAAGGGGTGAGGGGAAAGGGGAGTCCTGAAAGAGTGGCCTCTTTATGGAGAGGTGATGATCTGATATTTGGAAGGTAAAAAGGTGATTGTACCCAGGCCTTTGAAAAGCTAGGAATAACAATGCAAAAGTCACAAAGCAATACAAAAGAGCCTGGAGAAAAGAAAGAAGCCAAAGGAAGGCAGTGTGGTTGGAGTATAGGAAATGACGGGTACATTGATATTTAGATTTGCAAAATTATAAAGATGAGCTTTTGTCCTTACCAACAGAAAAGTGTTTGTTCTGGTTATTTCCCAGTTATATTATTGTTGACAGTTTTGAAGAATTCATCTTGAAGTGACCCCATGAGCCAACTAAAGAAGCAATATCAAAAATTGAAAGTTCCAAGGAATATAACACCAAAGTCAAGTGCAGAGGGAAGGAAATGTCAATGATATAACCCTTTGGGTTAGGCAAAAGGCTCTGTTCCAGGTCTCCTCTGAACCCCATTTCTAAATTTCTGCTGTCTACATCCCTACTCTTCTAAAAGGAGGCGGAAACATTTAGATAGGCATGTGCAGATCAGCATTGCCTTATTTGGAGTTGCTCTTCTGGGAAACAAAGGAGAAGCTATTTAATAATATTCCTCTTGAAAGTTATATGGCACTTTTCATCTAAGAATATCAGAGCACTCTGTTGCAATTAAATCATTAATCCTCATGACAACTCCATCAAGAAAGTATCTGCTTTATTATCAGTGAGAACACTTGGCATTTCGATGCTTGCCTTGAGGAAGCTATTCAATCACATGCAGTTAATTAATGCCTACAACACATTCAGGAGGCAGGTCAGCATCCTGCTCCCCAGTTACAGATAAAGAAACTGAGGTCCCCAAACAATGAGGAGTTTCCATCCAATTTACCCAAATGACAGTGGTATCAGAAATTACTAGCTGCCTTAATCTTAATTAAGAATCACTTTTCATACATTGAGCTACCAAACATTTAAAAACTATGAGTGTATAATGGTTTATAAAACCATCAACTAGTTTGGAATCAAACTAAGGAAGAAATCTACTCATCTTTATAGCAACATGAAGTTTACTTCTACACACAATTCTCATATGACTTTTATTATGATCCCATGATGTTAATGCCACCATTTTGTGAGGAAATGCAGTCTCAAAATGAGCACAAGATTGTCTGTTATTATATATGGTAAATCAAGAAAATCAAGAAGGCAGACTTGAACTCAGGAGTTTTGACTTTAACTATGAAGTTCTTTTCCTCTCTACCAGTGTTTCTCCTCTAACCTCTCAGTTTTTCATTTTAAGATGGTTTGCTCTGGACCGCCATTCCAAGGTATTGGGTTTTCTGATACCCAAGATGGTGCTGATTACACATTGCTAACACATATAACATTGCTCCACGGCATGAACTTTGACAGAATGGTTCATTTGATAATAAAACCTACCCAAAACAAAAGGTGTTTTTTAGCTTTGCTATTTTTGTTTTTAACTTATCATGTGGTGTTTTAGTATATTCACTCAGGAAAATAGATATCATCTTAGGTATTTCCAATGGGAGAAATTTACTTTAGGGGTATTGATGTAAACAGAATTGAAAGTCTTCAGGAACAGTGTGGTGAGACCCAGATGCTACTAATAGCACTTAGGTAAATGAACCTCATGAGGCTGACAAGCTGTTACTCAGTTGGAGACACCACAGCAGTTAATTTTGGATCACAGAAAGGGCACCTCCACAGCTAAGGATGGGAACATTGAAACAGTCCTGTTCCATCTGGAGTTGAGAATCACCACCCTCCTGAATGAGCCTAAAGCACAAGCCTCCTTCATCTTTCCATCTGTTAATCCCTTACCAGTGCCTCCTAATGATGAATGACAACAGGAAGCTAGCTTGCAAGGGAGCCTGGGGAACATAATTTACGGACTCCCAGCCCTGGCAGGACACAGTATGGGAGGGTAGGTGTGACTCTGCAAGTCATCAGGGAAATTAATGACATGTTGTTCATTTGAAGGGTTAAGTGAATCAGGCAGTGAGTGCCACAGCTGTACTCAACCCCAGGTCACTAGTGGGAACCTCAATAGTACACACACAGAGGAGGCATTATGAAGGTTACCCCCTGAAAAGATTGAAAATAAAGCCTGCCCTAGAAAAACAATATGTACTGAACTAAAAGATTGGGGTTCTTTATGCTTTAAAATGTATAAGAGAGGAAAAGGAGCCCACCCAGAGTGAAGAGGACAGCTTTATTTACACAAAAATATGTCATGTGAGTCCCTGAAGAGAATACAAGCCTCTGCTGTACTGGGAGCAAGTGGTAGAAGTGGGAAGGTACAAGGAACCATAAAACAAGATGCATATGATATTGGCAAAAGAGTTATGAGAAGTCAGGTGGGAAGCAGAATGATGAGAAGCAAGAAAATACAGGGTTTAGACAGAACCCATGATGTATTTTCAGGGTGGAACAAATGAAGAAAAGAGTTCAGAAAGAATATATTGCCAAGGACAGAGAAGAGAAGAAAGAGAGACCCGAAGTGGGCTGCAGAGCCTGGACAGGTTGACAGTGAGCCAGAAAGCTTACAAGAAAGCTCCAAGCATAAGGGTGACAAATGTCCATCAAGTTATGATGGATAAAGCTCAGGGGAATGAAAAACAAGTTCAATATGCTCCTCAGTTTCCCAGAGAAGATTAACTTCTAAGGCTCTAAGAGACACTCTAAGGCAAGCACAATGCCTATTTATATGACCTCTGCTGCATCCCCACCCTACCCCATCCCTGACTGACACCATACATTAGAGAACAGCTTTTCTAATATCTAGTTCTGCTCGTTTATTATAGACAGAGATAGTAATTGGAGCACCCAGTTTTTTAAGTACTGGAGTGTGGTATAGGTTTCCCAGAACTCCACACTGGATAATTTTCTAAAACTAACAAACATGGGACAGTTGCTTAGAGTTGTCTGATTTCTTTCCTTTACTAGTCTTAAATATTCCTTCCCACCCTAATCAGGGCCCTGAAATTAATTAATAGTTAGTTAATTAAACACCTCAGATTGTTTTTTCTACCCACTTTCCCTTCGTTTCCTAAAATCCTAGACATATACCAAGATTATAGCATTGGAGATCCAGTTCTCTTTCACTGAATTCACTGTAAAATTAAACAAGAAATACCCCATGGGGTAAATGTAAATAGAGCTGAAGAAACAGAATTAATTTTAGGGAAAATCTTTTGTCTTTGCTCAGGATGGATTTACCCCTCTGCACTTAAGAGTGCTCAATTAATGCAAGCTGATAGGTAATAAAATGGCTGAACAACTGATGGTGCTCTGTACAATTTCATTCAAGTTGTGATTTGTGGCTACATATCCAGACATACATATATGGAATTGGTGGCATTTTCTTCAAGGTAGTAGAGTCCTGTGATGGGTTCCTTATTCCCTATGGCATGATATTTTTCTTATCAAAGTGCCTTCAGAGCCTAACACAGATTTAAAATATCAGCACATCTCCCACCATCTCTACATACATAATCAGCAATGTGTACTTCAGCCATCTCTGAACCAACATGCCATGTCCATTCCCTATGCAGAGTCCCCACCCACCCTTCGCCCACCTCCTCATTCTCCACCTGGAAAATACCTTCTAATGTATTAGGGTTCAGATCTGCTGTAGGCAAAATTGTAGCTCCCCCCAGCAACAAAAAAAATCATGTGTTAAAACCCTAATTCTCAATGTGAATATATAGGGAACAGAGCTTTAAATGTCATGAAAGTTAAATGAGGTCAAAAGGGTAGAATCCTAATGTACCAGGATTGGTGGCCTTTTTTTTATTTCTAGTTATACATGACAGTGGACTGTATGTTGGCAGAATACATACATAGAGTATAACTTATTCTATTTAGGTTCCCACTCTTGTGGTCATACATGATGTGAAGTTACCCTGGTTGTGTATACAAATACAAGGCTAGGAAAGTTATGACCAGTTAATTCTACTGTCTTTCCTAATCCCCTCCCCGCTCCATTCCTTTTGTTTTTCTTTGTATAATCCAATGGATTTCCATTATTCTCCTTCCCAACATTCCTTGTTTTAGGTTAACACCCACAAATCAAATAGAACATTTAGCTTTTGGTTTCTTGGGGTTGGCTTAATTCATTTAGCATGATATTCTCCAATTCCATCCATTTACTAGTAAATTCCATTATTTAATTCTTCTTTAAGGCTGAGTAATATTTCATTGTGTATATCTACCACATTTTCTTTATCCATTCATCTGTTGAAGGACACCTGGGTTGGTTCCATAGCTTGGCTATTGTGAGTTGAGCTGCTGTAACATCACTGTGGTATGCTGTTTTTAAGTCCTTTGGGTATAGACCAAGGAGTGGGATTACTGGGTCAAAGGGTGGTTTCACTAGGATTGGTGGCCTTTAAGAAGAGGAAGAAAAAGAGAGATGAATCTCCCCTTGTGAAGATACATGGAGAAGGTGGCTTTGTGGGCCAGGAAGAGAGCCCTTGCCAGAAACTAAATCAGCCAGCACTTTGATCTTGGATTTCCAGCCTCCAGAACTACCCAGTTTATATTTTGTTGTGGTAGACCAAGCAGATTAAAACAAGTTTTACTTAAGTCCTCTTGCCTCTGTAAATATTTCTATTTCTTTCCACCAGAAAAAAAGCAGTCATCCCTTACTTGATTCTCCCTCAGCCCATTTTACAAATTATAGAAGATGGATCTGACTCTCTGACAAATATTTTTATTTCTCTTGGTAACTTCCCAAATCTTTAGTCTCGTGCAGGCCAGGTAGTTCACAGTAAAAGGTTTGGGCTTAAACAATCATCCTAAACCCAGGCTGCAACTCATAATTCAGAAATGGATGCATTACCCAATCAACCAAAGATGAAAGAGGAGAGGTTTGCTCCTAAATTTCAAGAAAAAGCTCCCTCTCTGGACACAATGTGATCCCAGAGGCTCAGGAAACTGAGACAAGAGGATTGCAACTCAAAGTCATCCTCAGCAACTTAGTGAGGCCTTAAGCAACTTGGCAAGACCCTGTCTCAAAATAAAATATGAAAAGGGCTGGGATGTGGCTCAGTGGTTAAGTACCCTTGGGTTCAATCCCCGGTATCAAAAAGATAAAAGAAAAAGAAATTTTCCCTGATTTCCTTTAAAAAGCTCCATGAAAAGGAAAAAGAAGAATGAAGGTTCTTGAAAAGTCAGTCTTAGAAAGACATGAACATAGTCAGTCTATGGAAGACAATCGTGACTGATGGTAAGAAGATTCTTTATTTTTTTTCTTTTTAATTCCAGAAGTTGAACTCAGGGGTGCCTAGCCATTAAATCACATCCCCAGCCCTTTTATTTTTGTTTTATTTTGAGACAGGGTCTCACTAGGTTGCTTACAGCGTCAATAAAATTCTGATGCTAGCTTCAAACCTGCAATCCTCCTGCCTCAGCCTCCCAAGCCACTGGGATTACAGGCGTGTGCCACCAAACCCAGCTAAGAGAATTCTTAATGACTTCACAGACTCACTAAATCAAACCAAACATGGACCCAGTCAAGCTAGGTGGACATGTTATGTAAGAGCCAAAGGAAAAAACTTATATTAAAACTGAGCCCTATCATCATTGTCATACCCCTAGTTTCTGGCCCACATTAAACTGTCAAAAAATGGCTGTTGGGTGTAACCAAATTGAGGTGGGAGACCATCACACCTACCATAGGAATGTTCTGAAGCAATGCAGCAACTACTCCACTTCTTCACTTCTCAGCAAAGTCATAGCCAGCCCTTCCTTCTTCCTCTGTGATCAGTGCCCTGAGCAGTGGCCCAAGCCACTGACACTTCTCCATACCCCACACGTAAAGTCTATCCTGCCCCTAAAGACTGATCCATTCTAAGTCTCCCAAACTAGGTTCCCCCACACCAACACACATACCTCCTTCCATTTATTCTGGCCACCCTCATGATCATTTTGGACGAATGAAACTGTCTTTAAAACAGGTCATCCACTCAGGTCTTATCTCCCTAACCCTTTCTTCTCCAATCTGCAGCCAGAGCAATGGCTCTATAATGAAAGCCTGGTCATGTAACTACCTTGACTGGACGACTTTGTTGGCCCCCAATGCTCCTAGATTAAAATCCAAATTCCCCACCAACAAAAAAAAGCCCTGGGACATCCAGGCCCTGTTTAATTTGACCAGTTTGTCTCTACACTACCCTTCACCTCGTATTACAATACCTCTAGACCACCACCAGCACCCCTAACATAGTGAGTCCACCCTTTAGGTCTTACTACCCCATTTAGGACACCCTTCCTCCATTTTTATCTACATAAATCCTTCTCCTTCTTCAGGACTCAGTTCAACCATCACCTCCTACAAGAAACCATATAATTTATCCTCTGCCGTGCAGTCCCTCCTCCATAACTCCAAAACAAGCCAAATTTCTCTCTCCTGTGCCCCTTGTCATCCTGTATTTTCTTCAACTATTGATATGTCTTCTCTGTCAATCTTTCAACCAACTGCAGGCAGGCACTCTCGTATCCACCATTGCATGCCCAGAATGGAGCTTAGTTCACAGGAGATGCTCAAAACCTCTGTTAAAATCATCAACAAATTAATGAATGAAGAAAATATCAGAGAGGCCAACACATCCCAGCTTCCAGCTTCATTTTCTCATTTTAGGATCTACCAACAATGTATTCTTTTCCCAAGTTATATTCTAAAACAAATTAATTAATTCAGGGTTCCACAAAATAAGCTCCCTAAGGCCCACAGAAGTTACTATCAAACTACTCTTTTGTGGCTGAACTTCACACTTCATCTTACATCTTTCTGCTATGCTTGAATGTCTTCAGGCACCTAAGGATGAATTTCTAGTTGTAATGCTTGACTGGCTGTTACATTAAAAAAAAAAAAACACAGATTTTGAGTGCATCTAACCGCAAAGTTGTAACATAGCTCCCTCTTTCTCTAGCCTCTTCCGTGGGAAAAGAGGAAAAGATTCCTAAGAAAGAGGAAAGCGAAACTTTCCAAATTCTAATCACTCCCAACAGAACACGCTGCACACTAGCAGATGGGTGGGTTCATTTCAGACTGCAGGTCTCCACAGGGCTCAGGGAAAACTGGTCCTCACCAGCAGGCCTTCTTAGGGACAAGAGCAGCACCCCAAGCCTCAGTCTGCCTGGGTGGGATGGTTACAACGCCATTGTTACCAGGACAATGAGACAATGGGAGCAGTCCTTCGTCTTACAAGAACAGCCTGGCACTCAGCAGACAGGTTACACAGACACTAGTAAACCTACACACATCCATCCAATCCCTTAAAAAGTATTGAAAAGCCATTTCACTGTTACAGTGTTAATGCAGAATGACACTAGGATTGAAGGTAAAATGCTGAACTCCCAGTTAAAATTCAGTTTCGGGTGGAAAGCAAATATTCTTAGTATTTCAGTTGAACAACAACTATTTTTAGAATAAATATGACAGTTGCAATATTTGAAATGTACTAGATAAAAGTATTCACTATTTATCTGAAATTTGAATTTTATGGGGAGACCTGAATTTTTATTTCTAAAGTTTTCATATGATATCAAAATTCAAATTGTCGCATTTAATCAGCTGCCATTTCATTTTTCAAGGTCTATTGACTTCTACTAATTTAGTAGGCGAGTAACTAAAGAAAATCAGTTTTGATAGAAATCATTCTAAAGCGAATTATCCTAGATAGCTTACCAACACAGTGGCTCAATGAGGACATATAGTACGGATTTATTTTCTGTTTGTTGATTTGTTTGCTTCAATGAAAAGTTCAAGTCATGGTGGGCTTTCCTCTCTCCTCACCCTTTAATTTAGGAGCTGTGTACAAGTTTCCTACAACTTGAGCTGCCAGTTTTCTCCAAGGGGCAGGTATGAAAAACATCAGACATCTGCGGGACATTTCACTCTGCTCTCAGAATCATCTAAAGTTAGCTCTGTTCTTCCTGAGAGTTGATCCTCTCATTTCTCCTGATCCCTTCTGGATCTAGAATTGGATGAGTAACTGCACAAACAAGGGGGGCGGGGGGGGAGAAGAAGAAGAACTGGGTTGTCTGAGCAAAAAAGACACTATGGAAATTCTCCTGAGGCTCCTCACAAGAAAATGAGCCCAACCTTCTGTATTAGTTAACTTGACTCATTTGCTGTTCATGGCGAAGAGACTGAATTACAGCAGCCTATAATAGTTAAATAGTAAGGTTTTCTTTGGCTCATTGCTCTGTGGCGAAATTTCCCCTGCAATAACTGATGCCATCCCCACCACCCTAAATAGCAAAAAAAAAAAAAAAAAAAATTTTTTTTAATTGTGCCCCATTCTCTCTGCTGGTACATCCAGGTCTTCATGCCAGCCCCGTGTCTCTTGCCTTTCATTCTCTCTGCACCATTTTTTAAAAAGAAATAAAGAAAAGATCTGAATTCAAAACTGATTTCCAAGTCAGAAAGTAAGATTCCTTGCCACTCAACATCCTCTTCTCTCTCCTTGATGTGTCATCAGCAGCTTTAAAAGCAATCCCCTTGAGTCTGTCACAGTGACTCAGAAACTAGGCCAGTGATGACTGTCATTTAGTGGTTCTGTGGCATATGTGCCCTACCATCTTTCATTTCTATGCTTCAAAATACTAAGTGGGCCACACTGAGACATCTTTTTATCACAAAGTACTCCGTGTAATGGCTTTGGAACATCAAGCGGCAATGGGAGAGCCAGGAGGGGTGGCTTTTGCATAATTGCTGTTTATTTCTGTGGCGAGTTGCTAGTTGGAAAAACATGTATTTGAGGGACATTTAAGGTTTGGCATTTCAATCCTTGACTTTGGTCCTTGGAACTGCCTTTCACGTGGTGACATTTGAAACTTGACCACTCCAGCCTGCCTGGTTGCCAGACAGCAGCCACTTTGGCAAGAAGTGACTCCGGAGGGATGGCGAGAGGCTGTCTTTGAAAAGGAATGAATAAATGTCTGCCCAGGCCCCTGTATCAGCCCAGACAAGCAGCTGTGTTCAAAAGGTTTCTCCTATCTTGTAGAGCCAAAAAGGTGAGCTGTTCCAGGGGAGGCCACAGAGAAATGTACTAGAATGTGTGAGGAAATAAAACACTTATTTTTTAAAGGAACATGAAAGAGCTCAATGGTAGATAAGAAGGGTGCTTTCTCTCTACCATCATCCCACCCGGTTTTCAGTGCAGAACACACAGTTAGAATCTGCCCAGACACTGTTAGTAGGGGGACTTGACACAGAGCAAAGTCCCCTGTTCAGGTAAGACCTCTTTTTTTTTTCCTCATTTGTCATCTCCCCCATTTTCTTTGGATTGATGTAAGGAAAAGAGTTAGTTGAAACTCTTTTCATGAACTTCTTCCTTGTCTCCTACCCCTGTAACTCTGTTGTATTTTCCATTCATCTGTTTCCCTTTCTTGACCACCACACCTCCCCTGCAAAAGAAAAAAAACAAAATGCTTAGAGACAAGAGAGAATCGAAAAGCAGAGATAGGATGGATGGGAAAAGCATCAAGATTCTCAAGGACTTGCAGCACATGTTTTCATGCCCTATGAAGCTAGAAGGCATTGACACACTTCTAAAAAAGAATGGACAGAGTTTCTTTCTCCTCTAATAACAAAAATAATGATACACAGTCAGCCCTCCATAACTATGGGCTCCATATGGATGGATTTTTACCATAGGTCAAAAATGTTCAGGAAAAAAGTCAGACATTTTCAAACAGCAAACCTTGGATTTGCCTTGTACCAGGCACCATGCTGCATCCATGCAAATGGAGTGATGTGCAGGTACACCCTGCGGTAGCTTCTCCATATCACAGACCCTCTGCCTCTCTCTTAGCATTCAATGTTTGAGAATTGTCTGCCTCACATCTCATTTGTGTACTGAATAGGTAGGCCTATGATGGTCATGTCAATACTGAGCATGTAAAGACTTTTCTTATTATTCCCTAAACAATACAGCACAACAATATTTACCTAGAATTTACACTGTATGAGGTATTATAAGTAATCTAGAGATCATTTAAGTATATGGGAGAATGTATGTAGGTTATTTGTAAATACTATGCCATTCCATATAAGGGACTTGAGCATCTGAGGAGTTTGCTACTTTGGGGGTGGGGGGTGCATGGAGGGTCCTGGAACAAATCCCCTGTGGACTCCCAATGATGACTGAAGTAGCAAGCACTAATCCAAAGCTAACACTTTATAAGCACTTTACATGTGTTAACCTATTTAATCCTCATACATCCTGTGAAGTAGATATTAATATTATCCCTTTCAGCAGACAAAGAAACAGGTCCAGAGAGAATAACAACTTGCCCAGTATCATCGAGCAACCTAGCCCTGCTATCTCCAGGCTGTCTCCTATGGGTTGGAAATGTCCACTCCTGCATACCTTGTCTTTCTACTCTCTGCTAACATCCCCTATGTCTCTTCTCTTAGGGCTGAAATATGGAGATAGATTTACTGTTTCACTAGTTTCACTGACTAGTCCCAGGATCCAGAAATGAGGACCATAACAACAGAAGACAGGAACTGTGTCCACGTAAACGCAAAATCAAGGTCATTCCTCCAAAGCACCTGTAACCAGTGGTAATGTTTCAATCAGAGAAGCCATAGAAAGAATAAATAAGATTGAATCCTGACTGGCTGACAGAAGTAGGTTGGGGTGAGTCGGGATGAGTTTGTTACAAGAATTTAACTCAGACAATTGGAAGAGTGGTGAGAACATCTCTGCACTGCTGTTGAACTCAGGGACAGGTACTACTGAAGACTGAGAGCAGAATTAATCAGAACCTTTAGAATTTCCTGGAAGCAGGAAAGACTGGAATCCCACAATGATGGATAAAGCCCTTGAAAATTTCTATTGACTCTGACCTTGACCTTGATGGTTTGAGTTTCCTGCAGTAGCTGGGTGGTAGGTAAGCAGCACTTGTCATGAAGCTAAACACACACATGTGATCCAATTGGAATTGAAGGAAATTGTAGGAGAAAGCGTGTAGACACAGCCAAGTCACTGCCTCCTGCCAGTAAGGTGAGCTGGCAGAAAAGTGACACCGCATGTATGCTACAATGTGGCTGCTACTTCACTTCACCCTCCCATCCCCTGTGAGGACCTCTTTATGTCCTACCCTATCTAAATGCATACAAGGAAAGGAACTCTGGAAACTGCATTCCATCTAGCTAAATGACACACTGCAAAGCCACCATTCAACTTGACACTGTTTCCCACCACAGTGCAATTATCTCATTATCCAACCAACACCACCATTCAATAACTTTGGGAGGCCGAAAGGTCCAATGGACGACACGCATATTTTGGAGCCGAAGAGATCTGAATTCAAAACCTAACCCCACTGGTTATTTTCTTTGTGACTTCTATAGAATTTATTTTTCATATGTGTAAAATAGGGAGAGGATAATAGGGAGAGAATAATGCTGTCATCATCAAATATGATAAAATTTCAATGAGAAAACACCTGTAAAGCACTCCATTCCATGTCTAGAATCGAGCAAATATTCATTAATATTTGTGCATGATATGAAGTAATATTTATTTATTTATTTATTTTTAGTTTTCGGCGGACACAACATTTTTGTTTGTATGTGGTGCTGAGGATCAAACCTGAGCCGCACGCATGCCAAGCGAGCGCACTACCGCTTGAGCCACATCCCCAGCCCCGATATGAAGTAATACACATATAACATAGGAGAATAAAGAAACAGTAACAGAGCTAATTATGGCATTAAGGCTTTATAATTGACAATGCCAAAATTATTTGAAAGTGCGTTTTACCAGCCAAATACATTCATATCATATTTCATAAACAACAAAAACCTATAACATCCTCTAATTTAGTATCCTCATATACTCAGAGCTTTCATACAAGTTATACAAAATGTTAAAATAAAAACAAAATGTGATTAGGGAAACCCTTGATTATTCCTTTGCATTGTTGTTGTTGTTGTTGGGGGTAGGGGGGATGCATGGAGGGTCCTGGAACAAATCCCCTGTGGACTCCCAATGATTAATATTATCATATGTAGATCAAACATTCTTTGATCTACATATGATAATATTAAACCAGGAGAAATCAGCAGCAGAAAGAGAATGGAAAAGAAATACACACACCAACCAGCAAATTATATTCATGACTTATAAAGAGTTGTTTGATTTCTGTGTGTTATAGGATCCTGGAAACTCAATATTGGTGTGAACCACAAAAGCAGTTTAATCCAACCTGTCTCTGATGCATCAGTCTTCTCTAGACCATTCTTGATTAGTCTGGGACTTAGAAATGTCAAGTGATAAGAAACTCACTCCTCCTGGAGGCAGACTAATCCATATGGAGACAACTCCAATTTAAAAAAATATTACTACTTCTATAGCTAGATTTTGCCTCCTTGCAACTCAGAGCTATTGGTCACTGTTCTGACCCCTTTAGCCACACATAAAACTTTGGTCTCTTGAGAGTCTGGTTAATTCTATGGACCACCTAAAAGCATGACTGCTCTGATATACACACATACTCTGCATGTGAGCTCCGAGATTTCTCAGACCGCCTTTCTTCCATATGACCTTCCTTTATCCAAAGTCACCTCTCAAGTTCCTCCTGAATCTTCCTTAGTACAGACACTCATCAACCATTTTTTGGCATAACTTCAATGCCTCTTGTAGACCATTTTCTATGAGTCAGTTCTTCTTTCCAACACTCCTATCTATAGTTTTATTCGGAAATAAATGCAAAGCTACAGAAGTAATCTAGAAACTTTAGAATATGATAATATCATTACCACATATGCCACTCATGTTCTGATTCAACAACTTTTTTAGCAACTCCATTATTGTTCTGGTTTGATTTATATTAAATAGAATCTCAGTTTTTCCATTTTGCAGCATAAGATGGTTGGGTTTGAAACCTTTTATCCAACTCTAAACTCCAGGTATCTACTAAGAAGGACATCCTGAGGGTGCTAACCTCACCCACAAAATGAAGGACTTTATCATTGTTTAAGGGGGATATGGAAGAAGATAATGGCAAAGACACACTAGTAAGTTGCTAAATTTTTTAAGGTTTTGGCCTTGGTTATAATGAGAATAAGCATTAAAAGGAAAGATTTGTTATATTTACTAAAATGCCAAATTAAGAGGGGAAAAAACTTTTCCCATATTACCTATGAAGATCATTTTCAGGTTAATAAAGAGCTTTCATAAACATTAATTCAAATATCTTGCTTGGAAGACTAGTACTTCTGAAGCTTTATTACACTGTTTTAATTAATGTGCAGCAAAGAAACATTGTACTGGCTTATCAGTCTCTCAGAAATGAGGGGTTCCCAGTCATTACTAAGCTCATAGTTTAGCATTTATGCATGTGTAGGAAGCATATGAATTTGTAGACTCCAGTTCAGCTGGTGTTCTACAGCTGAACTCCACTAATTTAAAGGACTTGAGACCAGATGTGTCGTAAAGTGGCGATTTATCTAGATTAGTCATCGCACATTGATAGCCACAATCCTTTTTGCAAAATGCACAGCACATTCTGGTCCTAAGAAGCCTCTGCATTATGAATTCCTTTCACTTGGTTGAGTGTTTCATTTGCCTGCTAATATAAAATTCATTGAGGCAGCAGGCAGCAATCGGAGCTGTTGGGAGTTCTAGTTCAGTGCCCCACAATCCTATTGCAGTAAGACTCATGGCAAAGAGGGCACCCCAGAATAACCCACTTACCTGTTCGGCATAACAGAAGGCTTTCTGCATATGTGAGGCACGTGTCCAGGGTTACAATGGTTTGGGATAAATTTGCAAATCTGACCACCAGAGACCGGTACTATTTCCACTGTGGTTCTGTAACTACTTAGCAAAAATGCATCAGAGTGCTCAGCAGGGAAAGGAAATGTGATAATTGTGGGAAGATTGGACATTATATTTGAATAAGCTCTTTGGCACAAAAGAATAATGTCTGTGAAATGCTAGTTTCAGGTCACATAACACTGAGTTTCCATCAGACTGCTCTGAAGATACAAAACAAGGGAGCAACAGGCAGTGATGCTTAGATGTGAAAAACTAACTGGCCAACCACCTGAGGGGTCTACATCAAGGAGAGGATGGGGTAGATGGATGAGAGAAGGCCCAAGGTCACCCTATGAAATGTGGAATTTTAACTTCCAGCTACCAGACTTGGAGAATGGCATTTCAGCTCATCAAGGCATGAATGTGGCCTATAATTTTTTTAAAAGACTCATGTTATGTAAATTTGCACAAGATTAGTTTGTATGAGAAACACAATAAATTCCTTTTGGAGAAAAATAGAGAAATCATTTTGAGAAAATGAGATGTACTTTCTCAACAGATATATAGCCAGGAATGTGTCTCACTCAAGTTTTCTCAACCCAGAGCCGCCCTCTTCTAGTAGTGTGGAAAAAAAAAAAATTACCCAGTACATATTTCCAGATTCCCTTCAACTAATACCTAAAGTCACATAAATAGGAAAGGGTAGAAGTGAAGTTCCAAACCATCATATCAGACTACACAATTCACCAGGTAATTGTTTTTTTAAGTATTTATCTGATAAATATGTTTTCATCAATATATTAGTCAGGATAGACTTGGCTAGGTTGCAGTAACAAATAGTACTTTAAATCCTATTAGTTTGACAAGTCACACAAGCCAGTAAGGGTCATGTAGTTCTTTCAGGAAGCTCTTCTCCAAACAGTGACACAGGGATCCACACAACTACCAACTTATAACTACATCATCTATAATCATGGCTCCCTAGATCTCTGGGGTACAAAATCCAGGAGAAGAGCATAACATTGAGACTTCAGTCACATGCTCCTTGCCCTGGTGACCAGAGGGCAGGAAAAAGCAGAGTGTGAATCTTTCAGCTTTTTTTGGTGAAAGGCAGAGTTCTCGACATGATGGCAGATTCTTCCCCACTACAAATGGGGATAGGAAGCTAGGTATCCCACAGTAGTAAGCAATATCCATTATATTTACTATCTCTAGCCCAGTGTGCTAGAAGGTCTATAGGATACAATATAAGTAATGTATGTATACATATTTTAAAAAAATAATATTTCAATGGTCTGAGGGATTGATCTATATAATTGCCTATAATTTCAAAAATAACTTGAAGAGGAAGTTTGACAAGTATCTTTTATAGAATTAGCCTGTCTCAAAATTCCAACTGGCACATTTCCAATTCCACCAAAGTGATGAGGACAACTGTATCTCACTTATTCAGATATGAAAAAGAAAATAACTAAAGGGAAAATGATTCTCTCACAAATTTCAAATAATTCTTTTCTCTTTAACATAATGGTTTTTCAACCTTTTTTTAACATCACTGAAATTTAATTTTCTCATTTAGAAAATATTATAATGTATGTTATAAATTTCCTGGGCAGTCAAATAAATAGTATTTTCTCTCTTTTCTTAACCCTTCATAGTGTTTTAGTGCATTCAATAAAGGAAATAGTGGCTTCACCTGCCACTGCTTATTGTCCTGGGCTTGTTCTTCCTTTGACTTCAGTTTCATTGTCAGAGCCTCTGTGTTATCTGTCATGTTCACTTTTATCTAGGGTCTTACTAAGTGGCTGGTCAGGTAATTTGATAAAATATTTTTGCTATTATTTTAATGGATAATTTTTCATTCGAATATTATTTCTCCAAAATAAAATATATATAAACAGAGGCTCTCACAATCTCAAATCAATGTTATAAATAAAAGTAAGATTTTAGACAGTGTTAGACCCAGAGAACAATTATGTACACAAGAGATCTGCAAGCTCAGCACTACTGACATTTGAAGCCAAAAAATTCTTTGTTGTGGGATGCTGCCCTACTCATTGTGGGATTCACCTCTAGTCTCTACCCACCAAAGCCAGTGGCAGCCTCCTCTCCTCTCCAATTGTGACCACCAAAAGTGTCTCTCTAGATATTGTCAATGTCCCTGAGTGGTGTTGAGAATTGTCCCTATGTCCCCATGTCCATAAATGAGAATCACTTGTCTATGAAAGGAATACTTCCATTATCATTATGGAAAATACTGGTGTTACCTTCCAAATGCAATTCTAAATTTGCCCTTGATAACAGAATCCTCATTTTGAGCTAGAATTTTCCAGATAGAGTGATGACTCTATTCCAAAATCAGAGATAAAATCCTCCAAGTCTAATCCAATCATGGTAACCTCAATGCATTTATCAAAAGTAGATTCAGAACAGCTATGTGATTCAATCCTGGCTTGTAAATTGCAGGGTCTCCATGATAGAATTTATGGCTGCCAACAATATTCAAAAGACCTGTCCTCTTTTTCTATTGGATGTTATTGTGCCTGCATGTGATTACTAGAGTTACTAAAACCATAGACTAATTTTAGCAGTAAAATTATGAAGCTAGCATGAGAACAAAGGCAGAAAGTGGAGAGTAAAGATGTAGTTGGACATGAATTTGACTGACCTTGGAACTACCCCACCTCCAGACTTCTTGTACAGTGTATTAATAATTTGGACTCTTACACTTTTAATGAATGCTTCTTTCTCCTCTCATTCACTAAATAAACATGTGTAGTGTTTCCCACAAAAAGAAAACTGTACTAAAAATGACAAATTTGTATAATATATCCTAGTATTCCAGGAGATAAGAAATGTAAACATCAGGTAAGAACTATATTAAAAATTACTTCCATATAAAAGGATGTAATTTAACAGATATTAATTGAATACTTATTTCTCAAAAGATACATTCTGCGGATGGTAGAAAGGAGAGACATAACAAAGCTCACCTTCCCTCGAATTGCCCGCATGAGAAGGCACATGCAGAAATTTCTAAAATACATAGGTTTTGTTTTTTAGGAGTCATAATGTTGAAGGGAGAATATTATGGGAGTTCACATTGGGGCAATGATGATTGCAGTCTATAGCAATCAAAGAAAGTTCCGTTATGAAGGAGGAATATTTAAACTGAACCTTAAAGGATGGGTAATATGTGTCTGTTTAAACTGAGTGGTAAAATGGGTTAAGAGGCAAGAAGCCAGACAGGTAGACTGAGAAAGGGTGAATGAAGACCTCTGAGCAATTTGGTTTGGCTGGAATACTGAACCTGTGGAGGGTAACCGAGACCACAAAGGAAACACTGATTATGGCCAGAGCATGAATGGTCATGGTAAAAATAACTAAAGCAAGTAAAAAACAATCAGGCAAATGAAAACCAGAGGACAAAAGTCCCAAATGTTATCAGTTAAGGAATGCATTTTTTTCCTTATGTTCAAAAGAAAGATGAAACCAAAAAAAGAGGAGTGTCAGAATGCTTTATTTTAATAATTTAAAACATTAAACTAATTATCTTTAATGATCTTCTCCATGTCAGATCCCAAAGATGAGCAATTCCTGAAATATCCTGTGACCTCTTTCACAGTTCTTAGCTTCAGAGTTGATAAAACTGCAGGCTGCAAACAGGAATAGGTAAATACCCTGGGTGGTACTTAAACCTTTACTCCTTACCACCTCAGGAAAACTCTTGTACATAGCCTGCTTTCTTTAAGACTTGTAAAAGTTTTCAACCCACAAGTAAACATAAGTAATGTTAGCTTTTTAAATAAAGATGATTTGGTTTCTAGTCATACTCCCAAGTTGATTCAGTAATTCAACATAGATTCTGTTCTCAAATTATAGCATAAATCATTTACTATCTAGTAGGTGGTTTAATGATTTCACAGAAAATGTAAAATCAATTTCGATGCAAATGTAACTTCAATAGAAATCACCACTTCCCCCACGTATCAACTATGTGACTTTGGAGATATTATCTAACCTTTCTGAGTCTATCTCCTCATGAAAAAAAGTGGAATAATATCTGCCTTTGAATGTGGGGAAGAGTTTTGAATAAGATGATAGACCCTAAATCACCTAAGCAAATTCTGCTGCATGGTAAGGCTACAGACAAAGCTGAGGAACTGAAGGGAGGAAGCCAGGCAATTATTTAATTAAAATCTCAGAAACAAAGAGCCACTCAAAGTTGAATTAAGGAATGGGCATTTATGAAAGGATGTATGACTATCTCATAGAAACCAAGAAGAGAAATTATCACAGGGCCACACAGCGATTAAAACTAGAGAATGGAAAGACAGAAGCTGACCTCACTGACTCTACTGTCAGACTGTTGTCTTAGGTCCACCTGTCTGTGTGTCTAAATGGCTTCTTCTCAACCTGCACACCAGCCCCCTAACAGCAATTACCAGGTCTAACCCCGCTTTGCATCATCACTTTATATCCAAATACCAGAAAACACTTTGAGCTATGTGACTGGTCTGCTGCCCTTCAGTTATCCTGTCCACTGGGTCTGCCTTCCTGGACTAATGCCCACTCATTGAGTAAGGGGTTCTCTAGAAAGAGGAAAGTGATGATTGCGTCTAATATGATCAATAGAAAGAAAACCCATGATGACTTCACTTTACTATCCTGCATTTTAAGACAAGGAAATAGTGGATTGTGGCATCCCTAGAAAATTCCCATCTCAGTGTTCAGAGGAACACAAAAGTTTTCAACAGTGGCCTCTGCCAACCGCTTAGTTTCAGCTGAGGTTGTTCAAGAAGAACCCCAGCATCTCTCCACGCTATTACATATTCAGATCTCTGCCTTCCATTATGGCCATGTGTGTATTTCAGTTTGGCATCTCCCTTGGTAGTGAAGTGGAGGTGATCATATTTCAGGAGGCGCTAGTTCCTGCATGTGGAGTTGTCTCTGTGTTATAATTGCTTTCTACCATGCAGCTGCTGCACATGAGCTAATCTACATGCTGTATTGCTTCGTTTACAGCAAGCTGGCCACACACTGAGTTTAGAAAGAGGCAGGCTCTGCCGGCAAATCTTGCTTCCTGAGGCATGTCATTTCTTTGGACAATTTGCAGCCCGATAATGACCATGTCATGATTATGCGGTGATAGTTCCAAATGCTCCAACACACTTGATGGATCTTAGCATAAATTGGCCATTTATCAACATGTAGGACCTTTAGAATTTCCATATTTGAGCTGTTACACCATAATGCTGATTAATTGTTCAAGGCCCAATGTAACCTCCACATCCTGTGTTACAGGGAGGTTACAGCAACCCACGTGGCTTCATTAGATTTGCCTGAGAGGAAAGCAGTGCTAAATAGTCCTTAATAATAGACAATGACCTCCTGGTTTCCTGGGGAGTTCACTGGTTTCATAAAGGAAACCATGTGAGTACTTCTGCATATCACCTATAGTCCCCCTGGAAAGTAGAAAATCTCTTTGAAGGTACTAACAGAAGGCAACTTGCATACTATCAAATTGGGAAGAAAAAAAACACAAAAGCTATTGTTACATTCAAAGTATGTCTTGTTTCCAATTTAATAAATCTAAATTGGCTATTTTTTCCATATTTCTGATTTACTTATTACTAGTAACTTTCACTGTCATTAATAAAATATATTCATTAAGTCAACAAATATTTATTAAGCACTGACTATGAGCTAGGCACCGTTTGGTGGGTCACCAGGGATAGAGCAGTAAAATGCTACTGGAATACTTCATGAAACTATTTTAGTCTTTTCAGTATGTTTAAATTGTCCCCCCAAATCCAAACATCTATGTCTCTATGCAGATGATTTGGGATTTTAACTCATATCTCCCTAGTTCTGAACTTTGCCTCAGAATCCACATCCATATTCTGATCACTAACAGGTTTATCTTGAGATCATCTGAGCATCAGAAATTTGCAAAAGAAAAAAAAATGAAATCAAGACCAAATAGTGGACATTATGAGAAAAATAGAGTTTGGTTTTGTATAAGGTTATTTAAGAATTATGGTTACACAAAAACTGGAGACTGTCCATGGAGTGTGATAAAGACTCATTACAGGCAGTATTCAACCAGAGCAATGAAGGACAATTTCCAGGAACACAAAAGAATGAATCCTGACATTCATTACAAGGACATCATTAAGGAAAGCACCTTCTAATATTGTTTCCTTCTAAAGCCTTATCTGTTAACATTCTACATTCTGCAATTCAAAGGAAAAGAGAAAAGAAAAATACTTAGAGCATACCTTGAGCATAAACAAATGCTTAGGCTTGAATCTTCTCCACAAATGTCTTGTCCGTCTTTCTTTTTCTTCCTGGGTTGGGATGTCCTGACTTCCCTCATTACCGCTTTTAGTTCTCATAAGCCTTACCTTCAGTGAGCTCTCAATTTCACATTTGAATCATTGGTGGTGTCATTTTTTGTGCATATCACTAATATGAAAATTTTCTAGTGACCTTCCACACACTGTATGTTCATAGTTTCATGAAATGTTATTGCTGAAAGAGATCTGTTTCTGTTTTCTATTGCTGCTATAACAAACGTACTTAAACTTTAGCAGCTGAAAAACAACAAACTTATTATTTCATAGTTCTGAAGGTTAAAAGTTCAAAAGAGTCTTGCTGGGCTAAAATCAAGGCATAAGCCAGGCTATATTTCTTCTGGAGATTCTGGGGGGAAAGCCATTTCCTTGACAATTCCATCTTCAGTGACCGCCATCTTGGAAATCACCACTGGCAGGTTGAGTGCTCCTCACATTGCATTACTCCAGTCTGACTTCCTTCATAATATTCTTTCTCATTCTGCCTACCTCTTCCATCTTTTAAGAACCCTTGCAGATAATCCATGCTAATTTTCCTAAATTAAGATTCTTAATCACACTTGCCCAGTTCCTTTTGTCATGAAATATAACAATTCACAAGTCCAGGGTTAGGATGTGGCCGTTTTTCTGCTGACCATAGGAACTTAATGTTGGTTAGTGAAATACTCCATTTTCCAGGTGAAGAGGGTCAAGGATCTGGAGGTGCTGGCTCACCAATATACCCTGGGGTAGAATCAGCCCCAGAATTCATGCTGCCCACCTTCCAGCTCAGAATTCTAGAATCCTCAGTAAAAATATAATTTAAGAAGAATCATAGCTAAAAGGGATATTATTAAAACAAATACCTTCCTAAGGCTGAATGTTCTTCCCAATTCTATAAATTCTTCTAAGGACCCTGATTATTAAGTATTTCTAAGTTTATTCCTTGGTTGCCTAAAAGAGTTAATATATTCTTTTAAATGTACTTGATTTGCAGAACGAATTCTCATTTCACACCATAAAGGAGGTTGGGGAAGGTCATATCCACTTACTTTATAAAAGAATCTTCCAAATCAAATAAATTGCTTCATTTTATTCCACTTATATATGTGATTAAGATTTGGATAGTGGTTATAATTTCCCCTTTGATTTGAGGGGGAGGATTTTTTGCCTTTTTAAAAATAATTTATTTTTAGAGCACTTTTAGGTTCACAGCAAAATTGAGCAATGGTACAGAGGGTTCCCATAGACCCTCCCCTCCTCCCCACAACATCCCCCACCAGAGTAGCACATCTCTTATTATAGATGATCCCACAGTAACACAGTTATCATCACTCAGAATTCACAGATTATAATAGGGCTCACTCTTTGTGTACATTCTAAGTCTTCCTTTGTTTTCCTGAATGGCCAGTCCATCCTGTGCATCACAAACAGGCAATATAAAATTTCTCTGACAGTGGGTGTTATGGTTTGAATATGAGGTGTCCCCCCAAATTTCCTTTTAATATAGGAGGTAAAATTACTGGATTATGAGAAGTATAACCAAATCAGTGGTTAATGACCTGTTAATCCATTTGATGGATTAATAATTTGAATTGTCTGAGTGGTAACAAAAGGCAGGCAGGACATGACTGGAAGAAGTAGGTCACTGGGGGCAAGCCCTTAGGGATTATATTTGTCCTGATTCTCTCTCTCTCTCTCTCTCTCTCTCTCTCTCTCTCTCTCTCTCTCTCTCTCTCTCTCTTCTCTCTCCCCTCTCTTCTCCTCCTCCTTCTTCTCTCTCCT